>NC_089594.1:21468506-21833887 GCF_019320115.1 Miscanthus floridulus
TTGTTTAAAGTACCATTCTTGGCGAATTATATCGAGCAAAATAATTAAAGGGTGCTTAAATAATCTATTCATATGGGTTGGTATGGAGTATGAACTATTGCATGAAATACTTGTTGATTGAAGTTAATAAGGTTTAGACATTTTAAAAATTATGGCAAAAGTGTTAATGGTCGTTTATGAACCCTTGCCCTTTTTTCTAAGTCTGAAAAAGATTGTAGACAATGTTATTTTGACAATTAAATTCTAACTAAAATGTTTAAACACTATCTTCATGTTTTCATATTATTGGTTGCCTCTAAGTGGGCACTTGGTCATGGTATAGGTTGTACTAGGGTTGGGTGTCACATTGCCCTCTTAAAAATTTCCCAAACTTCGTTGGAACGCGCTAGATCATGTTGTGGGTGCTCCGTTCATGAACCAGCGCTCAGCGTGACGAACCCCGTTGGCACCTCTCTATCTCCCTCGATGCTCATGCTCTGGCCGTGCTCGTTGTTCGGACGAGAAGCCCTTAGGGTCTACTAGAATCTTGAGCTTGGGTTTTAATCTCAACTGGGCTCTAAGCGGTTGGTTTTGATGCTTTAAAATTCGTGCATAGCACGTTGTCTGGCCGTTCGGCCTGGAGTGCGCGGTCACCGCGTTTTGGTGCGTGTCATGGCTGCATTTGGCCACGCGCACGCGCGTGGCCACATGTTGGTGGGGGCCGCCCTCGGCCTAGCCACAGCATGGCCATGGCTTGGCCATCTCTGGCTGCGGCGCTTGCTGCTGGACAATGGCCTCGGCACCCCCCCCCCCCCTCGGCCACCACTACCGCCCTGCCGTGTGGCTGCCCCACCCACTGAACTCCCTGCCTTGAGCAATGCTGTTGCCTCGCCATCGCGTCCATGTTTCCCCCTTGCTCCTCAGCGTCGCTGCTGGCCTAGCCCGATGGCGCTGCCCCCTTGCCGTGCACACATGGTGCACCCGTGGCACTGGCACTTGGCCGTGCTTGCAACCATGGCTCCCACGTGTGCATAACCCCACCGCGATAGCCGTACCACCCCCAATCACCCTCGCCTTTATGAACGTCACGCCAAGAGCGGGCTGACCCCCCCCCCCCCTCTTTTTCCCTCCCCAGTAGTTTCCATTGTCATGATGCCGTCCGCGGTCCAGCAGGAGAGGTCATCTCGGGTCGATTCAACGCGTCCACGGCCTCGCTATTAACCCACCCAGTTACCCGTCCCCACCCCGCCTTGAATGGCGCTCGGTCGAGCTCCAATTTTGGAGTTTCCTCGCTGCCGAGCCGTTAAGAACATGTTCGGCCGTTGTGGGTGGCAACCCGCTCCAGTTGCCATTCGGGCTCAACCAACTGCACCAATGGCCTCATCCTGACTCCCTCTCCACCCTGCACGCGCCAGCGGAACCGCTACCGCCTCCCCGGCACCGCTGATGAGGCCATGTACGCCGTGGCTTGTCGCCGAGCTCACCGTGCGTACGTGGCCAGCCTTGCTCAGGGTGTCCCTGGTCAAACCATGACCATGGGCAGGTTTGCAGTAAGCCCCTGCTACTCAATTGTTAACTGTATAGGCTGGTTTCTGCTCTAGTTCACCGGAACAGCTGCGCCGCCGCCGTACACCACTAACCGCTGTTGCAGCATGAGCTAGAGCACCTCCCAGGTCTCCACCGCTGCCCAGCATAGCCGCTTTGGTCGGGATTCGATCAACCCTCTAGGTAAGTCCGCGTGAACCCTAGATGGCCGGCGTGACCGCTCGGTGCCCATGTTCGCCGTGCCGCCGCGCGTCCTACTTCGGGGACGTGCATGGGGAAAGTAGGAGGAAGCCAGGGGGTGAAATGAATTAGTCAGAGAGAGAGGGAAATAGTAAACAAATGGCAACATAGTTTCAGAAAAGGTCAGCGTCTATTTTGCTAAAGAGCTGCATGCGCGCGGACTCCCCGCCTTGGGCCGTTGCTGGGCCGACCTGCTGCGCGCCCGCATCCCACGCTGGGCCAAGCCGGGTCGCTAGGCCAAATGGTTGGCGCTGGTCCATTGCCTTTTAAAATGTATTTCCTAATTGTTTTTCCTTTTTCTTTATTGCTAGGAACTTGTAGATTCAATAGCAATTAATGTACCTATCGAAAAATTGTGAAATCAATTTTGTTAGGTTCCTAAAATCATGCTCTATCTGCTAGTATATCTTGTTTACATAGTTCATAGTATTTTCAGGAGCTATTTAAGTAATTCGGGATGCTTAATATGGTGAAGACATAAACTTGTAGGAGACTTGATTGTGTTTCTGCCGATGAAGTCGATTACATAGTCGTTGATCTCTGTCCCATTTTCTGATTCTTCCTATAGCTTTGGGGTTCCTGAAAATGTTATCGAGTAGGATGCTCAAGGGTACAATGATTTTTTTTGCTAGGAAGTAGTGATTGAGTTTCCTGGATGCCATGACAACTGTGTATGCAACCTTCTCCATTTCTATGTAGAATTTTTTTGGCACCGTCGAGGGTTTCGAATAAAGTAGATTGGCAGCTGCTTCTTTTGGTGTGCTTCTTGATTTTCTTTTACGAGTACTATCTGACGGCATGTGGCGAGGTTGCCACATAAAGGAGCAACGACTCGCCAGGTGAAGGGCTAGCGAGGGTTGTCAAGTGGTGCAGGTAGTCCTTCAAATCCTCGAATGCTTTCTACTGGGTTGGTCCCCAACTGAATGGATCTATGTTTTTCAAGACTTCACAAAATGGTAGCCCTCGCTCGGCTGACCTTGAAATGAATCTATTGAGTGCGATGAGCCTTCCTGCAAGCCTCTGTGCTAATTTTCTTGAGGTGGGTGGTTCCATATTGAGGATTGCATCGATTTACTCTGGGTTAGACTTGATCCCTCATGCTGATACGAGGCATTCGAGCAACTTCCCTTTACTTACACCAAATATGCACTTTTCAGGGTTTAGTTTGAGTCATGCTTTACAAAGGTTGCTGAAGGCTCTGTGGAGGTCTTGGATGTGGTCTTGTTTGAGCATGCTTTGTACGATGATGTCGTCTACGTAGGCTGATATTGTTTTGTCTTCCTTGAATACCTCTGTTGTCATGCGCGCGAAGGTTGAACCTGCATTGCGCAGCCCTTCTGCCATCCTTCAAAAGCAGTACGTCCTTAACGAAGTGATGAAGCTAGTTTTTTCCTCATCCTCTTGGTTCATCTAGATTTGATGATAGCCTGAGAAGTAATCAAGGAGTGACAAGATCCCACATCCTGCAGCAGAGTCGACGAGGGTGCTTATCCTTGGTAGCGGGAAGTCGTCTTTAGGGCATGCTTTGTTGAGACTTGTGAAGTCAACACACATCCTCCACTTGCCATTTTTCTTTTTTACAAGCACGACATTGGACAACCAGGTAGGGTATTTTACTGGCCGGATGACCCCCATATCTAGCAAGCACTGGACCTCCGCTTTTTCCACTTACTTTCTTTCTTCGGACATTTTTGTGGAGCTTTTACTTGACTGGTGGGTGATTCTTGTTGACCTCGAGGTTGTGTTCTATGATGGATCTGTCCACCCTGTAGAGGCCTTCTGTTGTCCATGCGAAGATGTCGCTATTGTCACGCAAGAACTTCATGAGGTCTATCTCCACTTCGCTATCGAGCAGCGCAGAGATGATGACTTGCTTGTCCTGTTACCTTCAAATAGTGGGACTTTTTTGTTTCCTCTGCTGGCTTTGTTTTGCTCAGCTGCGTTGAGTCGTCTGGCGAGGTTTATTTGTTCTTCTCTTTTTCTTTCTTAAGATTGCGCACATTTTTTTGTCCGGGGGTGGCTGTGTTTTCTACCACTCTTGCGTTGTCTTGGTCGCGGTATACTGCAATAACACCCTTTGAGGAGGGGCAGCTTCATATAGAGGTACCCTGGGTGGAGGACTGCACTAAAAATATTTGTGACACCTCCTCTAAAGATGGCGTTGTAGTTGTAGTACATGTCGATGACGTCAAAGGTTATATGTTCGGTTCTGTTCTTGTTTTGATCACCGAAGGTTACTAGTAGAGTGATTTTCCCAATTGCCTTTACTTGTTTTCCCCCGAAACCGTATAGCGGGTGGCCTGCTGGCTGATGAAGATTTCTGTCAAGCTTCATGCTGTCGAAGGTTGATGCAAACAAGATGTCCATGGGGCTTCCTATGTTGATCAGGATCTTGGTGACTGTCCAGCCTGCCACATTTGTTTCTATGACCATCGCATTTGTGTGTTGGGTGCTATCGAAGCTGTTGTAGTGGTGGTATGGATGATGGTAGTTTGCGAAGGTTGAGTAGTATTGGGAGTGTTGCTGTGAGGGTATGCCATAGTTTATAGGCGTATAGTGGTATGGAGCGGTGGTATGGTTGGTAGGCTCTCTTCTTGTGTGGTTTACTAGTTTGGGTGGACCCGATGTAGCCTGTTACGCTTCTTGGAATTCTTTTCCCTTTGCGAAGCAGGCACACTACTTTATTGTATGTCATTTTCCTAGGCCGCAGTAGTGACAATAGAGCTTCGCTGGGTCTTTGGGCAGAGGTGATGTAGACTAGGCCCGATCTTCTGAAAGGTATGATAGCGTCGATTGGTGGAGACTTGACGTTCACGATCTAGGCTTCGAACCAAGACTGATTCAGACCCCCGCAACCGTTACACCACTGCTCCGTTGGTTATCAACCACGCGAACGCGATTGACCTCGCCGAGAAGGCTTTCCTACAAGCGAATCGAGAACATAAGCAAGAACAAGATGAACGCAATCTGAAATTGTAAATAAATATGAGGCTTATGATAATGAGAAGGAGTTCAAGTCTTTATTCGAAAGGACTAATCGCCACAGGCGAACAAGATCAAGAACTGGGGCCTTGGTTCACAGCAAGGGGCCTTGGCGGCGATAGTTGCAGCAAAACGACATCTGTTTCACGAGGAAATCAAGAACTAAACAAAACCCAAATCCTAAGGAGAGCGATGGCTGCTATTTATAGAGTCTTGGGCGTCACCCCTCCCCCCTGGACACGCCCCCTAATGGGTCCAAACATGATACACGGTCCAACAGACCAAAAGACGGTGCCGTAGCACCCTCACAGATTCTGGATGCTGATTTGTTTCGACGATTCCTGTTGATTCCGAAGGTCTTTTAATGTTAAACCACTTGGATTGGCTTCCTTATCAAATTAGTTTTCCAACCATATGTGGATCATCGAAAACGGAGTCCGGATGCGTCCTGGGTGACCAGTTTAAGGCAGATTGGTCCTGGAGGCCGAGGCAGACTCGAACTTGAGTTGCTTTGGGCCTCCACCTCGGGGACTCAAACCGAATTAGCCTCGGACCTCCTTCTTGACTTGGCCACCCTTGCTGGCCTCCTACCCCTCCATACCATGTGCCAAACATGGTCATATGCATGGGTGTCATGTCCTCGTCATCCTCCCCTTCTTGACGAAAAGTCGTCCTCGGCGTCGATTGTGCTTGAAACTGATCCTGCACAACATAAAAGAGAACGGGGTTGCGAAAACAAAGAGAACTGAAATAATTGTGAGAAGGAACGTGACCATGTTTCCAAGTTTGTAGGATGTCATCTCGCATAAAAATTTCAGCAAGCATGTAGACTCCATGATCCGAACGCACACGATCTATGTTAACACTATCCTGCAAAAGATTAGAACTAACCAAAGACAATGCAGGAATAGATGATCTAGTAGACATAGGTAGCAACCAACAATGCTCCCCTTCTTGGAAGTGAACTTGTTTCTTTGAGGAACATGAGAAAATGTTTGTATTATTATGGCTGACTTCTAAACGATCATAATCTTGTACAACAAAAGAAGAATCCATATTATTGCGAATGTATACGCGATGTATCATATATTGTCCCTTGTTGTTATATTTGCCAATAACATGATATGTATGTTTAGAAAACCAAGGCAAATCAACATATTTAAATAGGCTCTCCTCCAAACAATCTAGGTTACACAAAACATCAAATTCAATGTAACCCAAAGTATGTAAAGAAGACAATAGTTTGAACTCATCAGTTTTAGTAGCAATATAAATAACATGTTTATTTTCAGTGCAAGTGGTTGGTTCCAAAACAAGTAAAACTGAAGCATCATCAACCAATTCATTTTTATCACAAGGAACATCAAGCAAATTATCGTGGGACAAAGATAAATCAAGAGAGGGTTCCACTAACAATTGCTCTATGATAGCATGGTGTGTGGAAGAATTTAGTACATTAAAACAATTCTCACCTTCTGTGAGTGTAGCGCCATGGGCATTACCTGTGTTTTCAGCAGGAGTAATAGGTGCATTGTGAAGTGATGGTTCTGAATTTGCATATGAGGTTGTGAGCACCTCATTTTCTTCCATGTCATCCTCTCGCTTATGTACATTATCCTGCAGAAGGTTAGTCATAGCAAAAGGAATAACAACAGACTCTTTCTCTAAATGGTACACCTCATCATATAAAGTCAAAACAGGAGGTGGATTAACAAAGGTTTCTCGCATAAGAAGTTTCATTTCATTCCAAGTTTGAGGTTTATCTGAAGGATCTAAAGACTCCCACCAAGATAAAGCATAATGTCATAAAACACTAGCTGCATTTTTTACCTTCCTCCTTGGACACATAAAGCGAGTAGCAAAAATGTTATCGATGGCAATTTCCCACTCCATGTACTCATCAGCACCTATATCATCATAAGTCGGTGGATACGAACAACCTGTCATTTTTAGAAGACAGCAAAATACAACATAAAAGTATTATCCCTATCAACTACTTAGGTTGTGGATAAGGAAAAACAAGACACTCAACTCTCAAGCGTCTTACCACGGTCTTACAAGTGTTCTTACCAAAGCAACAGGCGGTGCAATCGGTCGGTGACTGTGATACCGTCGTAGCTTGAGTGTAACAGTTGCAAGGCGAACTTGTACTTGGTTAGAAGAAAGTGGAGCTTGGACAGGCACAATATAGTAGCAAGGAATAGCAAAATTTGCAACTAAATAGTAAAGCTGAATAAGTATCCCAAGTACTTGTCTTAGTTGCTGGCCTACTCATATTCCAAGTACCAGATGTATCAAGTGATGTGAACAACAAGAATATGATTAGGAATAAGGTAGAAATCAGCACACGCAAACACAGCTCGAATGACGCTCTCGATGTGCTCCTCTAGATATTGTTCCACTTTTGCCCCTCTCTTTTTTCTCTATTTTTGGGCTGTCGTTGTTTTTTTTGGATTCTTTGACTTTTTATTTTTATTTTTTTTTGATATTTTTTCTTCACTTAGGAGTACAAAAGAAGTAACCATAGAAAATATGAGCTTAAACAACTGAAAGACGTGGCCTGTGAAAATTTTAGAAGACGTGCTCGAAATCGACAAAGACCTTGTGACCATGAAAAGAGGATCTTGTGACCACTTTTTGACCAAAATAAAAATCTCCGACCTCGATAAATTGAGGGATGGACGGATCCGAAATTTTTATCTGATCGATTTTGATATATGGAACGTCGAAATCCGAGTTCGTATGCGAAAACTAGACCAGTTTTAAAAACGGACTCCAAATTAGAGGACAAAACAGGAACAATGCACGCAAAATTGGTCACGACAGCAATGATTTGATGGAAACTGTGAAGACAAGTGTAGGAAATTAGATGGCGTGGACTAGGGTTTGATGGATACAAAGGAAACTCAACAAGACTTGGAGATGTTCACGGATTATGATGAAAAACAAAGGGGAAAACACAAACTGAACTAAAAACGATCTAAAACCAGCAACCAGAACTTGACCTAGGGCACAAACTCAACAACGCGAAACAGAGACGAAATTGCATGGCACAATGAGGCTATAGGATAGGGAATATGTGACGATGTATATTTTTTTTGGCTTTTTGTGGACTATAGGTAATACAAAAACAGTAACAATCTAAAGGGGAAAACAAAGTTATACCTAACGGGCAACAAGGGCTCTGATACCACTTGATGTAGACTAGGTCCGATCTTCCGAAAAGTATGATAGCGTCGATTGGTGGAGACTCAACGTTCACGATCTAGGCTTCGAACCAAGACTGATTCGGACCCCCGCAACCGTTACACCACTGCTCCGTTGGTTATCAACCACGCGAACGCGATTGACCTCGCCGAAAAGGCTTTCCTACAAGCGAATCAAGAACACAAGCAAGAACGAGATGAACGCAATCTAAAATTACAAATAAATATGAGGCTTATGATAACGAGAAGGAGTTCAAGTCTTTATTCGAAAGGACTAATCGCCACAGGCGAACAAGATCAAGAACTGGGGCCTTGGTTCACAGCAAGCGGCCTTGGCGGCAACAGTTGCAGCAAAACGACGTCTGTTTCACGAGGAAATCAAGAACTAAACAAAACCCAAACCCTAAGGAGAGTGATGACTGCTATTTATAGAGTCTTGGGCGTCACCCCTCCCCCTAGACGCTCCTCCTAATGGGCCTAAACACGATACACGGTCCAACGGACCTAAAGACGGTGCCGCAGCACCCTGACAGATTCTGGATGCTGACTTGTTTCGATGATTCCCTATTGATTCCGAAGGTCTTTTTATGTGAAACCACTTGGATTGGCTTCCTTATCAAATTAGCTTTCTAACCATATGTGGATCGTCGAAAACGGAGTCCGGATGCGTCCTGAGTGACTAGTTTAAGGCAGACTGGTACTGAAGGCCGAGGCAGACTCGAACTTGAGTTGCTTTGGGCCTCCACCTCGGGGACTCGAACCGAATTAGCCTCGGACCTCCTTCTTGACTTGGACACCCTTGCTGGCCTCCTACCCCTCCATACCATGTGCCAAACATGGTCATATGCATGGGTGTCATGTCCTCGTCAAGAGGTCTGTTCTGAACGTTGTTTCTGTTGTCATTTTGGTTGTTGGTGGGTGGTTGTTGGGATCTTGGGTTTGGTGGTTGCTTTTCATGCTGTGGAGGTGCTATTTCTATGGCGTTTACATTGATTGGTCATTGCGGGGGTACTGGTTCCACTGTTGCGGCCTTGGAGGCGGACGCGGCTGGGTTCTGTGAGCTTTAGTTTTTGGTCGGAAGACTATGTCCGCTCTGTTGTATTTTTCCATGACCTCGTGCAGTTCTGCGATGGTCTTTGCCGGCTTTCTAGCGAGCCTCGAGGAGCAAGGACCCGGTCCTAGGCCGTTGACTGCTGCAAGGATTACTGCCTCATCAGTTATGCCTGGAGTTCTAGCCCTAAGGTGAACAAACCTTCGCCAGAAGTCTTGGAGAGGCTCTCTTTCGGCTTGCGTGCAGGCAAACAACTCCATGGGGTTGTTGGTAGTGGGGTTGACGCCTTTGAAGTTTGTGCACAATTTTTCATGAAGGTTTCCCAAGGAGTCTATTGAACGAGGTGGGAGGTTACTGTACCAGCTCTGAGCGATGTCTCGAGCTATGATTACGAAAGATTTAGCCATGGTGTATTCATCTCCACCTACTGCTGCCACTGCGACTTCATAGCTCATTATGAACTGGCGAGGGTCCACACTTCCATCGTACCTCTCGGCAGGTTTTGCGGCTTGTATTCTGGTGGCTAGCTTTTGGTTTGTAGGATTTGGGTTAAGGGTGACTTTGGGTCGTAAGGCATTGACAGAGGTGGGTTTCTTTGTGGTTGGTGTTGGATGGCTGGGGGTATGTATTTAGGGTAGAGCTGATGGATGTGAGGGTTTGGTTGGAGCGGAGGTGGAGGTGGGGGTGGGGGTGGGGGTGGATTGTACCCATGCTTAGGCATGTGGTCAGGATCCACTTCGAGGGCGGCTAGATACTCATCCATCCTCCGGATCTCTTACCTGGCCTCGTCCGCCTTTTGTCTGATGACACGCAAGCGCGCTTGCCTCGCGTGAGCCTCGACGCGATGCCTCTTCTCCTAGAGCTCTTCATGCATCTAATTCAGGGCACTGAGGCCTCTCTCCTCGGTGTCCTCATCATCGTCTTGTGACACTTCGCTAGTATCATCAACCCTCGGTGGGTTGGGTTGGGGGTTGGCCCCAGCCCCCACCGGCTGAGGCTCGTTTGAATCATGAGTGATCCCTGCTAGGTGCTTGGAGGGTCGGGCCAACGAGGGTACTCTGCCCCCATATGTGGAGGTTCCCGCTACAGTCTCGGCTCCTCGCAGGGGTGGCGGATCTCTGGCGTTGTTCCTCCTTGTTCCAGCCATTATTTTGAGTTGCGGTGCGATGGGGTCCCCACGAACGGCACCAACGATGGGGTCACTCTTAGCCTCTCACCCCCGCTACGGACCACGTGGGGAGAGGTCGAGGGTTTCCCACAGGGTGAGGAATGAGTAAACAAGAGTAGGCGTGGGCGAGGGTTCCCCGTAAGGAGACATGAAACAAAACTGGATTAAGTGCTCATTATATTGCTAAAAAACACGTCCCTTCTTACATGAGCGCCCCGGATATTTATAGCCCGTACCCGAGGCCTCGAGGAAATTACAAGAGGGTAAGCTCAAGATCTTCGGTTACAATACGATGGCTAAGGGTAAAGAGGCAATCTTCCGTACCCCTGGCCAACTACTCCTAACCCTAATTCCGTCGATGGGACCACCACTGGCTTCACGTCGGACTCCCTCGTGGTTCATGATGAACCCTTGCCCTCGCGGGAGAGGACTCACTTCCCGTCAACAGCTACGCATCCCTTCAAGCGGTCCGCGGCCTCCGAATCAAGCTTCGCGCGGAGATACCTGAAACGAAGGACATTTGGTAGAAAAACCCTCGCGACGGGGATAATATCTGTCGCGAGGCTCGTAAGCTGGTCCTGAGGGTCAAGGGTGAGGCGGGGGTCGAGCCAGGGTCGCCTTTCCCCCAACAGCTTCCTTACCACAGCGTCTCAAAGTTACTTATGACCAAGTGGCATTTGTATTTACCTTACTTGTAACTAATACTTTAAACCATAAATACACCTTAAATACAAAAAGGATTAGTTGACTATTTTGTAGCAAATATTATAGTAAATATTTTTCACTATAATATTCGCTAAGATAAATACAAAAGGATTGTAGTTGACTATTTTGTAGCAAATAATGTAGCGAATATTATAGTGAATATTTTTCAAACTAGGATTTGAAGTTTAAACTCAAAACCCTTTCCTACTCAAGTTTTAAACTCATTTCTACACAACTAAAATACGTAAGCAGCATCAATGCAACAAACTTTCCATAATCTATGTCTATATTAATTTGATTTAAATTTTTTCTTCGTTTACAAAATTGGTCTTAAATCTAAATTTGCTTTAATAAGTTTCAGAGAAACTGCAAAGTTTTAAAAATTAGGGTGCTACATGATAAGTCATAAGATCGGATAGGTCGCTTCTTGGACGACGCCCGCATCACGTTCGCGGCCCACGGCGTGGCTTCCGACTACTAGAAGCTGTGTGCGCAGCACAGGCTGGAGCTTGGGTCCACGCTCGAGCTCCGCGACGCGGCCGGTATGGGCAACATGCCCATGGCGGAGATGGCAGACAGGGTGCTGGGGATCCACGGCGGGGTGGAGGTGCTGGTCCTGGCGAGTCGAGTGGTTTGTTCCGACGCTCTAACCTCCGCCAGCCTGCCTTTAGTGCAGGTGCTCGATACAATGCCCAAATGATGAGTGCTGGGGTAACTCTACCGCATGCTAGTTCAAGGTGACCATATTTAGCTGTGCAGGCAAACAAATAAGATCCCTACAGAGAAATAGAAACAAACACAACAGGTTGCACCTGTTAGGCTGGTCTCTTCCTACCCTGGCCGAGCTCATACGAACTAGCCAAAGTTGCGCAAGAGGAAAGGGAGATGTCAGGAGATGAAAAGATAACCCTGACGTGTGGGCCGGGACAAGGAGAGGAGGTGGGCAATGGAGCTGACAGGCTAAGCTCAAGAAGAGAAAGGAAAGGGTGGCGTAGGAGTCTGGACGGACCGACAAGAAATCCAAAATGGGGCCATGAATGAAAAACTAGCGACAGGCTGAAAAAAATAAAAACGAAAGAGGAGACTTTTTTAAACCTTTTTAAACCTATTTCATTTGAAACAAAACTCATCTCCACACAATTAAAATCACAAGCAGCATGCGATGCGACAAATTTTCTATAACGTATGTCTATATTAATTTAATTTATATAAAGTATTTTCTGTTGTAACATGGCTTTGGCGGGTGGCGAAGGCCCCCCGACAGCGAGGTGTCGCCAAGGCGTCTTCGACCGTCTTAGAGCGGAGACCCGGCGCTGACTAAAGAAACTTTCCCGGCTATGCTCGAAGGGTGCTGAATCTCCTTTTCATCGCGGACTCCGCCAAGGCCAGGCACGCATGCCGCCGACCGCTCAGGCGGGCGCCTCCGGTAATACGGGCGGAGGCCGCCTTATCTCTAAACTAATCAAATAAACGATCTTGCCTAAGTGTGTGCAGGTACTCAAGCGCAGGCGCTCGCGGTCCACGCAAACGCGCCAGCATGGCCCCTGCGCGGCCGGGCGGAGAACTACGGATGATGTCTCCGCCCGGACCGGCGGAGACTCTCCAAGGCGACGGCGCGCTCCTGGAGATGGAGGCCAGTGCCGGGGCGCGCAGCTGGGCGGAGACCTGCAGATGATGTCTCCGCCAGGACCGGCGGAGACTCTCCAAGGCGACGGCGCGCCCCTGAAGGCGGAGGCCAGCGGCGAGAACCATGGCCCCCGCGAGGCCGGGCGGAGACCCGCGGGTAATGTCTCCGACCGTCCGGCGGAGACCCGCCGAGGCAGCGGCGCGCCCCTGGAGATGAAGGCCAGCGCCGGGGACCCAGGCCTTTGGGCCGAAGACCGAGGTATGGTGGGCCGGCTGCTCATGGAAGCCCATCACTTGAAGACGGTATGGCAAGATTGCCCCGCGAACAAGAGGCTAGCGGCAGAATATTCCAGGAATGTACTGTAGCAGTTGAGGGGCATTGTAATAAATTCTATTATGTAGTAGTTGAGTCCTATAAATATGGGACACTTGTAACCGTGCAGATTGGTTGGTGGACGAATTAATGAAACCATAGCTTTCCGTGTCATTCCCTTACTCACCACTCTCCCCCTTATCGTTCCTATCCCGAGCCTCCGCCCCAGGGTGACGTCCGACGGGCGGAGGCCTCGGTCTCTTCCACGTTGTTTGAAACCGCTAGTTTCAACATTGGCGCCCACCGTGGTTGGGCCAAGGCAAACCAACGATGGCAGGGAAATGAAAGACCACCACCAGAGCAGCAGTGACCACGGGTCAGCGAGGAAGGCCTAGGCGCAACATTCATAGCGCCTACGCAACCTCGCCAGCGGAGGATGACACCAGAGCAGATGCCCAGGGTCAACCACCGGAACCCCAAGACCCAGAGATTCAAGATCCGGAGGCCCAACCAAACTCAGCCACAGCACCCGAGCAAGAACTGCAACAGCTGTAAGCACAGTTGCAAAGAGCGCAACAAGAGAGGGACAGAATGGCAGCAGCATTCGTAGCTAATCAGCAAGCTATTCAAGCGTCAGCACAAGCAGCAGAAATAAGGCAGCAGTTGGTAGTCCTACATGCTGAGATGCTAAGTATGCAGCATGCAGTACCAGCGACAACCTCCGCAATCCTAGCCTCTGCAGCAACACCAACTGCAACCATGCTTCAAGGTCCTACGCTAGTGATCAGCCAGCCGACAATGCTATCTCAGATGATGCGGAGGCCTATCGATCCCAAGTCCCCACTATCTGAAGGCATACAACAGTCGCCATGGCCAACAGCGTACAAGCCAATCACACTACCCAAGTTCAACGGAAAGACTGACCCCCATCAGTTCATTATGAGTTACGAGGCAGCAGTAGCCTCCGCCGGCGGAGACGACGCCGTCTTGGCAAAGTCATTTGTCATTGCAGCCGAAGGCGACACGCTGGCTTGGTATTCTATGCTCAAACCAAGTACAGTCTATTCTTGGGAGAACCTCCGGGACAAGGTATTGGCAAACTTCAAAGGGCTAACAGCACAGTCGCTGACTTCCACAGATTTGTTTCAGTGTAAGCAAATGCAGGGAGAGACACTACATGACTACTTCCAGAAATTCGTGCAACTAAAGGCGAAGGCACCAGATGTCCTAGACGAGATCGCCATTGAAGCAGCGATCAAAGGCCTCCGAATCGGGCCATTCGCAGCACACCTAGCAAGAAAGAAACCAACTTCCATACAGCAGTTGTATGACGAGTTTGAGAAGTACTGCAGATCAGATAATGACCTCCGCAAGAGGCTGGAGGAGCAAGGTCAAAACAGACAACAAAACAGCAGCAAAAATTCCCAAAAAACCTATACGAACCAGAATGTATCAAATCAGAAGCCAGGCCAGGGGCAAGTGCTCAGTATCGAGGGTCAACCTCACCCCGAGCAAGGGCAACAGGTAGCGCCAACACGGTCGGAGACCCAGACAAGGAACCAAGGTCGGCAAGGTTACCAAGGCAAAAACTAGAACAGAAACCAAAGCCAGAAACAACGCAGGCCATATTGCGTTTTTCGCTGCGAAAACGCAGGGCACAGCACCAAAGATTGTCCGGAGACAAAAGAAACACAGGAAAGGATGAAGAACAAGCAGACTGCCCAACCTCCGACATAGCAGAGCGCAAGAGAGGTCAACACCACCTACACAACTGGCCACCAGCAGTACTGCCCAATGTACCCAGCGCTAAATGCAACCCAAATACATCCCTCCACACTGGCCTCTGCCTATTACCCAAACTTCCTACCAGCATGGCGGTCATCACCTTCGCAGCAGCCTTCGACGGGCAACTACAGGTCGGAGGCAAGCCTGACCTACATAAACCCAAAATATCCCCATATAACCTACCTCGAAACAAACCCACCGGAGCAAAATCGAATAAGGTTCGAGCCTCCGCAGCCATAGCACCACATGCAGCAACTGCCTCCACCACCACCACACAACCAACCCCCAACACCAAAAAACGAGTCAAACCCAGAAAACCAAGTCAACCCTCATGGAGCACTGCCAACAATAGGCATGATATTGCCAATCGCCGGAGGATCATCAATGGAGTTTCAATCGAAAAAGCAGAAAAAAGGATCACCTCCGCCTGGTAAACAATGTAGCAGTCCAAGGCCCGGCGAAACACACAGATTAGTCCAGAGTCCCAATCACCTTCACAGAAGAAGATCTCCAGCTAGAGAGCTACCCTCACGCAGACGCAATGGTGATCAAGACCAGCATAGCAGCATGGGAGATAAGCAGAATACTGGTCGACACGGGCAGTTCATCAGATATCATCTTCGCAAATACATTCGACCAAATGAAGCTCAGCAAAAATCAACTATAGCCCTCCGAATCCCCTTTAATAGGATTTGGAGGCAAGCAGATACAAGCATTAGGAAAAATCTCACTCCCAGTGTCGTTCGGAACCCAAGCGAATGCCAGAACCGAGTACATAACCTTCGACGTCGTCGATCTGTATTACCCATACAATGCCATCTTGGACAGAGGTTTCACAACCAAATTCAACGCAGCCCTGCACATGGCCTACCTGTGCATGAAAATACCATCACTCCATGGTATCATCACAGTCCGAGGTAGCCAGAAAGAAGCAAAAAAACATAGAGAAAGCTATCTACAGAGCCCAAAGAAACATCAATGCAGTCGAGTCGGTAAACAAAGAACTAGAGCCTCCGGATATGCCCAAAGGAGAAACAGATATGGCAGGTCAAGAAGAGACAAAGCTGATCCCTCTAGAAAAGGAGTTACCAGACAGAAAAGTAAAAATCAGCTCACAATTGAGCAAGGTAGAAGAGGAAGAGCTCATGAAACTCTAGTAAAAAACAAGGACATCTTCGCCTGGTCAGCCTCCGACCTCCAGGGAGTCAGTAGGGACATCATACAGCACGAACTGGATATCAATGAAAACAAGAGACCGAGAAAGCAGAAATAGAGAAAAATGTCGGAGGACAGAATCCTGGCAGCAAAGGCGGAGGTGCAAAGACTGCTAGATGCAAAAGTCATCAGGGAAGTCAAGTATTCAGAATGGCTCGCAAATGTAGTACTGGTACCAAAGAAGAACGGCAAAATGAGAATGTGCATAGATTTCACAGATCTGAACAAAGCTTGCAAAAAAGACCCTTTCCCATTGCCAAGAATAGATGCCTCCGTCGACAAGGCAGCCAGATGCCAGAGGTTCTCTCTCCTAGACTGTTTCTCTGGGTATCACCAAATCTGGATGAAAAAAGAAGACGAAGACAAGACAAGTTTCACCACTCCATTCGGGACATATTGCTACACTAGAATGCCAGAGGGCCTCAAAAATGCCGGAGCAACCTTTGCCAGAATGACAAAGGAAGTTTTGGGCTCACAACTAGATAGAAACATCATAGCCTACGTCGACGACATAGTGGTCATGAGCAAGAACAAGAATGATCATGTCTCCGACTTATAGGAGACCTTCGCCAACCTTAGGACAGCTGGCCTCCACCTCAACCTAGAGAAATGTATATTTGGAGTCACAAAAGGGAAAATACTAGGTTATATCATAAGCAGCGAAGGCATCAAAGCGAACCCGGACAAAACCAGAGCAATAATGACAATGGTAGAGCCCAAAAATAAGAAAGAAGTGCAAAAGCTGACGGGAAGAATAGCAGCGCTCAACAAATTCATCTCAAAATCAGCAGAACGCAGCCTACCCTTCTTCCAAGCCCTGAGGGGCAGAGGCAACTTCGAATGGGGGTCCAAGCAGTCGGAGGCATTTCATAACCTCAAAGAGTATCTAGCAAACTCACTGATGGTCTCCGTCCCAGAATCGGACAGCCACCTATTGCTGTATGTGGTGGCCTCTGACCATGCAGTCAGCGTAGTTTTAGTCCACGAGCTGGAAAAAGAATCAGGCAAAACTCAAAAACCAGTTTATTTCATCTTAGAAGCACTGTCCGGAGCCAAGCTAAACTATACAGAGGTAGAGAAAGTTGCCTACGCAGTGCTGATGGCATCAAGAAAACTAAAGCATTACTTCCAAGCCCACGAAATCTCAATTCCAACATCGCTGCCACTATAAGACTTGCTCAGAAACAAAGAAGCCTCCGGCAGAATAGGCAAATGGGCTACAGAGCTATCACAGTTTGGAATCTCATATGTCCCCAGAACAGCAATCAAATCACAAGCATTAGCTGATTTTGTAGCAGATTGGACACCTCCGACAGAGCCCAAGGTACAACCAACAACTCAAGGCTGGATAGCATTCACGGATGGAGACTAGGGCCAAGCCGGAGCAAGAGCCTCCGCCGTCCTAACGGCACCCTCCGGCGTCAGACTGAAATACGCAGCAAGGCTAGAGTTCAAATCAACAAACAACATAGAAGAATATGAAGGCCTGATCTTAGCGCTGAGCAAAGCAAAGGCGCCCCTAGGGGCAAAAACATTGACAGTCAAAACAGATTCTCAAGTGGTCACTGGCCAAGTAGAGAAAGAATACACAGCAAGAGAGCCAGAACTCATCAAATACCTATCCGTTGTCAGAAATTTGGAGCGGAGATTCTAGGGTTTCACCCTGAAGCACATCCCAAGATCAGAAAATGCAGAGGCAGATGAATTGGCAAAGGTTGCGGCAAACAACCTGCCACTGCCTCCAAACACTTTTTACCAGATCTTGAAGTCTCCGACAACTGTGGAGACATCTAAGGCACTAAAACCCATACTACACCTGCAAAATAAAGATTGGAGAAAGGTGATAACAGAATTCCTAGAAGGCAAAACCATCGAAGAAGATGAAGCAAAAGCAGCAAGAATACAGGCTAGGGCAAGAAATTACACAATCATAAATGGCGTACTATACAAGAAAGGAGTAGTCTAGCCTCTCCTCAAATGCATATCGCAGAGCGAAGGCATAGAGTTGCTTCAAGAAATACACTCAGGAATTTGTGGGTCGCACATTGGCTCTAGACCTTTATCAGCAAAGGCAATAAGGCAAGGCTTTTATTGGCCAACACACATACAAGACACAGAGCAGACAGTCAGAACATGCAAAGTATGCCAAACATTCTCTCCAGGACAGTCAAAACCATCGTCGGAGACCCAGCTTATACCTCCGACATGGCCGCTGCAAAGATGGGGGATGGACCTGGTCGGCCCATTACCTCCATCCCAAGGAGGAAACAGATTCGCAGTAGTGGCAGTGGAATATTTCACAAGATGGATAGAGGCAAAGCCGCTGGCGAAGATAACCTCAGAAACTATCAGAAAATTCTTCTGGCAGAACATCATTTGCAGATTCGGTGTACCAAGGATCTTGACAGTAGACAATGGAAAACAATTCGATTCAGAGAACTTCAAAGAATTCTGCAAAAGCATAGGGACAAAATTAGCCTTCGCCTTGGTATACCACCCAGAGTCCAATGGAGCAGTGGAAAGAGCAAACAGAATAGTCTTTTCAGCAATATCAAAAACACTGCTGGGCCTACGCAAAGGAAAATAGGATAGATGAATTACCTAGAGTTATTTGGTCACACAATACATCCGTCTCAAGAACAACAGGGATTCACACCATTCAAACTACTTTATGGAGAAGAGGCCATGATGCCAGAAGAAATAAAGCACGAAAGCCTCCGCACAACAAGTCAGCTGATGTTGCAAGATGAAGAATATGCAAAAGAAACAATAGAAGCCACCAGACTGGAAGCAGTCGATAACATTGCAAAATATCAGTCCCAAACCAAGAAGTGGAGAGACCCTTAGGTGGTAAGGAAAGACATAAAACACGGAGACCTCGTACTCAGGAGAAAACCCAACGCACAACTTGCCGGCAAGTTGCAACCGAAATGGGAAGGCCCATACACAACAACGGCAGCAGGCCGACCCGGTTCTTTCCACTTGACCGACAGCGAAGGTGTCATGACAACCCACACATGGAATATTGACAGCCTTCGCAGATACTACATCTAGGCAATGTACTAAAGGGCAACCTCCGCAAAATATAAGCGGAGGCCCCTACATGCATTTACCTTAGTTTTTTTTTACTTCATTCAAAACAAAATGTAAAAGAGCCTGCACTCTTTTCCTCATAGGGGAACTCCAAGCGGAGGTGAGGTTTTTAACGAGACAGGCTCAATGTAAAAATCCTCTACAAGTATAAAGAGGTAATTCCCCAAAAGAATGCCACAAAAAACCCAAAACCGAAAGCGGCCAGCTCTGGCGCCGCAATATTCGGTAAACAAAAACTACAGGTCCTTTCAAAGCGCCAGCCATAGGCAAGGGCAATTTGAAACGACCTCTATGGCCAAACAGGCCTTCGCCCTTGACAAAGCCCTGACCAAAGTCAGACATCAAAGGCAAAATCTTTGGCCAAAAAGGCCTCCGACCCTTGACAAAGACCCGACCAAAGTCAGGCATCAAGGCAAAAATCTTTGGCCAAAAAGCCAAAAAGGCCTCCGACCCTTGACAAAGACCTGACCAAAGTCAGGCATCGAGGCAAAAATCTTTGGCCGAACATGCCTCCGACCCTCGAAGAAGACCTGAACAAGTTCAGGTGCCAAGAAAAAAAAACAAACAACCTCGGTTGAACAGGCCTCCGACCTTAGCAAAAAAAAACCCTAGCATCAGGGGCAACAAATTTGTGGCGCTAGAACCAGGAAAAAGGTCTTCGCCATCCTAAACAGGAAAAACAGAAAGTGCCTGACAAAACACTGACACCACTGCGGCACCAGGCCTCTTTACTTCAAAGAAGATCTCAAGAAGAACGAATAATTCAGGCAACATACAGGCCATTAAAGCCAAGATACGTTCCACCTAACAACGTACAAAAATGTTAACACCCGAAAGCCACCGCCCCACTATAAAAACGGATTCCCCCCGTGCCCTTAAGAAACTCAGTCAGCATAAGGCGCAAGGGCGCAAGGGGGGAGCAAGGCATAGTGCAGGCAAAAGCCATAGCGATAGCCATGGAGGCAGGGGTCTCCTTAGATATCCAAATCGGCCGTAGATATTGTACGAAAACTCGTAAAATCGGAGGCAACGGTAGACGGTCGGAGACAGTGGGAAAAGAGAGAGGGCCTATGGCACGATGATGAACAGCAAAGGCCTACGGGAGCAGGGGGATATCCCACGAAAACTCGTAACATCCCCCTGACACCGGAGACCCAACCTGCCATCTCCAAAGATCGACCATGTCCCACGGGTGTGCGGCGTCGGAGACCCATGCCTCCACACAGCTAAAACACCCAGCTAAAGAAATATCTAGAGTCTCCGCCGTCTGCACAAGCTGCGCCAAACCCCCAGCCGGATCAAACGACGAATCGGCAAACCTCGCCAGGCGGACTTCAAGTACGCCTCCGCCAGTCGAAAAACTGCGGAGACTTCTACCCCGGCCATCAAGCAAACACAGAGAATGAGAAAAAATGGGGCGAAGGTCCTGGCCACCACCTCTGTATCGCGCTCGATCGCCCAAGCAAAGGACAATGGTGCGCGAGCTCGGGACTAGATGAGATATGTAAACTACCACGACGGGCTCAAGCCACCGCACAAATAATCAAGAAAGTGAACCTGTCTTGTATTCCATAAAGCGTCGAGAAACATTCTTACAGGACACCAACTTGAAATAAAATCCTAACTACTGTGGCGGAGGTCCGCGCCAAGCGAGCGCGCGAGTAAACCCAGCGCGCTCGTCTTCTATGTCAAACCTAACTGACTCAAATACGTCATGCGCAACGCTGCGGGGAAAGGCCGAACGCCAATACTCCCAAAGCTCTCCGCTCACGTAAATACCGTCATTGTAGAGAGTCAAAGGAGCAACATCTTGCGCAGGCTCCCGATTCGGAACCTGCGCAAGGTTAAAATTTTCCACGAAACCATTCAGAACAAAATAAACTTTATTCACAAAAGTCCAGTTGGACTGCGAGATACACGCTAGAACAACTAAATGCTACAAAGAGCCTAGACCTCCGGCGTATCAGCCGCAGCGGAAGTCCCTGGAGCGGAGCTCGCATCAGCTGTGGGCGGGCACGGCGCCTGCGGCCTCCGACCACCGCCTCCGCCGATCGTAGATCCCCCCGGAGCGCCACCAACGGCGGAGGCACCAACCGCAGTCGCCGAGCGCGGAACCGACGGAGGCCTACCCGCGAGACCCCTCTGCGCATCCTGCAACATAGGCTACAATGTCGGGGGCAAAAGCAACGAAAGCCTCCGCAGCATCAACAAAAAAAGGGGTGACTACAAAGACTATAAGTACCTTCGCCCTCTTGTCCTCCGCTAGTTTCCGGGCAGCAGATCTCCCAAATGGAGCCCAAAAGTGCTCGATGAAATTTCTCAAGGTTTTTCGCAAACCAAGAGAGGTCTCACCGAGCTCCTCCGGACCAGGCAGCGCCCCCTCCGGAATACTTTCGGTATGCGTACACCCGCCGCGTGCCAAAAGTTTGGCATAGTTCGCCACACCCGCTAGCGCCCCGTAGTCCGTGCAACCGTTGATCAGACCGGGGAGCTATGCAAGATGACGTTTTAGCCAGGAGGCGAGGGCGTACACGCTGTCTTCCTCCGGAGGAGCGGAGGTCTCGCCTCCAAGCTCGGCGACGGTGGCCCGGTAATGACCAACGGTTGCAGCAAGGACTCCTTTGACCGAGTCCAAATGCCTCGTCGTCAGAGAAAGCTGCTCCCTCACCGCTGCTACGGATTCCTTCTCAGAGGCAAGCTCTCGCCGGAGACCCTCGGTCAGCTCATTCGCCCTACGGGCCTGCTCGATGGACAAAACCTCCGCCTCCCGGGCCTTGGCGAGATCGGCCCTCAAGCCATCCTTTTCTCGCTCCTTCTTCGTCAGAGACAGGCGGAGAGCCGTAAGAGAGTCCGACAGACCCCCTTTTTCACCTTCCAGGCGCTCGACTTCTGCCTTGAGCGCTTTGATCGCGATGTCACAATCGGAGACCTCGTGGGTACAGCGCTCTTCCATAACAACACCCGTGTGAAACCCCTGCGACCAGAAAAAAAACCAAAGCGATCAGCGACAGAATCAAGAACAAGTCTAGAAGCGAACATACACAAAAAAAATAATAAAACAAGGAAAGGGGCAAAACCACCGGAGACACACCAGGCTCTGGTGTTCCAGGTGAACGCGGAGAAGCTGGAAGAAATCCATATCCCTCAGACGCTGTTTGAAGCGATCTGTTCAAAGAAGAACAAACAAACACAAAACGATAAGGTGAGAAAAGCAAATCTCACGTTAAACGCACCAACAGCCAAAGACCACCTCCGACGTCTCCAAGAACGGCAAGATAACACTCCTCCCAACCTGAGATAGAAGTGTCGGAGGAGCCTACGTAAAAAACAACAACAACAACAGCTTAGGTCAGAGGGCAGATCAGAAACAGGCCAGATGATGATCAAAATAAAAGCATTCTATACTTACTCAGACCTGGCGCTGTCAGCCCCGGTTGCCCTGGACTGAACCTAGCGCCCACAGCGGCTGCTCGCTCCTCCGGGGTGAGAAGTCCAGCCATGACATCACCTGCAAAGCAGCAGATGCGCAGTATTGGCACTTAGCTAAATACGCAAAGGAATGAAATGGGCGAAGACAATAAACACAAGGATGTGCAACAAACAGACTTACTCATAAAAAGCCTAGGCAAGGCAGCTTGCCGCACCCTCTGAGCAGAAGTCTCCGCCGTATCATGTGGCGAAGGCCCAAAGGGCCGGACTTCCTCAGCCAGCGGCCCGGCGGGCGGAGGACTCGAAGAAGGCCGAGCCACCAGGGCCTCCTCAGCAAGAGCGGCCTCCAACCGCCCGACGTCGGCCGCAGGCACGGGCGAAGGCACGACAGTTGCAGGGGACGAAGGAGCATGCCGCGGGATGGCCTTCGTGCCCTCTTCAGAGCTTGAGCACAGCCCGCCAAGAACGTCGGGCATAGGCTCAACGGCGCTATCTTCCGGCTGTTCGCCGACGCTCGTAGCACCATGCGAGGAGCGCATCGGGGCAGCGCCAGTCTCCGGACGCCCGGCACCGCTCATAGCTCTGCTCACCGGACACACCAGAGCTACGGGAGAGCCGCGATCCCCTCCGCTCGCAACTCGAGCGTCCGCTGACGGGGCGGAGGAGCTCTCGACGTCTTTGCTGCCGGCAGAGGCAACGCCCGCACTGCCAGCAGAAGACAAGGCCGGTGCGATCAACGGAGCTCCGCTCTTCTTCTTCTTTTTCACAGGCGCCCGAGAGCCGACGGCGCCCTTCCTCTTTTTAGACTCGGCCTCCGCCGTAACATTCTTTGCTTAGGCCTTCTTCTTCTTCTTCTCAATCGAGGCCAGGACCTCAGCAGGAACCTCGCGCTCCCGGTAGACGATCCCGACCTCCTCAAAAACTCGATTGAGCCGCGGCATGGTGCCTGCCACGGCCATCCGAGATGTGTACTCACGCTCGGAAATCTTGCCAACCAACCCTATGGCGGCTTCCTCAACTTTGGAGACAAAACCATCCTCCGTCACCCCCTCCCCCAAGGACCGACCGAAGCGGGGGAACGGAATCCTGGCCTCTGGCCCAAAAATGGGAACCTTGACCTGTTCCAGCTGGAAAGCTAGGTTGTTTTTGCCCAAGGGCCAGTAGTTGGAGGCCATGATCTCCTCCACCAGATCGCGGCCTCCAGAGTAGCGGCACGCTGCCGCAAAAGCCTGATCACAGGCCTCCCGCATCGGAGACACCTCCTCCGGCGGATCCACGCGCATGTGTGGCGCCATCTCCTCCATCCGAGAAGTCAATGGATACTCTGAGAGCTCCTCGCCATCCTCAGTTGTGTTGCGGACCCCGTAGGTCTTCACGTAGAACCATTGCTCGAGCCAGCCGTGGTCCCACTTGCCCTTCTGGCAAAAAGAGATCTCCAGGCGGTCCACGCCTTGGTTACTCTTAGACATGAAAGTGCAACTATCGTACTGGTAGGTCACCTCCACCTCCTTGCCATCTCGCACCTCCTTCTTCTTCTTTGGCTGCTTCTGCAGTTCATAGTACGTGCAAAAGGTGTCCACATCCGGCTCGGCACCGTAAGAGACGCACGCCCAGCAGAATTAGCTAAGCGTCAGGAAAGCAGTGCGAGTTAGATGATGGAGCTGGACATTGAAGGTCTCCAACACCCGGCGAAGGAAGGGAATGTAAGGAAGGCGGAGGCCGCAGGTGAAGAAGTCCCGAAAGACCACCGCATATCCTTCCTCCGGCTCCGGAACAGTCTGACCCGGTGGAGGGATTTTTACCCTAGAAGAAGGAAAACATGACTCCTTCAACATCTCCACGATTGCCTCCTCAGTAATAGAGGAGGGGCCGAAGTCCCAAGACTTTATCGCCATGTCTCCGGAGTCCGCAGCGATCAGGTCTCCGATAGACGCAGAGACACTCCCCAAATCCTCCTCCACTAGCTTTTCCAACTCCAACGCGGAGGCAGAGGCAAGCATGCACTCCTCAAAGCGCGCACCCTAGCCGACGGCCCTAACGCCGAGAAGGTGGCGGTAGGGTCTAGAGAAGGCGGGCCGGCGAGTTTGGGCGGAGGCGGAAAGGAAAGCCACCGCGACAGCAACCTAAGCGCGAGACGCGAATAGAAAGACGGAACGCGCGAGGGCAGCAAGAGGCGAAAGCGAAGAGGGCAGAGAGCGATTTCTTAAAAAGCAATGAAAGCGAATGAGCGGTGTGGGGGGACCCCGCCGCCAAAAGCACCCTTATATAGGCAGCGGGCAGGCGGTCCGGCTCCTGCCACACAACGGTCACCTCCGGAAGATTCGCCCGCTGCACAACGGTCACCTCCGAAAAAGTCACAGGGAATGCAACGAACACTGACATGGCAGAAACGGCCGCAACGTAGGGCAACGGCTAGATTTGTCGCCCAATGGCTACTCTCAACGAGACCAACGGCTACGCAGAGTGGGCCAGGGGGAAGTAGCGGGGCCTCGCTCGAAGACACCGAATACGGCCTCCGCCCCCGCGGACGCCTTCGGCCAAGGCGTTTTGAGCTCACGGCACGCTCTGGCGAACCATGGTCTCAAAAGGGGGGAACTGTTGTAACATGGCTTTGGCGGGTGGCGAAGGACCCCGACAGCGAGGTGTCGCCAAGGCGTCTTCGACCGTCTTAGGGCAGAGACCCGGCGCTGACTAAAGGAACTTTCCCGGCTATGCTCGAAGGGTGCTGAATCTCCTTTTCATCGCGGACTCCGCCAAGGCCAGGCACGCATGCCGTCGACCGCTCTGGCGGGCGTCTCCGGTAATACGAGCGGAGGCCGCCTTATCTCTAAACTAATCAAACAAACGATCTTTCCTAAGTGTGTGCAGGTACTCAAGCGTAGGCGCTCGCGGTCCACGGAAACGCGCTAGCATGGCCCCTGCGCGGCCGGGCGGAGAACTACGGATGATGTCTCCGCCCGGACCGGCGGAGACTCTCCAAGGCAACGGCGCGCTCCCGGAGATGGAGGCCAGCGCCGGGGCGCGCAGCCGGGAGGAGACCTGCGGATGATGTCTCCGCCCGGACCGGCGGAGACTCTCCAAGGCGACGGCGCGCCCCTGAAGGCGGAGGCCAGCGGCGAGAACCATGGCCCCCGCGCGGCCGGGCGGAGACCCGCGGGTAATGTCTCCGACCGTCCGGCGGAGACCCGCCGAGGCAGCGGCGCGCCCCTGGAGATGAAGGCCAGCGCCGGGGACCCAGGCCTTTGGGCCGAAGACCGAGGTATGGTGGGCCGACTGCTCATGGAAGCCCATCACTTGAAGACGGTATGGCAAGATTGCCCCGCGAACAAGAGGCTAGCGGCGGAATATTCTAGGAATGTACTGTAGCAGTTGAGGGGCATTGTAATAAATTATGTTATGTAGTAGTTGAGTCCTATAAATAGGGGACACTTGTAACCGTGCAGATTGGTTGGTGGACGAATTAATGAAACCATAGCTTTCCGTGTCATTCCCTTACTCATCACTCTCCCCCTTATCGTTCCTATCCCGAGCCTCCGCCCCAGGGCGACGTCCAACGGGCGGAGGCCTCGATCTCTTCCACGTTGTTTGAAACCGCTAGTTTCAACATTTTCCTTCGTTTACAAATTTTGTCTTTTACATCTAAATTTACTTTGATAAATTTCAGAGAAACTGCAAAGTTTAAAAATTAGGGTGCCCCATCAGCCGATCTGATAGGTTCGCTTCTTTCCTCTTTCCTCCTAATTTGTCGGCGGCGCCTTCGTGTTCATGGTGGATGGTAGCGTATCCATGCCTTGCAGGCGCTGCGACTTCGCCCCGTGGCCCGTCCCACATGCCTCCTCGTATCCTCCGTGGTGAAGGATTCTGGTAGGAAGCTTTCAGGCTTGGAACCTTTCATCGACGTCGATGAGGCAGAGCGATTGGCCAAGGAGGCGGAAGGTAGATGGCACGGGAGAAGAAAGACGACGATCGGCAGCAGATGCTGGAAGATACCATCCTCGACTTCGATCCCAAGTAAGGGGGCAAGTACTGCACCAGATTTACCTTCTCCGACCTCACAAAATTCGATCTCGACGAGGAGTGTAAGTCCATCCCCATCGATTCAATTCTGATCAGATCAATTTGACAATTTCCCTGCTCTGTCCTACCCTGCCCTGACCTTTAGTCATACCTACTGCATTGCCATCCATGAACAATTATAGATCAATTTATTTTATTTTTCACACTGCAGCGCCCCTTGGTCCTATGAGATTTAGGGGGTGTTTGGTTTCTACAGGAAAATTTTAGTCCCTGTCCCATCGGATGTTTAGACACATGCATGAAGTATTAAATATAGACGAAAAAAATAATTAATTGCACAGATTGTGGCTAATTTGCGAGACGAATTTTTTAAGCCTAATTAGTCCATGATTTGACAATGTTGTGCTACAGTAAATATGTGCTGATGGCGGAATAATTAGGCTTAATAAATTCGTCTCGTAAATTAGCCTCCATCTGTGTAATTAGTTTTATAATTAACCCATATTTAGTTCTCCTAAATAGCATCCGAACGTCCGATGTGACATGGACTAAAATTTAGTCCAGGAAACCAAACACCCCCTTACTGATGTTGTCTACAAAAATAAGGACGACTATGAGCTGTGTGAGGGAATAAACATCTTCTCTGTGAGAATAACCACATCGGATGTTGGCTTCCCTATCAATGTGTATGGCACCGTCATTGCCAGAGACAGTCTGGACAAGAGGTGTGTTTATCTCTTCCGCCGTGAGAGAGATCAATGCCAACTCATCAGCTCTGAGGTATGTTCATTGGGCACACAGGCTACAATGTTCCTGTAAATGAAGACCTGCTTGTACTATTAGATGTGAGTTAGACAAGGATTGCAATGTTAAAATTATATTGACCTGCAGTTCATTTATATTGATGAACAATGTAACTGCTAGTGGTTGTCAGTTGGTCAATTACTATACCTGTGTGATGTGTGATTCATCCTTGTTTCTTGTTCTGAATTTATTTTTGGTGCTGAAAGTTGGAAACTAACACGCTACTGGTCAATAATCCCCAGAATATTAGACAATCTGTATAGTTTCCAAATGTTACTAAATTGCAGATGTTCATAATGGAGTGTAAACTTGTGATGTGTCAGTTTTTGGGTCATGTTTATTGGCACAATTAGCATCCCAAGGTCCATGACTTCATGAGCAACTGGTAGAGAGAACTAGGTGATGCAACATCCTTTGTCTTATGGGGTTCCGCGGGATGTTTACACACTGATCCAATTGTTGTTGTACAAAGGAAGTACTCAATCCGTTCCAAATTATAAGACGTTTTGGCTTTTCTAGATACGTAGTTTTTGCTATGCACATAAACATACACTATGTCTAGATACATACTAAAAGCAATGTATCTCGAAAAGCTAAAACGTCTTATAATTTAGAATGGTGGGAGTACATTACTGTTTTTAGGGCATGGTTTGGATATTATATGGAACAGAATAAACCAAGTTAAACATTTTTTCAACAATTTATGTGAACATAAGTATGTATAATATGTTAATGAAACTATATTTGGACCCTTTGGTATAATATATTTGTTTCCTATATTAGGGAAATTATTTATGACATTTTTTATGTCGATATCATGCTTAATGGTACAACGATCTGAACCTACAGCATGATGATCACACATGTAAACTGATCATTAACTGTTTCGTCTATGGTAGTAGTTTAGATATGCTGGTTGGCTGTAATCATTTTATTTTGATTACATCATTGTACGTATTCAGAGAAATATAACATAAAACTAACCTTAAACTTTTTGGTAGGATGAATCTTTGATCTTGATAGGTCCAAAACGAGGACTGGCATTGATAGGTCCGAACTATGTTGAGATTGATTTGAAGATTAAGGATCATCAAGGGCAGGACAAAGAACTCAGTAAAGGAATGTTATGGATCAATAGCATAGAGCGTCGATAGTTGAAGCAATGTGTGCTTGAAAGTGACTCTCTTGCTACCACGCTTAGCACTGTGGATGTGTGGTATGGAGTTGTGAAAGATGCAGTGGAAGGTACTATTTCAATTGAAGTTCTACAAGGAAACTTTAATGGAAAAATCACTGCCCACAGCACCAATATCCTGAACACCATTGTGCTTTACGATAGTCAGGTGATTGGTGGCATGGCTGGTGATGGTGATGGTACTGGAGCTATCAAGCTTACGCGATCCGTCGTATCTGTCTATGTGAAGGATATGCTGATAATTGCTGCCGAATCCAGGGACGGTATGTCTAAACGAACCATTGATTTTACTCCCAAGATCATCGGTAGAGAAGAGGAAGTTATGAATATTGGTATCACTAAGATGTGGATGAAGGTTGCGTGGTCGATAATGGATTTTTAAGTGAACTCCTTGCACCTTAAGGTTTGATGATGACAGGATCTGTATGACTCGGTGCAACATCAGAGTAGCAATGTTAGGATCATTATGTATTGGACCCTATAAATAAGTAGTCCCTAACGTGTTGAGCCTGTTATGTTGAATGAACTATTGTGTAACTGCTTGGGCCTGCCGTGTTGAACTATTGGCTAAGATATTGTGCTTTCGCCGCGTTATATCATGAACATGTGTGATACTTCTGTGTTTCATCACTTGACTAAATTGCTCTTGTGGATTATTTGGTGTCAGGTGAGTTGCCATCCTTCAAATTCACGCTGTTGTGCAAACAGGGGCACAGAATAAATGTGCCATGTCATAAATCTTTTGACAAAAGTGGTACAAAATTAAACTAGAATCTGTGAAAATGTTTCTAGTCTGTTACTCGATCTTCACAGTTGACACAGAAACAATAGGCAATCTAGGATCGGCAAGGCTAGCACCCACACGTCCGGCCCCATGCCCGCGTCTGGACGCAGCTCCCGTTCGACGCACCTGCCGCGCCCTATCCCGTACCCCGCGCGTCCGCTGCGCCCACGTAATACGAGAGCCCACCCGCCGCGCAGGCATTACCACGCCGTGATGGCTCCCGCGCGACGGCGATGGCGTAGGCGAGCAGGCCGTTGATCAATCCGGAGTAGCGCGATGAGGACCCACTCCAGGGCCGCGTATGCCAGCGCGCCCTCCGGTGGAACGCTACTGCTAGCTTACAGCCGACGCCGCCATTGCTCCCGCGCTACCTCTCTCTTCCTCGCTCGACCACCCCACATCGAGATCTACTTTTGCAACACTCAGATGAAACAATTGCAACATATGACTAAAACCAATGAAACATTGGAACATACACTTGCAACATAGCCATCGTAACATATGCAACATCCAGTTAAAACAATTGCAACATACGTCTGAAATAGATGAAACATTTTGAACAAACTCTTGCAACATACCTCTGAAACACTTGCAACATGTGCAACATCCTATCTGCTTTTGCAACATCCATATGAAACAATTGCAATATACCTCTGAAAGCCTGAAACATCTAAAACACTTGAAACATACGTTTGCAACATAGGGTAGGTGAAGGTCAAGGCTGGTCAATTGTCGTCGTAGTGGGATCCGGCGGCGCACGAGCACCACCACCACTAGCACCAGTGGCGGCCCGCGAGCACAACCACCACCAGCACCGTCCTTGGCTCGCCCAGGCAGGCGGCGCGCGGCCGGAGCGAGGAGCGAGCGTTGCGGGTGGGGGGGCGACGGGCAATAGCGAGGAGTGAGGAGCGAACGACGCAGGTGAGGCGCGTGACGAGTGGGAGAAGAGCAAGCGAGCGAGTGGCACCTAGTGAGGCACGCAGTGGGAAAAAGCAGCGAGACGGACTGAGGCGCGGCGCGGACGCCCCTGACCAAGCATTATCGATCTAGGAAGTTGGAAATCTGAACATACAAGTGAGAGTGAGACAAAATTGGAACCCCTGCTCCCTGGGCCCCTTACATCCTGTGTTGATAAAAAAAAGGGAAATTAGCCTTGGTTGGGCTGGCTTCAACCGTAGGTGAGTTGGGCTCGTAGTAACACGTGGCAGAGCCAGAACCTCGATGTGCAGCTGATGGGCCGGTGTTACTTCAAATAAAAAAGTTGATGGGCAAGTGGCCGATCATGAGGCCAATGCGGAGAGATCGAACAAGAGGGGCCTAGGAGCATAAGAAGTTTCATCTTCTCCCCGTCTACAGTAGATAAGAGCGACTTCGAGGCGATTCACCGGCCGGCGTCGAATTCGCTGGGTCCTCTCCGTCTCCGGTGGTCTTGTCGCCGCCGGAGGGTGGGGGGACCGGCGGATTCGGCGGCCAGTGTACATATCCTACTATATTAGGCTTCATCTAATTAGGTTAGGGTTAGGTTTATCCATGCTGTTGGTGTGGCGTGGATCCTCCTTCCTCTGTTGCTGCGTCTCCGGCGAGCGACGTCTTGGATGCGAGGTTGAAGCTGTGGAGCCGAGCTTCGGCGACACCTTCTCCGAAATCCTCGATCGACGGCTTCCCTGACTTGGCGGGTGACGATAACATGAGGTACTACTTCCAACCTTGCGAAAGGGTGGAATTCGTGGTGTTGGTGTTCGTGCTCTTCTTCGGGTTGGATGTGTGTGCACTCCCCGATATTGGGTTCTCCGGGCTTCTCCCTCTGTCGATGGAGGTTTGGGCGCCGGTTTTATCCTCCTCCAGTTCAGCACGGTGATGGCCAATGTGTCTCCACTGGAGGTGCTGTCTCATGCGGCGTTTAAACGATTACTCGGGCGTCTTCTTCAGAGGAGACGTTGTCACCGGATTGAAGCTGGATGGAGTCGCTCTTTCTCCGGCGAGGCGCGTCGGTGCTACGTCGGTCCTTTCTGGATGGATCCAGAACACAGAGTCCTCTGTGTCTGTGCTTGTTATTGTAAAATAATGTTAGACCAGGGACTTGTTTGTAAGACTGTCTCCGATAAGAAGACCTAAATCCGACACCCATTTCGGATTTTGGGTTATACACAAGAAAAGGTCCCGTAACCGATAACTCAGCACTCTCCAACAAGCTACGCAAAAAGCAGAGCCCATCCGAAGCGGAGGACGACCGCACGGCCAAGGACGCCGCTGAGCTGCCGGCGTTGTTGACGAGGACGCCCACGTCGCGCCGGCGTTGTTGACGAGGACGCCCACGTCGCGGCCCTCCACGGCGGCCGCCACCCTCGCCACCCCGCGCCGCGCGTCGCCCCCGGTGACGGCGAGGTCCCTGCTCCGCCGCTCCAGGGACATGATCCCCCGGAAGCTCTTCTGCTTCTCCATCCCTCCGGAAGCTCTTGAGCTTCTCCAGCGAGCCCAGCCGGATGTTGGACTGCCGCTCTGTGGCCGAATCCGAGGGGTACTAGATGGAACGCTTCAGATTGCCACGCCTCGTTCTTGACGAATTCAGGAAACCTTTTGCTCACCAAACTTTATGTGACGCCTCAACGAACTCCAGAAAATCGCAACTTGGGCCTGATACTTGCGAAAGAAAATCAACAGCATTAATGCCCCTGAAGTCCTGAACCAAGAACAGACAGGAAATCTCAAATGGGCACGGAGACAGGAAATCTCAAATGCAGAAAATCGAAAAGAAAAAAAATAAAACGGGAATATTGCAGAAAGCAGAATCCGTTCCCCTGAAGGTCTGAACCAAGAACAGGCCAGAAAGCTCAAGAATGCAAGAAGCCAAAGAAAGGTTAGTCGAATGATTGTTCCAAGAATCCCTACCCAAAACCTCACCTTTTCTCGCACCAGCCAGGCGCCACCACAACGCCCCACCCGGTGAGAGCAACCCGGACCCGGTGAGGAACGAATGGGGGAACAAAAACAAGAGCTTGCTCGTCCGAAGAGCTTCCGGGGGATCATGTCCCTGGAGCGGCTTGTGCTGCGCGGGGAGCGGCGGGCCGAGGTGGTGCTCCCAGGCGGCGGCCGTGTGTGCCGAGAGGGAAGGCAAGCTCGGCCATTCCTTGCTTCCGCGGGCGAGCTCCACCGTCGGAGATTTGGGTAGCGAGAGAGAGGCGACGCTTTTCTGCGTTTCCTTCGGCCTAGTACCCAGAATGGGTGTTGCGGTTGGGTCCGCCATTGGAGCCGGTATCTGATATGTAAATCACTGTGTACAACCTATTTTTGAATTTGGGTAGCTTTGTTGGAGTCAGTCTAAGGCCTGAGGTGTACGCTACAGTTCAGTAATAATAATAAAATCCAGTCCCTTTCTCAAAAAAAAAGGAGCATAAGAAGTTCAGCAATGAACGCGCGCCCAACAAAGCTGCCAGGATCCCCTAAACAAAACTGCCAGGAGAAGCTGTTGTCAGAAAATGGTCAGAGAAAGACATGGCAAAAGCCACCGGTGGGTTTCCTCAAACTCAACTCTGATGGATCTTTTTTCAGTGATGAGAAGACTGGGGGATGGGGCTTCATCATCAGAGATAAGAATGGAGAGGTGATTAAGGCCGCAGCAGGAAAGGAAGACTGCATCCTTGACGCTTTTCATGCAGAGCTCCTGGGCGTCCAAGCAGGGTTGAGGATGGCCATTAACCTGGGCACCACAAGGCTATATATAGAAACAGACGCGTCTCTGGTGAAAGAAGCAGTGGAAGGCGGGGAGTACAGGCAGGCGGCAATGGGTGGAATTGTTACTGAAATTAAGCATTTGCACTCATCTGAATTCCTGTTTAGCTCGATTAATGTATGCCCATGTGTTTGTATAACATACTAACAAAGCAGCGCATATGCTTGCTTCCATAGGGTGTAAAAGTCCCAGTGAAACTGTTCTCACTTGGGGTGAGGTCCCCCAGGAGGTTGGGGAGTCGGTGTCGAGCGATTTAGCTGCGACTCATGAGTAATGAAGAGCCCTACAATTTAAAAAAAAAAAAAACTGCCAGGGCCACCAGCCCACCACTACTAATACTCCTAGGCAACAATCCATGATTGTTCCCGGCCCCAGGAATGTAGCTTTCGGTGTATAGTACAACAGGATTCTTATGTATCTTGGTGTATAAAATGCATGTAATGTAACAGTTGTACGGCCGTATCCTAGTTGGCTGTGTGCATAACAAATTACACAATTGAATGGTGTTTGTGAGCAAAATTTGGGTGTTTAAGTAAAAAATGAACTGCTTGATTGTGTTACTGGAAACTAACTTTAGTTGTCCATCGGTATCAACAAATATTTCTTTAACGGACATTTAATATCAACTTTAGTTTAAAAAAAACTAGTGGTGAAAAATTTAGGGACGTATCGTGACTGCCAAAAATGTGGGCCAGTAAAATAATGGGACCAGTACATATATTATTTTATATTTTACATTTAATAAAAGTTAAATTTGTAAATTCACTTTTACATACTAACAAAGTTAGGCCAACTAGGATCCACCCCACTTTTTTTAGAGATTAAGGATCCAACCCACTTGAATACGATCCACAAATTAATTTAGCAGATGGGCCGAACTGGTTCGACCCCAAAAGCGGCTCAACAAAGGTCATGGGGTCCTGCTCAGCCGCAAGATTGTAACTGACATAAACCTATTCGTTAGGTCTGCCAAATACTCATTAGGTTTTCAGATGTTCAGGTATTCTTAGTGTAAAAATAGTTTACTGAATTAACTCACAAGAATTAAGCATCAGGATCATAGTGAGTTTACAGTCTTTTTTATGGTTTTCTTGTATAAAAATTTTTTAGAAAAGGAGGGCATGTAGAAGTACAAGGGATTCAGGGACATCTATGCCATTCAAACACATCGTCCTTATTTGTTCTCTACATGTAGACTGCAGTAAGCTTGGGAAGTTTTAACAGATTTGCCTAGGGATAGGGGTTTACTAATTGAAGAGTTTTGCTGCACAAGTTTCAGAGGGATGATAAGAATGGATCTCTTTTTGCTTAACCTTATATGTAGTATATTATCACCATGTTTGTGCTTATTGTACCAGTCGTGAAAGAGTTTTGTTCCAAGTGTTTCGGATGTATGTCAAGATTATACCTTTTTTCTTATGGAGATCATTCTTATATGATGTTGTACCAGCAACAGTGGTAGAATAGCTCTCAATGTCTACTTTTGAATGCCTTTCAACATGCGCAAATATTTGGGTAGCATGTGACTGTCCCTTATATATGACCCCACAATGTAAGGGAAGAATGTTGTACCAAAATGTTAGCCTCTTATACCCTGGATGTCTTACAGAAATATAATTTTCCGTACACCTATAAATTAGTCTTTAAAGTGTTTTTAGCCTTCAGAATGGAGCCTGCTTCAGACTTTTTGAGCTAAAAAAATATTTGCACTTGTTTTTTGAAGGAGCTCGCCTGTGTCCAGGCAGTGCTGCGCGAAGTGGGAGAGGAATGTGTCCTTCGGTGCTCTGCTGGAGACTCCTCTCTATGTTGCCACCCCCCCCCCCCCCCCCCCCCCCCCCCCTGCGCCCCGGGGACCTTCTGCCCTAAGATGTCTTTTGGTCGAGGTCAGTTTTATATTTCAGTTTTATAATAGGCGCTAATGTATTGTAAGGGGTTGGGTCATGGAGAGGCCTTTTTGGTCTCTCCTTGTACTATTTTTTTCCTAATGAAATGACACGCAACTCTCCTGCATTATTCGAGAGAAAAAAAACGTTGTGCTCAGGGAAATATTGTACTTGTGTTGCCCTTGTTTCTGAAAGAATCTCTTACTCAAGTACAGTACATTTTTAAGCAAACAATCCTTTTGTTTTCTTCCCCATTAGGCCATTACAGTATCGCAATTAGTTACGGCAGAAGGAAAACAGTAGCAGTTATATCAGGAGTCAGGACTATGAGTTTCCTTACCTTGTTGATATCACCTGATCTGTAGTTTCTATGCATTTTGTCTTAAGTTGCATCTTTGGCTTTGTAAAATTTTGATATATGCATGTCTGTAGGTTACATGAAAGATAGATGGGAGAAATTTCTTCATGAACTGATCTGAAAATTCTTTTATGTTTCAAGTTCAGACCACATATCGATATCTTTGATATGCTGTGCTCTGAACTAATGGACAAAACAATAATTTCATCTGGGATTCAAGTCTTCTTTAAATTGTTTTTATGTTGTGGAGAGGATTGATTAATTTGTATACTGCATTCATGTTCCCAGTTCAGATCATCGACGACATCACATCTACATTAACTATGCACCCTATCTTGGAGGGGAATAATCGGGAATGGTTGATTTTGATTCTTTGATGTATAGCATCAACTAGATGGATCACTCCACCGTATATGATTATTGTCCCGTAGCAATGCACGGGTGTTCTGCGTTCGGCTGGTTGGTTTTTCAGCCGGATTTCACTGTTCCCAGCTGAAAACACTGCTTACGCTCTCACAAATTCCTCCAGATTCCTCCAAATTCCTCCCAGCGAACAGGGCCAAAGCAAATGACTGGAATTATAGAAAATCTCTGAACATCTGATGAGCTACAGCCTACAGCACGCAATACTCAAGATGTGTAACAGTTGTGTCAGCTGGTCTCGTCGCCAACGGATCAGAATCAGATATCAATATCACAGATAAATGCTTAAAACCGAAATATATATGTAGCGCGCGAGCACCGAGGGATACATTGCAGGCACGTCTACCATTTTGTTTTATGTGTGGCACCTGGTCTGATGCTGTTGTGAAGCTGTCCAGCGGTGCCAGCAGCTAGCTGGAAGTAAACCAAATCAGAAAAAGAATCATCAGAAAAGGTACACAATAGAAGTGAAAGAGGGGGGGGGGGGGGGGGGGGGGGGGGGAAGAAAAATAGAAGTACTACTTTGTATATACTAGTAATCCACATGCGAAGAATCATCACAAAAGATACACAAAGAAAAAAAAAGAAAGAAGAAGTATTATACTAGAAGTAATCTACATGCGTGCCCCGGCCACTTGTACTGGTATAAATAGAACGCAGCTCCTGCTTCTCCAAACCACGAAGACGCACGCTAGCAGCTCTCTCTCAGCTAACCTAGCTAGAGCCCAGCAGCCCCGAGAGTACCTGCTACCAGCTGCTACGTAGGTGTCGTCGTCGTCGACGTCCATGGGTTCCATGGGGAGGGCACTAGCACTACCGCGCACCGTCGACGAGATCAGGCGTGCGCAGCGCGCAGATGGGCCGGCCACCGTGCTCGGCATCGGCACGGCGAACCCGCCGACGTGCATGGCCCAGGACGACTACCCCGACTACTACTTCCGCGTCACCAACAGCGAGCACCTCACCGACCTCAGGGCCAAGCTCACCAGGATCTGCAACAACAAGAAGTCCGGCATCAGGCAGCGCTACCTCCACCTCAACGAGGAGCTGCTGGCCGCCAACCCGGGCTTCATCGACCGCACGCGGCCGTCCCTGGACGAGCGCGTGGAGATGGCCTCCGCCGCCGTCCCGGAGCTGGCCGCGAAAGCGGCCGCCAAGGCCATCGCGGACTGGGGCCGCCCGGCCACCGACATCACCCACCTCGTCTTCAGCACCTACTCCGGCGCGCGCGCCCCGAGCGCCGACCGCCGCCTCGCCTCCCTGCTGGGCCTCCGCCCCACGGTGTCCCGCACCATCCTCAACCTCCACGGCTGCTACGGCGGCGGGCGGTCGCTCCAGCTCGCCAAGGAGCTCGCGGAGAACAACCGCGGCGCGCGCGTCCTGGTCGCCTGCTCCGAGATCACGCTCATCGCCTTCTACGGGCCCGAGGGAGGCTGCGTCGACAACATCATCGGCCAGACCCTGTTCGGCGATGGTGCCGGCGCCGTCATCGTCGGCGCCGACCCCATCGCCCCCGTCGAGCGCCCGCTGTTCGAGATGGCGTTCGCGTCGCAGACCACGATACCGGACACCGAGGACGCCATCTCCATGCAGATCAGCAAATGCGGCATGGAGTACCACCTCTCCAGCCAGGTGCCCCGCCTGCTGGGGTGCAACGTGGAACGCTGCCTTGTCGACGCGTTCCGCACGCTCGGCGTCAACGCCGCATGGAACGACCTTTTCTGGGCGATCCATCCCGGCGGTCGTGCCATCCTGGACAACATCGAGGAAGTGCTCGGTCTGGAGGACGGGAAACTGGCGGCGAGTCGCCACGTGCTCAGCGAGTTTGGCAACATGAGTGGCACCACGGTGATCTTCGTGCTCGATGAGTTGCGCCGCCGACGGGCGGCGGCGGCCAAGCAGGGAGGGGAAACGCCGGAGTGGGGAGTCATGATGGCTTTTGGACCGGGAGTCACAATCGAAACCATGGTGCTCCACGCCCCTAGCAACCTGAACCTGGAGGGAAATTAACAATTCAAACATCGACCCAAAGGACTATATATATAACTTCTACACGCAGTATAAAATATATTATAAACCCGGTATACAGGTTGCCCAAGCTAAAATAAGGTCCATGTAGCCAATTCATGGACCATATAAGATGGAGTGTTAAATTTGTTCATTAAGTATCAGCGTGATATATTGTTGTGTTCATTGTATTATATATATATATATATATATATATATATATATATATATATATATATATAATAATAATATTACTATTATTAGAAAGAAAAAACCGGTCCATTATCACTTTGTCCCTCCACTACTGGAAACCGACACTTTGCCGAGTGCCTGCGGCACTCGGCAAAGCCCGAAATATAATCGGCAAAGGCTTTGCCGAGTGCCGCACTCGGCAAAGGGCACTCAGCAAAAAATTAATCGGCAAAGAAGCCTTTGCCGAGTGCTTTTTGTCGAGCGCCTTTGCCGAGTGCCGGAAAAGCACTCGGCAAAGATTTACACTCGGCAAAATGAAAATGTGAAAAAAACCCAAAAATAATAGCAAAAAAAATTTCGGGGGAGGCCGCCACCGGCCAGCGAAGTCGCTGCATTTTTTGCGCAAAATTTGCGGCTAACGCGGCTGGCGGGATTCGAACTCACGACCTCTCCCTCGCGTGTCTGCTGCTCTACCACTGCACTACACTGTCACTTGTGTCTAGATTCCGTTATCTATCCTCGTATATTATACTAAATCGAGAGTAAATTGCTTGTTTGAGACCCTAAACGAATTCAAATCAAAAAGTGGTCGCTACAAAGTTTCATAACTTTTCGAGATCTACAATTTTCATTTAGGAAGTTTTTCCATCCGAGGTCGTTTGAAAAATTCGAATTTCAAATTTTAGAAATTCAAACGTAGTTTTGCACGATAAGATGATTTCAAATCAAAAAGTTGTCAACTACATAGTTTCATAACTTTTGGAGATCTACAATTTTCATTTAGGAAGTTTTTCCATCTGAGGTCTTTTGAAAAATTCAAATTTTAAAATTTTTAAATTCAAACGACGTTTTTGCATGACAAGATGATTTCAAATCAAAATGTTGCCAACTACAAAATTTCATAACTTCTCAAGATCTACAAAGTTTATTTTGGTCATTTGTTCATCCGACATAGTGGTAGTAACATTGTTCACAAATCTTATATATCTCTCTTCTACTTTCATGAAACTAATATAAGAGATATGAGAGAGATGTAGATTTTATGAACAACGTTATTGTCGCTTTATCAAATGAAGAAATGACCAAAATAAACTTTGTAGATCTTGAGAAGTTATACAACTTTGTAGTTGAAAAGTTTTTCATTTGAATTCATTTAGGGCCTCAAAAATTGCTTTGAAAAAAATGATTTGCCGAGGGCAAAAAAAAATGCACACGGCAAAATGCCTCTTTGCCGAGTGCCAAAAAAGGCACTCGGCAAAGACGTGCCTCTTTGCCGAGTGCAAAAAAAGGCACTCGACAAAGACGCATTTTGCCGAGTGCCAGAAAAAAGGCACTCGACAAAGACGCATTTTGCCGAGTGTCGAAAAATGGCACTCGGTAAAATACATTTTTGCCGAGTGCCAAAAAAAAACACTCGGCAAAGCCATCTTTGCCGAGTGCCGAAAAAAACACTCGGCAAAGCCGTCTTTGCCGAGTGTCCAATAAAATACACTCGGCAAAGCTTCCGGCACTTGGCAAAGTGCCGGTTTCCAGTAGTGCTCATTCATCCATCCCTTGGCCCAATCCCTCTTGTTGATAGATAAAACCTTTGTTGGCGCCGCACTACTCATGTGGTAGCCACGGTCAAGCTCGTATGTCCTCATAGCTCGACGTACGAGATAGCTCACTTTCTACCTTTTCTGAATTGTTTGCACACAATAGCCACCTATTTAAGGCGAGTTAGTTTTTTATCAATTTCCCATAGGGGATTAATCCTTATTCCACTCGGCATTTGTAGGTCTTGGATTTATTTGATTTGATGGAAATATGGTTGGACCAAGTCCAATTAAATTCAACAAATATACTTAGTTGTTCATAATTGACTTAGACGGATCCAAGTGACCACGCATCCTATTGTAAGACACGTACATATTTGCTTGTCTAATTAAAAGGAGAAAATTTCTTCCTCCACTTCTCGATCTCTCTCTCCCATCTCTCTACTCCTCCGTGTATAAGAATCCTAGCGGTATGTGATGAATAAGAGATAAAAGTCCTACTTGGTTTGTTGTCCCGTCTGTGATCCGAACTTACGACTGATGCTCATTAGAATGGTACGTGTCGAGGCACAATTCAAAATCTTATTCTAAGATATACACTACAAGAAAATGGAATATCCTTGCCTGCCAACAGTTTCCTTCAGGGGCAAAACTGAACCCCCAAGGATATATCATTTCCTCGGCGGTCATATGAAACCTCCAAGGAAATGCATATTCTTGATTGTTAACTCAAATCGCCAAAGTAATTATACATTTCCTTGAGTGCTAGTTTGAACTGCCAAGGTAATTCCAGTTTACTTGAGTGTTATTACAAACTGCTAAGGTATTTCCTCATTTCCTTGGTGCTATTTGAAATCGTCAAGGTAATTCATATTTCCTTGGTGTTATTACAAACCATCAAGTTAATTCTCATTTCCATTTCCTTAGGTGTAATTGGAAACCACCAAAGAAGTGATAATTTCCTTGGTGCAAACCCTCAAGTAAATTGTTGTAGGTGCCAAGAAAAAAATGTTCAGTTTCTACTCATTCGTCTTAACTACCAGTACAATGGACTAAGTGCATTCTCGTTAGTTAGACATTGCATTTTATAGATACAAATGCTCCCTTGACATGGTTATTGTCGGAATATTTAGCTCCGGAAATACGGATTAACGAATCAAGCACAAGAATTAGAAGGGTAGCACACAAGACACAGATTTATACTGGTTCAGGTACGTGGTACCTTACGTCTAGTTTGGAATAGATCTCTTTGTTCGTATGCTTGAGTTTACAAGGGGATGTTGATGGCTAGTTGCCTAGATAAGACGAGATGTCTTGGGGTATGAGAAGATATTGATTGGGGCCTCCCCACCCCTCCTTATATAGTCCAGGGTGGGGTTATAGATAGAATCCCGATTGGTTTATATATGGGTTTCCTAGTTTGTTAGAAGGAAATCTACAAGATAGAGTTAGTTTCTAAATATACATTGCTATGCCTTGCCTTCCAAGTAGATGAGGTACCCCGTCTAGGTTGGGCATCTCGTGTAGCCTGTTTGGTATACTTCATCTCACTTGTGATGTATTCCATGCGGTGAGGTACCCTGGGTACATATCACCGACAATTATGAAATGAATACTGGTTTTCTTGATGCATCAATCCAACAAAAGGTACAATTTTGAGTTGCTATGCACCGGAGAATGCATATGGGCACTTAACTTTAGATGTCTAGTTAGTTTTAAAGCTTGCATGCAACATACTAATATTGCATGAAGTCATAGTTTATATACTAAAGTTGTAGAGCCCGAAGAGATATATAACTTTGTAGTTGATGACTTTTTTAAAACTTTTCAGTTTAAACTTTTTTCATCTAAAGTTGTTTAGACTCTTAAATATTTAATACAAGATCCACTAAAGTGAATAAAAAATAAAGAAACATCAACTTAGTCATAGATAACTTTGCGATATAGTGGTAAGTGAGTTTCACCTGAAACCTCAGGTCATGAGTTTGTTTCGGGTCATGAGTTCCATTTTATCCCGCTGTGGCATCCTTGGCAATTCTTACAAATATCTTGGGGTCATCGATCCTCAAAAAATATATATCCTTGGTGGTTGATACAAATACCTTGGGGTTATCAGAACTCAAGAAAATATATATCCTTGGGAGTGTTATATTTCCTTGACGTTGTTAAAAATCTAACCTCATCTTTGTTTTCTTGACGTACAAACCCTTAAGAAAATCATTTGTGGCGGCCGCCCCAAGGTAATTGAATTTCCTTTGCTCTCTACCCTTAGTGTTCCTTCCCTGAGGGGGGTAGCCGCCAAGAATAATTTTCTTCAAGATCTTTATGCTTTTCTTGAGGGTTTTCAGCACTCAAGGATATTTCGTTTTATGGTAGTGATGTTGGAACAGACGATGCAATCTGTATATTTTGTTGCAATGTATAGGTATGCATATTTGCTATAACATTAAAACAAAGAATTTCTTTCTCTAAATTTTTGTCCTCGGACTTTCTAGGTCTGTCTTTCCCTCCACTTGTCAAGTATAGTAGTCCTGGCTAGAGTAGTAGTATCATGTCTGTGGCCCAAAGTCGTGAACTCATCTCCCGTGTTCGTACAAGTTAGAATAGCGCTCGTCCAGCCACAGTATAGAGTTAGATTCTAAAATGTATCGGAACAAATAATGCGTGTTAAAATAGGTCATTTGGCAAGGCTATTCAACCTCTGCGACTACCTGCATGCACGTACTGCCACGACAGGGCACCACCTTCGTGCACCGCCCAATATCGTGGTACAGCGGACTTAACAGCCATGGTGTGAACAGTGGTGCCTCCCTCTGCTGCAACCTTAGCTCGCACCTCGCAGCAGCACATGTCACGGCCGGGTCTACTCCGGCCATCCGGCGATATACATGTGTTTTTTTCTGCTCGTACGTCTGCCTTGGACCGAAGGTTTAGTGCCTGTTTCAACGTTGCTGACAGGAGAACCCAAAGCCAAAGGTTGTGCGATATATAGGTTTTGCTTGTTTCCACTGCTAGGGGTGCGGCGCATTTAAGCAAGACTCGCTCGGAGCCGCGACGTGAGATTGCTCCCTGACGCACGCGCGTTCGATGCTGGGTGTGGCGGGCGCAGGTGTCACTTCTCGCGCGTACAAGGGCCATAGCCCATAGAGGTATATATCGATAATGCTCTCGTGAGAACGTCCGAAGGGACGGACGGACGCAACTTCCCACTCACTGCCGCGCCCGTCCGCGCCCCCTTCTCATCTAAAAAATTTCTCTACACAGGGATGCTCGCAAGGGGTGGTCGCCCAGCAGGGGGCGCTTGCCGGTGCTCGCCAGGGGTGCTCGCCGAGTAGGTGCTCGCCAGGTGGGCTGCTGCGGCCTCGCACAGGTGCTCGCCCAGGCCGCCGAGCAAGTGCTCGCCCAGGGTCGCTCAGTGCTCACCACTCCGCTAGGGCACCAACGAGCTCCATGCGCCGCCGACCTCCGCTCCGGTGTCGAGCTCCACAACGACCAACCTCCATTCGTCCAAGCAGCAAGGTGACATTGCGCTTAAAACGCATGTTGGAAGCTTATGTTTCAAGTGTTTCAGATGTTTCATGTGGATGTTGCATGTGTTTTATCTAGATGTTACACATATTGCAATGGTTATATGTGTTTGTTGCAAGTGTATGCTCCAAATGTTTCAGCTGTTTTTCCGAAGCATATTGCAAGTGTATGTTTCAAATGTTTCAGCTATTTCAGACGTATGTTGCAAGTGTTTTATCTGAATGTTACATATATTATTGCAGTGGATACACACATATGTTGCAAATATATGTTCCAAATGTTTCATCTGTTTTGGACGTATGTTGTATAAGTCCTCCATGTTGCAAGTGTTTCGTATGAGACGCGGAAAGCGGGCGCAGGCAGTCCCCACGGAGCAGCGTGGGCAGGCGAGCAGCAGGGCGCGGGCAAGCAGTAGGGCGAGCAGAGCAGCAGTGCGATCAACGGGCGAGGAGCAGGGCGCGCAACTGGGCACGGGAAGCAGCAGCGCGCGAGCGAGCAGGCTCAGCAGGCCAATAACCGCGGCAGTCCGGACGTCCGCGCGCTAACTCTGCCGGGCATACATAGTACAAGCAAAACCAAGCACGGCCTTTGTCATTCCCGAAGGCCGTGTGTATAGCTGTGAGTTTGAACGTTGTAGATTGTAATTTTGTAGCGGAGGTTACTTCTTGCTTGGCTTGCTGCTTGCTTTCTTACTTGGATTTGTAGTAATTTGTGTACCTAGATCACTTAGTAATTTCTACGACGCTGCTCCAGAAGACCGCAAGGCTGAAGTGGAGAGTCAGGTTCAGGTAGCCAAGCCGGGCCTACAAAAGACCCAACTGGCTTCGGGCTAAAACAGTGCCCATCCCAACCTAGTGAGTAGGTTCAGACCTCACATTTCGGGTCGGGTTTGGGCCTCAATGGACCACCCGTGTTTTTTAGTGTACAAAATGAAAATCATGTTTGCGGCTAGGCTCGGAACGAGATTTATTTTTTGGACAACAAAAACTTAGTCTATGCCCTGTATAGTAGGGTCAGCAGGTTCTGGCCTGCGGGCTAGGCCAGTTTTGGTCATGTCCACCGCAAACTTAATGCTTACACTGTGAGGAGCAAGTTCCCCGTTCCCATGTTTATAAGATCTGACCATTTTTCAGGGCAAAACAACAAAGATTATCAATTCCTAATAAAGATTAGGATTCGCCACGTACTACTGTTCTAATGTACAGAAAAGATAAATAACGATGAAAAATGATGAAAAATAATAGATGTATTACGTCGATTGGCTAGACCTTCTTTCCAATCGGCCATGGATTTTAAACAAGGTTTTAAATCTCTGGCTAAAGGTATTTAACGGATGACCGCTAAAACAGCTATAGCGGAGGCTAAATGGAGCCATAGCCTATAGACACTGAGTTCTACGTAAACACAAATAACTTGATCAGATTTAAAAACTTAATTTTAAATAGGCAGCTACACACGTACGTACTGTTTCTCATGCATATAAAATATTCCTCCTCCCTCCCAAAGCCCCCCTCCCGCCCAGATCCTAGCTAGGCTCTCCCCACCTCCCACTCAGCTGCCGGGCCGCCGCTGCCGAGGAGACCGCCCCCACGATATTGGAGTTGTGGCTGGTGCAGGGGAGCCTCCTGAAGGTCCTGGAGGCGATCCGCGAGCTGGTCACCGACGCCAACTTCGATTGCTCCGGGACCGGGTTGTCGCTGCAGGCCATGGACTCGAGCCACATCGCGCTCGTCGCGCTACTCCGCCGCGCCGAGGGGTTCGAGCACTACCGCTGCGACCGCAACCTCTCCATGGGCATGAACCTCAACAGCATGGCCAAGATGCTCCGCTGCGCCGGCGACGACGACATCATCACCATCAAGGCCGACGACGGCGGCTCCGACACCGGCACCTTCATGTAAGAGTCGCCCAAGCAAGATAAGATTACGGATTACGAGATGAAACTGATGGATATTGATTGCGAGCACCTCGGAATCCCGGATTCTGAGTGCCAGGCTATCGTCCGCATGCCTTCTGCTGAGGTCCTCAGCAGCATCGGCGACACTGTCGTTATCTCGGTGACTGAGGAGGTCGTGAAGTTCTCCACATCTGGAGAAATTGGGAGGGGAAACATTGTCTGCAGGCAGAACCAAACTAGTGATAAGCTGTTGGCCTCTGGATCTCCGTCACAAGTGAGCCGACCGCATACCATGGCTAGAGGTAAGAAGGGAGAGAGAATAGAGTACATACAGCACAAGCACCAGTGTTGGTCGGAGCTCTATAAAGAAGATGGCAAAAATAAACTTGCTCTCTTTACTGAGTTACAGTGGAAAACTATATATACAACTCTACTCATCTAATCCTAGTGCACAGACATGTCAGGCTGCCATGCTGTTATAGTGACCATATGTGACAGCATGACTGACTTTGACGTCCGCTCCTACTGTAACTACAGTTGATCCCTACTACAGTGACACTTGGGGAGAAAAATGGAGTGGGAAAGGGAAGTGGGATTTCTCCGGTATCTTCCCTTGCATCGTTGTCTGGTTGGGCGCTTCACTCCAGAGACCGCGGGCCTAACCACAGCTGCCGGTGGGCCCCAGGGTAGATTCCGCATTGATCCGCGGCATCCGCGCCTGGTCTTATCCCGTTGGGCTTGGGCCGGGCCCCCCACCCGCGTCGCGGCAGGGGAACTGGAATCCCGCCGAATATTCCACGCCCTTCCCTTTTTTCTGTCTTCCTGTGCCACTGTGCGCGCGAGAATAACTGAGAAAGATTCGCCTCCTACGCGACGCCTCGACCTCGATTCCCCATTCCTTTTCCCCTCCGGCCCTCCCCTCCCCTCCCCCGCCTCTCTCGTCTTCTACCTCTCCGGGCTCTCCGACTCTCCCACGGCCCGCCGCACAACAATCAGTGCTGCTGGCCTGGCCCTCTAGCACCGGCACGGCGCAGGACGGAGCATGGAGATGGACCCGCCGCCGCCCCTGCACGCCGACCGCCGCCGCTGCCGCGAGTACCTGCTCGCGCTGGAGGAGGAGCGGCGCAAGATCCAGGTGTTCCAGCGCGAGCTGCCGCTCTGCCTCGACCTCGTCACGCAGAGTAAGTGCGCGCGTGCTCTCACTCGCCCTCAGCTTCGTCTGCTGTGTCGTCGTCGTCGTCCATTTCCCATTGATTTGTAAGTACGTGTGCTGTGGATGTGCAGCCATCGAGGGGATGAGGAGCCACATGGACAGCGTCGGCGGCGGCAGCCAGGAGACGGTCAGCGACCACGGCGGGCCCGTGCTGGAGGAGTTCATGCCGCTCAAGCCCACCCTCTCGTCCTCCTCCGAGGACGACGACGATAAGCACGACAGCTCCCACCACCACCAACACCAACATCACGCTGCCGGCACGGCCAACGGCGGCGTCGATGCCGACAAGAACGACGAGGCGCCGGGGGATCCGGAGACGGCGGCAGCAGCCAGAGCCAGCAGCAGCAGGCGGCGGTTGCCACAGCCGGAGACCAAGAAGGCGATGCCGGACTGGCTGCAGTCCGTGCAGCTCTGGACTCAGAACCAACAACCCCCGCCGGCGCAGCACCAGGATGAGCTGCTTCCGTGCAGGCCGGTGGCGCTCAACGCCTGCAGGAAGCCCGGGGGCGCGTTCCAGCCGTTCGAGAAGGAGAAGCAGAAGGACAAGGAGAAGCAGCGCGTTGAGCTGCCGGCCGCGGCGAGCTCGGCCGTGGTCGGGGACAGCTGCGACAGGGCCGCCACCGACACGGCGGAGAATAATAAGCGCAGCGGCGACAAGGAGACGAGCAAAGGCGGCAAGGACAAGGAGGCCCAGTCGTCGTCGCAGGCGCCCAGCCGAAAGCCGCGGCGGTGCTGGGCGCCGGAGCTCCACCGCCGGTTCCTGCAGGCGCTGCAGCAGCTCGGCGGGTCCCACGGTTAGTTGCTCATCCTTATCCCACCACCTCATCACCAGCACTCCAAATCAAAAAATGTGTACAATTAGTCTCTGACTGATTCGGACGAGCACCATCTATCTAATTAATAATCTAACTAATTGTGGTGTTAAGTTGTTAATGTATGCTCATATATCGATGCAGCGGCGACGCCGAAGCAGATCCGGGAGCTCATGGAGGTCGACGGTCTCACCAACGATGAGGTCAAGAGCCATTTGCAGGTCAGGAACTGACTGCCTCAAAAAAGAGTGTATTTTGCAGCTCATAGTAGCATCTGTTCTCATTTTGAACTTCTTGGTTTGGGAGTTCAGAAGTATCGCTTGCACACGAGGCGGCCGAACTCGACGGCGGCGGTCCAGAGCGGCGGCACCAGCGTAACGCCGTCAACCGCACCGCAGTTCGTCGTGGTGGGAGGCATCTGGGTGCCACCGCCGGAGTACGCTGCCGCGGCTGCGGCGGCGGCGGCTGCGGCAGCACAGCCGCACCAGGTGCACGACCTACCCGGCGACGGGTCAGGAACGACGACGACAACCGCCAACAAGGTGTACGCTCCGGTGGCGACGACGACGTTGACGCCCAGACTGCTACAGCCGCGTCCGCAGAGGCAGTCCAGCAGCTGCTCCGGCGCGCGGCGCAGCGGGGACGCCTGCTCTGGGTCGCCGGCCGTGTCGTCGTCGTCGCAGACCACCTCTGCATAGTTAATGAACGCCCTCGATCGCCAACTTTCCTTCTGATTTTAGCTGACATCCAGCGGTACAGAGACACGTAAACTTGAGAGTTCCTTCTTCGTGCTAGCTTTTTACTATTGCTGCATGAATCGATATATTTCTGAGTAAGACAACAGAATAAGTTACCAAAAAAATAGTAGTGATATGCACCCTGCAGTCCTCATTGTATGTTGTTGTACTAATTAACTTCCTTTGATTGAGATGCTCTGAACGGTTGGGAAGGATGATCGTGTACATCGATTCCTTGGACTGATTGGTTAACTAGAAATCAAATCATGCATCTGTATGTGATGTAAATATTAATAACGTTTCATATATTCCTTTTGGTGTTGTTATTGTCCCTGATTCTGCCGGTGTTTTCCCCTCTTCCAAAATGTAAGGTATTTTAGCTAGATTTATATCAAGTCTACAAGTTTGACTAAATTAACCGAAAAAACATAGCAATATTTTTCATAGCAAACAATTTTGCAACAACAAACAAGTATACTAGTGGAACAATTCGGTGTTATATCCCCCTATAGAAAAACTTGAAACAAAATGAGTAAAGTTCATTTATTTGTCACCCTGAACTTGACACAAACTTTGGAAACTCCAAGAACGGGAAAAACAAACATTATAAATACCCCTCCCCAACTTTCAAAACTATATAAATACCCTATAGCATTTCAAAGTGGATTTGCTAAAAACCTTACATCATACAACCTCAACTCTCATAACCGAACAATTCACCCTCTTGCAATATTAAAAGTAATTTTGATGGTAGTCCATGGATGTGGCACGTGGGCATACACAATCATCCTCTCTCTACATGTGTCCCTAGATCTTCCTCTCCCCCTCTCTCCCACGTACTATTACCCAAATTCGTCCGTCCTCATCATCCAAGTGGTCTCACTAATTCCCTGTTAGGTTTACTCCCACACCGGTAATTGATGTTGGGAGAGCACAACGTATAAGGTGGGGGTGGCCCTCACTATCATGCTAGCCTTTTGGACTGAGTTGGCTCGAGACCTTGGTTTGTTGTAGGCTTCGGCAGATCCAGGTCAGAGGGGTGCCGGCTTGTGGGTAGAGCAAGCGGGGCTGGATCTGCTGCACATTCTAACACATCCCTACTGACCTCACATTGTTGTCATTGTCATCATCGTATCGAAAATCAAGAGTCATGGTGAGCTCTTTCATGTGCTATTGATATTGATCCCGCTACATAGGCCAATATTGATCCCACACTATAGCGGCCACAAGGAAGCCACGGGGTGCCCTTCCCTAATTTGCTACTGCCCGCTGCTCATGGATCTTCGGCCACCCTTGAAAACCACTTTGAACTGTTTAGTTTTGAGTGTATAATGTATGGTCTTTCAAGTTTCATGGTGAATGGTGCATGCTTCAGACTACACCGACATTATATGGCAATCGTGAGCATTGTTGTCGATTGTCGATAGATCTTTCATCGAGATTAGTTAGTTTCTTGCCAGCATGGTGCGAGATAGGACCAAAACCTAATTAAAGCCACAAATCTAGCACTAAACTAAAAAAGAAAGGACAATATTACCATTTACCAATGTGGTGGGTAGGTATGGAGGCCGGCATGAGCCAAAGGATGATATGTTCAGATTTTCTAAGGAACAAAAATGGCAAAATCATGTCAATACGTTGGTGGCTGTTATAGAGCGAATATTTGCCAAACCAACGAATATACAAAGTCGTACACGGTTCTTTATTCAAAAGATAAACGAACTTGGAACGAGCCGTAGCTCGGTCGGTCGGTCTTCCAGCCGCGGAAGCCATCGGTCGTGCGTTCGAGCGCTGCTCGACGCACGATTCCCGCCGGGTTTTCTCCCAATTTCTCCAGGTGCCTCAAACGGAGATATGCCACAATTGTCAAGTGATATATATATATATCCGAACAGATAGTACCATTGTACTTAGATGAGAGGAAAAAAAAAGATAAACGAACTTGTACACTATATACTCGTAATACATGGCTGCACGCACTTGGGTGGTGTTTGGGCGGCAGGAGAGTAGGAGTACTCGTCACCACTCACTTGCACCGGCCAGGTTGGGTAGCGATTCCATGGCAACGGGAATGTTCCCCCAGCACCTCTCGAATATCCCGTGCCGCATCTACCGCTAGTGAGGGTGGTGGTGGCGGGATATTCTAGCGGCTTTTCGCCTCGCGCAAGGGCCGTCCGTCTGGGCCCCTCTTGCAGGCCTTTTTCAGCTAGCTACTATTGAAGAAACTGTGACAGCTAGCCAAACACCGAGTCGTGGTACCCAGAATACATGCCGTTTAGGGCCCGTTCACTTCGCTAATACTGTTTCGACTGATTTGTCGTGAGAGAAAAATATTATTTTAGCTGAAAAAAATAAACTGAAAAGTACGAATTATAAGACAACAGGGCCTGCATATACCGAAGAAAACCACTTCGAACTAATAAAATGAAGAGATTCAAAATCTTCAGATTACTTGACTACGTATTCATCTTCTCACGACTTGCCCCGTAATGTCGACATATGCCAAACTTAGCAGTGGAAGAGAAACAACTCTTTTTCTTTAGCATAATTTTTTTTTGAGCATAAAGAGAAACAACTTCATCTGCTGCTGCTTGAAACCCTGACCACCGAACCAAGATCACCGGTGTAACACGTCCTCACTTTCCACCAACACAGGCAGTGGGAATATGCCAGACACGAATAGGTGCCGAATTTAAGAATCTGAACTGGACAACAACCACACACAAATAGCACATATAACCAAAAAAAAAGTCCTCCAAAGCGACGACTCCATCAAAGATACGGATCGATGTAGTCGCCACCTCCGATCCGCTAGGATAGGATAGAATCGTCACCTCGAACAAGGATAAGGACGCTTACAAGATGAAGGCTCCGTTCGTTTGGTTGAAAAAACAAGCCAAATACTGTTTTGGCCGATTCGTTGTAAGAGAAAAACACTCTTCCGGCTGAAAAAACAAGTTGAAAAAGACGGATTATACGAGAAGCGAACAAGGGCCAAAGCGCGCCTTATATCACTGCTAAACACGGGGACAGAGCACAAAGCACCCAAAGCTTGAAAATAAGGACGATATATCGATATATAACGTGGTATACTGGTATATATTTGCCGTACACAACCAGAACCAGGGGTACGTACATACGCAATGTCAATGCGTGCGCATAGACTGCCAATCCACTTCTACATCATGATCTCGCATTGTGAGCCACGCATCACAGATCAAACGACAGGCAGCTCCACTGTTTACCAGTCTGATTGTCTGACGAGAATCCTGAACTGTGGGGCGATGGAGTGGCGTGCGCCCAGGCCCACGTATTGCCCTTTCGAGGCACCGAAGAGCCAGGATTAGCGCTATCTCAACTTGCAGGTTCGTGGCCGGCCCCTAACCCGTCTCGCTTGCCGCAAAGTTTATTAGCGGGTTTGTAGCTTGCCACGAAGCTACGGATCTTACAGACAAGTGTTCCGCGGACACAACAAACTTGTATGCAAAATCCGTAATACCCGCAAGACGTACGGTACAATATCTAAAAATTATTAGTATCCCCAAGCTCAAGTCTAACCTTTTTCCAGAGGCCCTCCATCAATTGCCCTACGTTAGGCCTGTGTATTTCAGAAGTTGCAACAAATATATTATTTTGGACTGACTTTCAAATTGCTATAATCAGTCAGTGTACGGTAAGCAATCAATCTAGCTAAGCTGTATATTAGCAAGGAGTAAATGAGTATAAGAATTTCTTCAGTATATAATATGACTAGACGTCTAGACGTGCTTTTTATGATTATCTGTTACTCGGTAAAAAGGGCATATCGTCCAGAACAACTTTCAAGTCTGCAGATTCAGATTCTTCTATATCATAGGCAAGAATATCTGGCTATGGAGCATCTTCCATCGTCAATTTACAGTTTATTCTAGTAATTCTCGCCACAACGTACAGGTATCGCCTAGTTGCAAATGGAGTACTCCATCCAGGTTACATGTGGACTTGAGTAGTCAAGTCAGTGTGTATCAGATTCAGACTAGTTGTTTGCGTCAGTTGCTTACGGACAACAGTCAGTCAGGCAGAGCAACAGTTAGATTCAGACTAGTTGTTTGCGTCGGTTGCTTGCGATGGAAGGTTGAGCAGAGGAGGCTGTTGCGGGTCTCGCGGGTTGTTGCGAGGCTTCTCGCTCGTCCAACGGGCTTGGAGGGCTGAAAGTCTTTGGGCCACGAAAAAATTACAGCGGATCCACAACAGCCACGAAGCCTAGTTTTGCGGGACGAGCGGGCGGGTTACGTTAACAACCCACCCCGCCTGCAACTTGAGCGCTATCCTATATCCATTCCACGTGTTAGGGGTCACTTTTGTCCAGATCTCAACACTGGATTTGGATTTGGGGCCTGTTTAGTTCCCAAAATTTTGCAAAATTTTTCAAGATTTTCCGTCACATCGAATCTTTGGACGTATGCACGAAGTATTAAATATAAATAAAAAATAAAACTAATTACACAGTTTAGACGAAATTCACGAGATGAATCTTTTAAGCCTAATTAGACTATGATTGGACACTAATTGCCAAATAACAACGAAAGTACTACAGTACCATTCCCTAAAAAATTTCGCCAACTATACCAGGCCTTCGATGGATGGGTTAGTTAAAATATCGATATCAGTGTCGGATGGTGCCGCAGGATATCCCCATGTTTGATTCTTCGGTTTCCTGCAGGTAGCCTAGTGGGGAATCCCTTGCCGGCTTCGCTGATTCCTCCTCCATCAGTAAGCCTTTTACGTCTTAGAAAGGTTGAGAGTATATAATAAAGTCCAAGTTAGTTCTCCTGGGTTACTACACGAATCATTTGCTTTTTTTTTCGATTACACGGTACAACTCGGACAGATACGTTGATGGTCAAACTTTTAAAGTTTAACTAAATTTGTAGAAAAAAAATTAATAATATTTATATCTCCAAATAAGCTTATTATGAAAATTAATTCAACGATTAATTAATCTAATTATACTAATTATGCATCGTAACTATTAATATTTTCTTATATATATTTGATTAATGTTAAAAATATTTGATTAATGTTAAAAATGTTAATTCAGACAGATATGCATTTAATTTAGCATTAACTTGTATTAACATGAGCTTGGTTTTTACTGTAAATTTCGTCCTCTTATTCATCGCGTGCGAAGACTTAAAATAGTAATGGAAGGAAATAGAAGAATATAATGCACATAGCACATTAATAGTGATGGTTAAAAGTGACGACTCATTAAAAGTGAATGGCTATTTGGCTATCACATCTCTCATACTCCAGAGGGACACAGGCGGTAAAGAGTATAACCCATCGTATCCGATTCAGAGACAATGCCCACCTCTGGAAATATCGCCTGCCTAGATGTGGGTGGTTCGTAGTTGATCAATGGTGTAGCTTAGTTTCCCCATAATGTAAACTAATCAGAGCTTGTTGTGATCCTCCCACAGCTGTAACACACTGCTCATGTAACTGAACTGCAAAGTTTTTTGCAGCTCCTGATCAATCGAAGGTGGGGAGCACTCCTTCCCCCGTTTCCCTCAAAAAAAAACCATCGTATGACCGTCAGGGAAGACCTATAGCCCGTTGTTACTTACTACTAATAGAATTTGTACTTTTCACCATACCAAGTAACAGCCTAGTATTCCTCAAAATCGACATACCAGAACAAAAACAAAAGAGCAACGAAAACTTCATCCCCTGGGCCTGGTGTCCATCGTCTAAACATGTGGCTGTTTGCCTGTTTACACGAACAGGCAAGTCCTGCTGTACAGACGATAGCATACATTCCAGACTTTTTGTCCGAACGAACAAGTTCTAGTTTTTGGCATGGATATTCACAAACTGTTAGTTTCTTCATTCCGGTACTAGTTAGGCCTTCCACAGCGTGAAGCTTCACCAGTGCTGCTTGGAACGTCATGTCATAAGCAATCTTAGCTTTGCTTGTAAAACCGCAGCGTGAGGCATCACTTCCTCCTGTAGCTGGACCCACAATATAGGAATAAAAAAATTAACTTGCTTACTCTTTTCTTCTCTCCCCAGCGGCAGCAGCAACTTTTCAGAGCAAGCAGCGGTGCATGGCAGTACTTTTACCAGCTTTTCAGGAGGCAGGCATCGGCGTAAGTAGTTGCGCCGCTTCAAGTTTTTTAAGGAGCTGGCACCGCATGCTGCAGCATGGAGAGTGGTGCTTATATCCCCTCTCTCTCTCCTATTTAGGCATTACTCTAGCGACACATTGGAGAGGGCCTTAGCCATCGCAAATTTCTTATTGCGTTTTTCACAGCACGATAACATATACATTCCAGACTTTTTTTTGTTGTCCGAACGAGTAAGTTATAGTTTTCGGCATGGATATTCACTACTGTTCTTCGATGCAGAGAATTCAGCAAGGCAAAAATTTTGGCGTCCAGCAATCATGTCATCAACCCATCTTGTGTGGCCATCGGCCGTACGGAAATACCGAGCAATTGCAGTTCCAATCTTCCAGAGATATTTCAAATGTGGGAAATTTTTTCTATTCCTACGTTTCCCTTGAGAAATTGAACTGATTTCTGATTTTTTTTTTAGTAAAATTTCTGTACGGTTCATATGAAATTTCTTGGTTCCAAACAGACCATACGTGCAATGTATACGGAAGTGATGGCCCTCTGGGCAATATCACATCATCGGCGTTCTAGTTTTTGATGGACGATCTAGTATGTATAGTACAGAATACCGCAATACGTACTTTGGCTCAGCTAGTGGATGCGTGTCAGCCCGATGGCAATTGCCAGCGCCCAAGGAAATATAGAATATTTAGCCTGTTCGGTTGGCTGGTTCGTATCGTTGCTGGTTCGTGAAGAAGTACTGCTGGCCGGTTTGTGTGAGAGAAAAATACCGTTCCGGCTGGAAATTTACGATCGTTTACGACAAGCCACAGCCAAACCAACAGGCTGATTAATGCTTATATTGTTAGCTTCCATTGGGCATAGCAAGCAATGTAATACTATCTCCTAAAACTTGCAAAGAAAAAACAACTTTCGAATTCATTCCATGCTTGCTACGTGGATGGGCGCCCCCTCCATAATTTTCGTGCCCTCGCCCCAAACAGCCGGTTTTTAGGCCCCTCGTGGGCTGCATTTTTCCCGTGAAAATGAGCCGATTCCTGTGAAATTTTTATATGATTTCAGTAAAATTTTTATATGATTCCTGTGAAGTTAACTATTCAATAAATCTAAAAATAGAACTCCCAGTTAATTTTTTCATTTAATACAATCATTGATGTACCAAGTAAATTTTAAGGAGCTTTTGGATATAAGCATCTCCAAAAGCTCCTTTAAAGTCACTTGGTAAACTAATAATTATGCCAATTGAATTAAATGAATAGGGAACTCTATTGGAAACCCATCTAATTTGAACTAATAGGGCAATAATATAGCATATGTTTAGTTATCTATAGAACTTTTAGTTGGGGGTATAAGCACTCCATAGCTAATTTTTAGCTAGCTAAATTTTAACTAACATTTGTAGCTAGAGCTAGCAAATAGTTCTAGGTCATCCAAACGGACTCTTTCTTTGATAACTAGCTGTTAGTCTGGTGGGTCAAGGATAGATGATCCTCCTTCATCTATCTTACAATTCCTTGTAAGTGACGTAACAGTGGCCATGTTCTGCTGCACTACTTTAGCAGGACTTTTCACCGAACGAACAGTGTTTTTCTCTCATAGCATTTCAGTATAAGCATCAACATTTCAGTATTCATGAATCCATAAAGTTTGCCTGAAGTTTCAAAAAAAAAAACAGGGCCTTAATTCCCCTGCTTGGGCCCCTGAAAGTGAAACTTGCCTTGTTGGATTTGGGCCTTTCTTGGGCTTACCATGCACTGGTCAAGCCAGTCCAGGAAGTCAGTCTGGAAGCGGCGCATTGGTTGCAGCTATGGGCCAGGCCAGGCAAGACACAAAATGCTGGCTGCTTCTAACGGCTTGTTTCCGTGATCAAAGAAATGCTGCTGTATACCGTACAGGTCAGGGTCACGCAGACGTTAGTTGTCAAAAGATTTAGCGCAATTTAGAATGACACGATCTCATAGATTACACTTTGATCATTCATTTGCTTTATATTATATTATATTATATTATTTATGTTTATAAACTTATATTAATTGGATAGTATAATTCCTTATAAATCTAATTATATAAAGTTTGTATTATAATAGTTCAAAATTATTAGTCTAATTATTGATTAAAGTTTGAATCTTGATATGCGTGTACATCAGGTAAAATGGGCCGGAGGGAGTATTTGTTTTGGTAATGAACTGGATTTTTGGAGACAAACTTGTTGATTAACAGAGGAGGCAGGCGGTCTCGAGCATTGCCTGTGCAAATTGACAGGCCAGCACCCGCCTCGTCTGTAAATCCATGCCACCTGTGCAAGCTAACACCTGTGTTTCCTGATCATTTACAGAGGTCCGCCACCTCTATAATAGATGGATTTACAGGGACAACACACATAGAACATCCATCTTTATCAATATATTTACAGAAAGGACGCCATAAGAGGCCTATCTCTGTGAAATGACTACTTAAAAGATACAGGCCTCCTAAAGGCTTGTGAGGCAAAATTTCGATGCCAGAGCATCGCGAGAGATTGGCTAAAACGTTTTATAAAGCTAAATATGGTTATTATTAAGAAAAAAAACGTCTCCAACCAAGGCCGAAGGCATGTTGTAAGCAGTGGGTGCAAATGCATCCTAGAAACTTTGGTCACCAGTATCAGAAAAACAGTGTTAGGTGGTGTTGGGATCCGGTGACTAAAATTTACGAGATGTATTAGGAGGATGTTGCATGTGGTGTTCGGATACTAATAAAAAAATATTACATAATCCGTCAGTACTCTACGAGACGAATTTTTTAAGCCTAATTAATCAGTCATCAGCACATGTTTACTGTAGCACCACATTGTCAAATCATGGACTAATTATGTTTAAAAGATTCGTCTCGCAAATTAGTCGCAAACTATACCATTAGTTTCGTAATTAGCCTATATTTAATACTATATGCATATGTCCAAATATTTGATAGGACAACAACTAAAATTTAGAAGGGACAACCAAACACCACCGCCCTAGTATGGCCATCGGGTCTCTTTGCCGTGCGCGCTCGACTCTAGTTCCATGCGCGTGCCACCTCCCTGCCTCTCGGTAGACAGGCGTCAGCATTGCTTCTCCACCCAAGGCCTACTGGTGGTCTGCTCTCATGGACGAATTTTTTATAATTTGGCCCTTTTTTAAAAGTTTCTCACAAATAGACTCCTGGCGGAAAGAATTCAGGAAATGGACTCTTAGCTCGGCGTCATTGATGCTGGCGTCGAGCTCCTAGGCACGGTCGGTGACCTGCCAGGGGGCTCGGCGCCAGAGTGACTGGCGCCGAGCTCTAGATCTACGGCGCCGAGCTCGGCGCCAGTCACTCTGGCGCCGAGCTCGGAAATATCTACCGAGCCCTTGCCTTTCCTCTCTCCTTCATCCTCTCGCGCCCTAGCCCCACCGACGCCGCCGCCCTTGCCCGCGCCGCCGCCGCCCCCGCGCCCGCGGCGCCCGCGCCTCACCGCCGAGCCCGCGCCGCCGCGCCCGTCGCCGCGCCGCGGCCGCCCCCCGCCCCGCGCTGCGCCCCTCGCCGCGCCGAGACCCGCCCCCCCCCCGCCCCGCGCCGCCCCCCTCGCCGCGCCGAGGCCGCACCTGCTCCCGCGCCCACGCCCGAGGCCGTGCCCGCCCCCCGCCCCGCGCCCCGCCCCGCACCCCTCGCCGCGCTGTCGCCTGTGGTTGGCCGCCGCGCCGCGCCGCGACGCCTCCGCCGCCCTCCACCGCCCTCCTCGCCTTGCCCTCCACCGTCGGCCCTAGGTCGCGCCCGTCGAGCCGGACTCGCCGCGCGTAGCCCCGGGTATCCCGCGCTTGCCGTGCGCCACCGCTGTTGTCTGCCGCGCCACCGCCGGCCCGGATCTTCGGTCTGACCCACGCCCATCGTCCGCCGGACCGGACAGGTAAAAAATATGAATATGCAATGTACCTACTTAGTTGGTATTTGTTATTTATTAGTTAATGTGATGACTCAGGTAGTTGATTTAGTTAGTGATCTAGTGAGATATATATGTAGATAGATAGAAACATAGACACATAGACACATAGATATAGTTAGATAGCTACTTAGATATGTAGTTATATTTTTAGTTATCTACGTATGATCTAGCTATTTATTTAGTGAGTACATTGTAAATATATTCGTAGTTATTATCTTGATTACTTAGTTTGTAGTTAGAAAGTACTTGTTAGGTACTATCTATCGTCTAATTTGGACTAAAGGACATGTGTTTCGTTACTTGTTTGAATTAGATGGACAACCTAGTGACCATATATCATGGAGGCACCATTGAAAGCGATCGCTATGGATATGTTGAGTTTCTTGACATGCAAAGCGTGCCTGTGCTATTCAATGATAGGCCTTCATTTAGTGACATGGTTGCAAGGGCTCGGGAGGAGCTGCATTGCCTTGGAGATGATGGCATTGCAGTTGATGGTGTACTGCACCTAGGTTGTCCTCTGAACATCTTCAGGCGAATGATCTCAATTGGTTGTGCGGATTAGTGGGAGAACTATGTAAGATCGGCTATGAAGAGCCAGCTACAATGTTTGGACGTGGTTGTGCATCGGGTGTTAGTTGATCCCATCCCTCATGGGTTTACCCCAGCAATGGATCATCAGGCATACATCGACCTTCCCGTTCCGGAACCTTACCTGCATGTGCAGATTGCACCTACAGTTCCCGATGCTCAATCTGCCCCCAATGCGGTATTTGGAGATGGTTGTTAGACTCATTTTTCCGTGGCAGATCCTCCTTATGAGATCCCTTTGACACAGAATCATCCGAGTAAGTGTCTTAACCGCATGGTTTTTGGGAGCTTGCCCCGTTCCTTACATCTATTTCTTTCATTCTTTCCTCATTTCTGTAATGATGTTGCAGGAGACATTCCTGAGAATGTGGATGTGCCCCCTGTTGCTGCGCAAGTGCAGTTTAGAGATGGATTCCGTGGGTCAAACAGTGTTAAAATTATGTATGATTTGGAGCCATATGAGATGGCTAGGGCTCTTGATTCTGATGATGATCGCCCTATTGGAGAGCTAACGGAGAGTGATATTGAGATGATGAGACGTATCTTTCTCGGCCGCCGTGATCCTAGAGTTAACGAGTTTAGTGATCTTGCTCATTCCGATCAGGCGTTTGCAGAAGGACATGATGATGAGCTCCTAGAAGCTCCTGAGGCCAGTCCTAACATGGTAATTGAGAATGGGAGGGTGTTCAATGACCTCCCTGCTTTGAAGAGGTGGTTGCAGGCTTTTGCAGTGATACGAAAGAGGCCTTACAGGATATTGCATTCATATGTGGAGCGCCGTTACACAGTTGTGTGTGACAAGGAACGCTGCCCATGGAGGGTTTGTGCAAGGAAGCAACAGGTAACCGAAAAATGGAAGATCACAAAAGTTGTCGGGCCACACAATTGTGCTGACCATGAGCTGACACTGAGGCATCGGCAGTTGACATCTACCCTCATTGCCAAGCGGTTGATGGGAATTTTGTAGGGAGAACCCAACATGAAGGTGAGGACAATTATCAGGACCGTTGAAGCGTTGTATGGAGGATATGTGATAACTTATCGTAAACCATGGAGGGCTAAGCAGCGAGCGTGGAAGATGATATATGGGGACTGGGAGGATGGGTATGAGCAGCTGCCAGTTCTTTTCAATGCAGTCAAAGCGGTGAATCTAGGCATGCATTATGAGTACATCCCAAAACCTAATGCATGGAAGGATGGGAGGCAGATATTCTTCCATGCCTTCTGGTGCTTCCCTCAGTGTGTCGAGGCCTTTAGGCACTATCGTCCCGTCTTCTCCATTGATGGTACGTTCTTGATTGGCAAATACCAGGGCACACTTCTTATAGCCATATCCTGTGACGCAAACAACAAGTTGGTTCCTTTGGCATTTACCTTGGTTGAGAAGGAGAACAATGACAATTGGGGATGGTTCTTGAGGCTAGTCTAGATACACGTGGTTGGGCCTGGCAGGGAGGTTGGTGTCATATCTGATAGGCATCAGGGCATACTTAATGTCGTGCGAGAGCAGATAGAGGGGTATGCACCGTTGCACCATCGTTGGTGTAGTCAGCACCTTGCCGAGAATCTACTCTGGAAGGATGGTGTCAAGAGTAACTTTGATCCGTTCCAGGAGGCTGCTCGACAGCTTGAGGACAAGTACTTTAAGGAAAAGTTGGAGCAGGTCAGAACCGCATCAAATGCAGAAGGTAGACAATGGCTCACAGGTTTGATGAGGGATTTGGAGAAATGGACAAGAGCTCACGACGCCGGTGACTGGAGGTACGAGTTTTATTGCAGCAACATGGCAGAGTCATTCAATAAGTTGCTATTGGGGATACATGGTATGCCCGTGAATGCAATCGTTCAATTCACCTTCTATAAGCTTGTTGCCTGGTTCAACGATAGACACGCCCATGCATTGCAATTGCGGAGTGATGGAGAGATATGGGCTCTGAAACCAAAGGCACACCTAGAGAAGGCAAGAGAAAGGGCTGGCACACATGAGGTTGCATGCTTTGACCACGCCACATGGACTTATCAGGTCGAGCATAGGGGCGGTACAACGTCCGACGGCGAGGTCCGAGAGTTGAGGATACATGTGGTTGTCCTCCAAGATTTCAAGTGCACTTGTGGTAAATCAAGGCAATACCACTTTGTATGTTCTCATTTGGTGGCAGCAGCTTGGCATCGCAACTATAATATCGAGAGGAGGTGTCGGTGCGGGACCCACGAGATACCCCGCAAGGAAGGGAAAACTAGTCTAACTAGGATTCTTCCCATGTAATCTTAGTAGTAGTATTATTCTGTAATCCTACTAGGAACTCTCATTGTAAACCAACTAGGACTCTGGCCTCTTGACTATATAAAGGAGGGCAGGGCTCCTTGGATCGGGGAGTTCAGAGAATAATTGTACAACACAACACTTTACGATCAATCCAACGCAAAGGCTAATGCCGACTGGACGAAGGACTATTACTCGATCAATGATCGAGGGTCCGAACCAGGATAAATCGACTATCTCTTGCATTTACCGTCGAGTTCTGCATACGCTAAAGCCCAAACATACTACCCTGGGGACCCCCATGGCAGGCTATCGGTGGTGAAACATCGACAGCTGGCGCACCAGGTAGGGGAATTCGGTGCTTTGCATCCGAGAGCTCGATGGACCTCGACAACATGATCTTCCCAAAGGGATCAACCTTCATCTTCGGTTCATGGATCTATGAGGTAGGCGACGATGGCAAGCTCCAAGGCCGTCTCCTCAAAGATTCAGATCATCATCAAGACTTTTTCATTTTGGCAACAATGACAGATCAGCTTGCCAGAAGATTCGCGCAGCTCGTGATGTCCAATCCAACTCGGATTTCGTGACTTCACGCATCCGATTCAAACTCAAGTTCCACTTCCGAGACAGAGTCTTATCCGAGTTCTTTCGGAAAACCAAGTTCTTTTCCGACAAAGCTCCGGAACACGACGTCAACCTATCAAGAATACTACTTGGAGTACACTCGGAGTACTTCAAAGAAGTTGGGTCCATTTCCGTTCGGACTCCACAACATGACAACATCTTATCAGACATGGCCCAAAGGATCCACCTATCTCGTGCTTAGAATGCCACTGAAAGGAGCCCAGGAAGGTCTCATCTTAACTATAACCTCTCAAGACTGCATCGTCCACTGGCCAGGTTCCATTCCTGAGGATAGCGGCACTCAACTAGTCGACAACGCGACAACAACAGCTCTACCCTACCAAGAAGGAGACTCGATCTGTGACCTTGAAGCTTCTACTGAAGTTATCAACAACTCTGACAATACGGAAACCAAAGACGATGACAGAACAACTCACGCTAGAGAAGTATTCATAATTCGCCGTCCTCGATCACCATTAGTCCCCGTAGAGGCACCCGACGTCAGGTCTTCAGATGAATCCGAATCCAACATATCGCCATTTATCCAGGGGCACGATGGTGAGACTGAGAGTCAGAGGCAAGCCAGAGAGAGAAAGAACAAATTGAAACAAGGACGTCAATGCCTTGCTAAGCAGTGAAAGGACACTTGGATCAAATATGAGTCAGACCTAGCCGAGTATAATAGAAGAAAATCAGAGCGAGAGGTCGAAGAAGGACGAGCAGCGAATACACCCTATGATAAGATCCGAGAAGCACTAGAAGAACTTAGGGCAACCTCATATCCCAATGAAAAACAAGAACTGCTCCGGGACTTTCTCCGATCAACAGTCCTTAGGACGCACGACAAAAGGGTAACATCCCATGAACAGGAAGATCAAAATCAAAGGAAGTCCGCTTTTGAAAGACTTGGACCAAGTGGAAGTCACAACGGAGAGAGTCGAAGAAATCATAGTCAAAACAACCGAGTCGAACAACCAAGAAAGGCCAGAAGCAAAGCACCTACTCGGACAGCCACGTAAAACTACTCTCACCAAGGCAACAGTTGGCAAGAAGGGGGCGCTGAATCGGAATACACAGAAGCCGGAACACACGATAGATTCCCTTGTTTCACAAACAGATTTGCTTCAATACGACTGCCTCATAAATTCAAGCCATCCAACCACTCCAAGTATGACGGCAAGACCAAACCAAAGCAATGGCTCAGGATTTACTCGTAATCGATTGAATTGGCCGGAGGAAACGATGACATCAAGACCTTGTTCTTTCCCATGGCCTTAGAAACCATGCCACTGCAATGGTTTGACAAATTGAATCCAGGATCAATCAGAAATTGAGAGGACTTGCAAAGAGCTTTCTGTGAAAATTTCGTGGGTATCATTACACACCCAGTCACCCATGCAAAATTAAAAGGACTCAAGCAGAAAGGAGGTGAAAGTCTAAGAAATTACTATCGATGATTTGGCGAACTACGAGCTCAAGTATATGACATCACACAACGAGAAGTAATCAAAGCTTTCTCTCATGGAATCATGGCTAGGTGGCAATTTCAAGATTTCTGCAAAGAGAACCCAAGAAACAATGAAGAATTCAGACAAACAGTGAAAAAGATGATTACTGCAGAGGAAAAGATACGAGAAAGATTCCCGGATAGAAATAACAGAGATAACCCGGAAAGGCAAAATCCTCGAAACAACAGACATCAAAAAAGAAAGCGTGGTCCAGACAACACAGTAGCAATGGCTGACAAATCAAAGAAGTTTTCAAAACCCAGAAGATATGACGACATTGAGAACATATGTTGCCCCTTGCACCCCAATGGAAAGCACACCATCGGAAATTGCTACACCTTCAACGAAAGATACACAAGAAAAGATAGTAAGGGGAACAATAAAGAAGACAATCAGAAAAAAGAAGATGACAACCATGAAGACAAGGGATTCCAAAAATCCAGAGGGACAGTGGCAGTAATCTTCGCCGGGGTTCCAGATTCCAGAAGCAAACATCAAGAAAAGCTAGCGTTACGAACCATCATGGCAGCAGAACCCGCTACACCAAGATATCTCAATTGGTCAGAGTATCCAATCCAATTTTCAAGAGAAGACCAATGGACCAGTGTAGAAAACACAGGCCATTACCCAATGGTTCTAGACCCAACCATTGCCGGCATGACTGTTACGAAAGTACTAATTGACGGAGGAGCCAGACTCAACATCATTTTTTTAGAAACTCTAAGGAAGATGGGACTACAACTCGCCGGGATGATCACACCAACAAGCACACCTTTTTATGGCATAGTACCCGGCAAGGCAGCAATGCCACTTGGACAAATCACTCTACCGGTTACTTTTGGGACTGCCTCGAACTACCGCACAGAGTTCATCAAGTTTGAAGTCACGGACTTTGATTCATCATATCACGCAATCCTCGGGCGCCCAGCACTAGCAAAATTCATGACAATACCGCATTATCCATACCTGTTGCTTAAGATGCTAGGGCCTAACTGTGTTCTTTCTCTTCGGAGTGATTTAAAGCGCGCATTTGACTATGATGTTCAGGCAATCCAAATTGCAGCAAAAGCACAGGCAAACGATGGAAGAAAAGAAATAACCACTATTGCCGTAGAAATAAGCCAAGAAGAATTAGAGATACCGGCTAAAAAGCCCAGCATCCTCGCACCACCAAAACAAGCCAACATCAAGCAAATCGACCTGGGCACTGGCGATCCCTCCAAAACAGCAACCATCAGCGCCCACCTCTTGGCAAAATAGGAACTCGCGCTCACCAACTTTCTTTGGGACAACAAAGATATCTTCGCTTGGAAGCCAGCTGACATGCCAGGTGTCCCAAGAGAGTTGGCTGAGCATAGAATTGATATCAATAAAGGCTCCAAGCCCATAAAGCAACGACTACGACGATTCTCACCTGACAAGAAGGTAGCAATTAAAAAGGAAATTACAAAACTAATGGCAGCCATATTCATCAGAGAAATCCTCCATCCAGATTGGCTAGCAAACCCAGTTCTGGTACAGAAAAAGAATACGGACGAGTGGCACATGTGTGTCGACTACATAGATCTCAACAAACACTGCTCGAAAGATCCGTTCGGGCTACCACGCATGATTAGATAGTGGATTCAACAGCAGGATCTGCCCTATTATCCTTCCTTGATTGCTATTCAGGATATCACCAGATTGTATTAAAGGAACAAGACCAGAGCAAGACATCTTTCATCACTCCATTCGGTGCCTACTGCTACAAAACCATGTCATTTGGACTCAAAAATGCTGGTATGACTTACCAAAGAGCTATCCAAACATGCCTTGGTGATCAGATCGGCAAAAACATAGAAGCATACGTGGATGATGTAGTGGTAAAGACAAAGAACCCAGATACACTAATTGAAGACCTAAAGCAAACCTTTGAAAACCTGAAAAGATGGAGGTGGAAATTGAATCCAAACAAATGTGTATTCGGAGTTCCTTCAGGACAACTACTCGGATTCCTGGCCAGTCATCGCGGAATCGAAGCAAGCGCCAAGCAAATTCGAGCCATAACAGAGATGGGCCCTCCTCGAACTGTCAAAGATGTGCAGAAGCTAACAGGTTGCATGGCGGCACTAAATCGTTTCATATCAAGACTGGGCGAAAAAGGGTCACCTTTCTTTAAATTGCTAAAGAAGACAGACAAGTTCGAGTGGATAGAAGAAGCCAACGAAGCTTTCAAGAAACTCAAGGCATATCTCACATCCTCACCCGTTCTCACACCTCCAAAGAAATACGAAGACATGATGCTGTACATTGTGGTAACTTCTACTGTGATCAGCACAGCGATTGTTGTGGAAAGAGAAGAAGGGCGTATATATAAAGTACAACGCCTCGTATACTACATCAGTGAAGTATTGTCAGAATAAAAAATTCGGTACCCGCATGTGCAAAAACTACTCTACGCCCTCCTGATCACTTCACGTAAGCTTCGCCACTATTTTAAAAGCCACAGGATTACCGTGGTGACAAATTTCCCACTCGAAGACATCCTACACAACAGAGATGCAACGGGGCGCATATCTAAGTGGGCAGTTGAACTTGGCGCTCTCAATATCGATTTTGCCCCACGGAAGGCAATTAAATCTCAAGCCCTGGCTGATTTTGTTGCCGAATGGACAGAAATTCAACAACCTGTGTCAAGTACCATCCTTGATCATTGGAAGATGTACTTTGATGGATCACTCAAGATAGGCGGAGCTGGTGCAGGTGTCCTCCTAATTTCTCCAGACGGAAAGCAACTCAAGTACGTCCTTCAGATGTTATGGCAAGCTACAAACAATGAGGCAGAATACGAAGCCCTCATCCACAGGCTACGAGTGGCAATTACCCTCGGAATCAAGAGTTTACTCGTTTATGGAGATTCAGCAGTAGCAATTACCCACAGAATACGAAGCCCTCATCCACAGTTTACAAGAAAAATCGAGAGAATCACTTACTCAGCTATCTTCTTCCTCATAAGACCAAAAGAAGACCTCGCAGGGGGAACCACGGCAGCAAAGATGTCCCCACCAGTCGGCGGCAGGAGCAGCGTAGCCGGTACTGGAGCCCCAGAAGAACTCGGTACCAGAATCTCAGAGGAACTCGGTGCCGGTGCCCCAGAAGAACTTGTACCCGACGACCGCTTACTACAAAGAGATCAAGACCAAAGTCATAACAAAAAGAAGGTTTCAACTACAGGAAAGCAAGAAAACAACTCACCGATGAGTAACAAGGGTAGCACCATCATCCTCTTCCGCCTCACTCTCGACCAAAGTTGCCAAAACACCAGCTGAAAAAGGACAAAAGTACTCGGTTTAAGATAAAAACAAGAAGACAAAGGAACAAAGCGTATTAATATGCTCACCTAAGAGCATGCTAGCTACAACTGGAGTACCTGGACGACTACGTGACTGGCGGGACTTTTTGGTAGAAGACAAACCAGAAGAACTTTCAGCTCGCCCCCTCTTTCCGACACTGCGAGGGCCTCGGGGAACTGAACGAGGAACATACTCTACATATACATCAGGGTTTGCGGAAGAAACACCAGGAAGCATTACGACGGTTTGCGACTTACTAGTTAAAGAAGCCCCAGCAAGACTACCCCCAGGCCCCACAATGGCAGGGAGGTCGTGAAGGGGAATCGGGTCGATGAAGTTACGCCCCAATCCCTACGAAAAGAATAAGACAACAAGACAAGGAAGATTAAGCGAAAATAGATACAGCAAAAAGAAAGACAAAAAGTGCCTGCACAAAGAGAAAACAACTTACAGCTGGAGGCGGGTTCTTTGCATAGAACTCGGAGACGGTAAGCAGGACAACGCTTGCTCCTTTCAGCATCTTCTGAAGACGCTCGAGTACTTCCTCGTCGGTCAACTCAAGGGCCGGGACCATGCGTGAAGGATCCTCAGCCCCCGAGTACTTGAAGCCAAAGTTCTCTCGCTCCTTCAGAGGCTAAACACGACGGCGAAGAAAACTCGAGACGATTCCAAAGCCGGTCAAGCCCTGCTGCTTCAGAGTGCCTATCCGCTCAAGGAACGGCTGGATCGCCTAGAGCTCCTCCGGTGTCAGGGAGTTCTTTTCCCACTGGTCGTTAACCGAGGGACCAGATCCAGAATGAATGGCGAGAGAAGGAATCAAATTGGCGGCATAGAACCAGTCAGCACGCCAATCCCTCACAAAGTCAACCAGGTCATAGTCAAAGAACTTGCTTTTAAGACCCTGGAGAAACTGAATCCTGCAGCCGCCAAGAACATTGGTGTCTTCGCGGTGGGGTTGAGGCTTCAGACGAAACAAGTGACAGAAGAGAGAAAGAGAAGGAGGAATTCCAAGGAAAGCTTCACAGAGATGAACAAAAACAGAAAGATGGAGAACGGCATTTGGAGTAAGATGGTTCAAACTAACCCCAAAATAACTAAGAAATTGATGAAGGAAGGTGGAAGCAGGAAGATAAAGTTCGGCATGGATAAAGGAGACGAAGAGAATAATCTCACCAGGGCCTAGAGCAGTGACCCGATGCTCGCCTAGAGCTCTCCATTCAGCAATGTCCTTGCTCTGGATCAGACCATCGCTAACAAGCTCGTGAAGCTGGTCTTCAGTCATTGTCAGAGCCGGCCAAGACTTTTGGGTAGCCCTCATGGCCACGAACTCCTGGTTCTTGATCACGGAAAGAGATGACTCCTCGTCCATGAAGGTTGCCTAGGACTTGCTCGCGGCTTTCTTCCTACCCATGTACTAACGGAGGCAAAAAAGCACTAGGGAAAGAGAAGGTCGAACGACGGCGCTCAGATGGCGGCAGTAATGGCGACGGCGGAGTTGCAAAGACTAGGGTTTTTTCAAGGCGAAAGGCGAAGGCAGGGTACCAAAGAAAAGGAGGACAAAGGCCTTTAAATAGATTTTACACCGGTAAAAACGCGACCCACCAGGCCCGTTTTAACGCGGCATGAGAACGCAACGGTCCATTTACCGACATAGCTAAAATGACGGAAGGCACAAATCCACACAACGGTACAGTTCAACGGGCAGATTTCGGGCTTATCCATCCAGCAAAACGGCAAAGTTACCATATGGCTGCAAAAAAGAACTCATCAGCCATGAAGCAATGGAAGGTTACCTCACAAGGAACATAACAACCCGGTTCTAATATAAAGAACTCGGGAATCTCATAGACAACCAGGACATCAGCAGAATAAAGAATGACAACTCGGAAGACAAGATTCTTTCTATTACAAATGACTTCAAAAGATACAAGATTACACATCTTACAAGACCCAACGAACTCAGAACTACGACAGGCAAGTAGCAAAAAGGAACCTGGAAACAACTAGGCTCTGGAACGACTACGTGTTCCAAATCGCTACTCGGTAGAACAAACCGCACTCGGCTACATTGTTTTCTTCAAAAGACGGACGCAGTGCACCCAAGGCGGAAATCAGCAGAACGGTAGGACAACATGGAGCAGAGAAGGCCGGTGGGCATCTGTCTATCCAAGTCCGATGTGATGCTGGATATGGTGTTGATCTACACCGGACAGTCTCAAGACAAGTGGCGAGGATCAACCCAGAACTGCCAGATAAAGGAACGAAGCCCACATCACAAAACTTCCTCCAACTACCGCCACGTACATCCTGGTACATTACTTCTGTGGGATTAGTCTACCTCTAATCCCTATCACAAGACTCTCTCCAGCTACTGCAAGACACACAAGAACTGCAAAATAAACCCGGGGGCTGCTCTACTTCACAAACTACCATATTCATGACTACAGAGACTTCAGAACAAGCAACAGAATGCTCAATGAATCAAAACAGTACTCTAGGGGGCTATTTATAGACCGAAGGAGCGGTGCACATGGACCAAGAGCACCAACGGAACAAGCCTAACAAAGGACACAGTGAAAAGACAGAAATTAATAATGAAGGGGAACTCAGGCGTGAAGGAACAGTACTCAACAACAAGCATATTCGGGAGAATATACCAACACAGTACAACCCGTGAACAAAAGGCATTTACACTCAACCACCACCATACAACTACACCTGACAACAGCAGACTCTATGTCTGAAAGCAGCAGACTCTACATCTGACAACAGCAGACTACCAGAGAATATGCCTATCCGAGTTCTTTTTGAACAATGCTCGGGGGCTGCAACAGGGGAAGTTTTCAGTTCGTTGAACAACTCAAATTCAAGACCCTCCAACTTTTTGTTCCAAATAGCAAGAGGCTTGGGGGCTACACTTAGTGAGTGCACTTTTTCTTCAAAAAAGCGCACGTCACTCAAAAGACTTCTTCAAGATAGACGACTTCAAGGCCACGCGATAAAAAGAACCCCGGACATAACTATATCCGAGATCTTTCGACAAAAAGAACCCGGATATAGCTAAATCCAAGCTCTTTTCGACAAAAAAACCTGGGTATATGCTCGGGAGCCCTTTGACGAATAATCAGGGCAATTTCAAGAAAAGACCCTCAAGCTCCTTGTGCCAAACAGCAAGAGGCTCGGGGGCTACATCCAAATGGGAGTACTTTTTTCTTCAAAAAGGTACACGCCACGTGAAGATCTCACAAAGCGCTACATGGTTTCGCTCAAGAAAGCACTCGGACGACGCTTGTTCCTGCTCGACAAGACTTGAAGAAACAAGACGAGGCTTCCAGAACTCAACCATGAAGTGCTCGGGGGCTTGTCGGTGCGGGACCCACGGGATACCCCACAATGAAGGGAGAACTAGTCTAACTAGGATTCTTCCCATGTAATCTTAGTAGTAGTATTATTCTATAATCCTACTAGCAACTCTCATTGTAAACCGACTAGGACTCTGGCCTCCTGACTATATAAAGGAGGGCAGGGCTCCTTGGATCGGGGAGTTCAGAGAACAATTGTACAACACAACACTTTACGATCAATCCAACGCAAAGGCTAACGCCGACTGGACGTAGGGCTATTACTCGATCAACGATTGAGGGTCCGAACCAGGATAAATCGACTGTCTCTTGCGTTTACTGTCGAGTTCTGCATATGCTGAAGCCCGAACATACTGCCCTGGGGACCCCGTGGCAGGCTATCGGTGGTGAAACATCGACAGGAGGATACCTCATGAGTTCAGTGTCGACACGCTTGTGAACACATGGAGCCCCCGCTTCGTGTCTTTTCGGGACCCTAGAGAGTGGCCTCCATATGATGGGCCGAAGTACATTGCGGATCTAGCTTACCGTTGGAACAAGCGTGGATCAAGGCAGAGGACGAGACACAAGATGGTTATGGATCAGATACTCGGAAGAACTAGGTGTGGGAGAGGAACTCCATTTGTTACCGATCCTGAGCAGTACGAGTGCGGCAAGTGCGGTAGACTTGGCCACAACTCACGAAGTTGCCGTTGGCAGATTAGTGAGGTAGGACTATTGGTTTATATTATTATTTTATATTTGTCTTATTCATATATTTAATTATGCATGTCTCAATTTATGCTTGTATTTATGTCAATTACTTATACATTTCTAAGTTCATGTTTCATTGTATATTGGAATTCTAATTCATTCACTTTTTTTGTAGGATGGAGCAATTCCACCTGCTCGACCCGACGTACCCAGGTTTAATTACCTAAGGCATGTTAGGTTTAATTACCTAAGGCATGTTAGGTTTAGTCGAAGGAAACTCTGTACCCGGGTTCGGTACATGTAGTCACATGCCATTTAATATGTTTCGTGTGTTGATTTATATAATGCCGTACGTTGTTAAGTTTTTTTGCAGCACGTGTTCACATTTCAATACGTCCGTATCATTAAGCGGAATATTAAGACCATAGATAATGAAAACAACCACATAATGAAACGTTCGATACTATGCCACATTACACAACATATTAATACTACAACTACGTGCTGACAGTAGACATAGGGGTAAATGCACTTCTAAATCCTCAGTCTGAAACGTACTGAGTAAGCAACTCATCATCCGAGTACCAGTCCTCTACTACAACCCTGTTGCTGTGGCTAGGCTCAACTGCGTTGCTCTGACCTGCCTATCGCTTGTAGTAAGTGGACTCCGCTTCATCTACGGCCGCTGCGGCCTGAGTGAAGACCGCGTCGTCATCCTCCTCCGCCTATAAGCCCACCTCTGCTAGAGCGATGAGCTCGCTCAGTCTGCCAGTGTCGTCCTTAGCCTCCTACGCCTGAATGCCCGCCTCTGCTAGAGCGATGAGCTCGCTAAGTCTGCCAGTGTCGTCCTTAGCCTCCTGCGCCTGTATGCCCGCTTCTGCTAGAGCAATGAGCTCACTCAGTCTGGCAGTGTCATCCGCATCCTCGTCTCCCTCATCAGACAATACAATCGGTGATTGAACGGTGTGACCAGCTCATGATCTATGGTCATCTAACTTCTTCTCCTCATACCTTGCACGAGCCACCTCTGCGGCATGTTCCCCGCTGCAACCAATCCCTTCATGTATAAAATGCAATCAGTTAGCAACGCGACTATATTACATTTGAAACCAGGCAACGAAAAAAAGGTTTTCAAGCACTCACTGGCACATAATGTAGCTACATGCTCGTTCAAGACCTGCATCTGTACTCTTGTCTCCTCCCTTGCCTCATTCCTTGCCCTCTCCTCCTCTAACGTCATCCGCCTCTCCAATCCCCATTTGTTAAGCCCAACATCGATCAGGTTACAAATACCGCGCTGTCTAGCAAACTCACGCATCTTTTCTTTGTGATGTTTAACGAATAGGTTGACGTAGTCAGGTCCATATCCCCTCTTCTGTGCAATTAGTTGCCTCTTCTTCAGTTCATCCAAGAACTTAGCTTGACTATCATAACATTCCCAACTGCATTTCCTAGTGCTCCGTTCAAAACAAATATTATATCATATATGTCTTAGCAAAACAAACAAAATACGATTTCATGTTTACCAGAAAAATAACAAACCTTATCATACTCAATCATATGGCCGCAATAATGGCCTATTCCAAGCTCCGAAGGGACTAGGCCATAGTTGGATTTTACACCACATTCGCACATGACAGGAGGTGCTTTGTAGATTACCCTTTCTTTCTTCTTTTTCTTAACCCTCCGCGGTTCTTCCGACCATTGGTTCTTAGGACCATACAACCACTCCTTGAAACGACACTTCGCCATTGAAAACACCTAAATGATGAGACATTAGTACATGAACACATATAGCTCAAGATTTCAACACATACACTTTGCACTTACTTCATGCTTGTTTGGACACATAAACTCCAACGTATTCTCAGGGTTTATCACAGCTCGATCTCCGCAATCGCACAGAGGAGGTTCCTCGAGTCGTCTAACTGCGGCTAGGTGCTTCTCCTTAGCCGTCATTGCCGGAGGGTTAGGGGGGTGGAACCCACCGCTTGAAGTGCTCACGTGGATGTCTCCCTCTAAACCAATCGTCGAAAAAGAGGTACTTGGGATCAAACTTGTCTGCACCATCGATCCACTGAAAGAAAAAGCACCTCTCATGGTCCTACACAACGAGATTCCAACAAAATATTAGTACCATACTTACACAAATAAAGAAAAAGGATAGTGCAAACAATTTCTTACATTAAACCGACTACATATGTAGAAGCAACGCGCCGCTGTGTCCGGATGTTTCGATTGAAAAACATGGGCCGGGAAACCACAATCACAGTTAGGGACAGGAAGATCAGGAGGGACGGGGGCATCTTTGCTAGACGCATCGGGGTATAATTCTCGAGGACGACCCCGTTTTCGCCAAAACTCCTCCCGAAACATTTCTTGCATCTAACAAAACGGATGTAATTTAACAAACATAAATCAAAATATCACACATAAATATCAATGAGAACCATAACTACAATACAACCAATTTCGTTCTAATAACCGAAAGCAGTTAACATTAAACCTTAAACCTAGGGTTTCTCATTTGATCCACAACAATGAACCCATAACATAACTACATGCGCCTAGGTTTACTAGCTTTTTCCACGCATTGGAATCAACCTACGGTTGTATAATACATATATTGAGGGATGCAATGAAACCCTAAGTGATGACGATTCTTAGGTTCAAAAATCCGACTAATATATACCGAATCGATGCGAAAAAACAAGGAGGTGAGCGAGGATACCTTGCTCTCGAAGATCTACGGATCAAGTCAAGGTTTTCAAGGTCCAATATGTCGATTCGTGAGGTAGGGTGAAGTGGGGAGAGAAAAACCCGAGAGGGAGGAGAAAGAAGAGGAAGAACGCTCGGGCAAGAAGGTTGGGCCGGGGTTAAATGCAGGGAGCTTGGCGCCAGTCACTACGGCGCCGAGCTCGGCGCCAAGATCTACGGCGTCGAGCTCGGCGCCGGTCACTCTAGCGCCGAGCCCCCTGGCAGGTCATCGACCGTGCCTAGAAGCTCGGCGCCAGAAACGCTGGCGCCGAGCTCGGCGCCAGCATCAATGGTGCCGAGCTAATGGTTCATTTCCTAAATTCTTTTCACCAGGGATCTATTTATGAGAAACTTTAAAAAAAAAGAACCAAATTGTAAAAAAAAATCGGCTCTCACGGGCACAGTCGCGCCGAGGCCTCCTGCTGCCTGGACACAACCAAGCAAGGACTGAGGACAGCAGGCGACCGGCTGGCCAGGCATCTCTTTCCTATTTAACCGACCGGAGTTTCATTATAAAAACTACCATAACTAATAAAATAATTTTTTGAAACAAAAGACAGATTCATGTATTGACCACATATGGGTTAGAACAAGAGCTTGATCTAACTCAAGGAAAGCCCTCGAACGACTAAACATATATTAAAGAAATGCCAAGGTGAGATAGAAAGAGGAAACTACAAATATGATGGAAAATCGAAATCTATTACAACTCGATAGAGATTACAACGAGAAATGGAGCAAAAACATACGATCTTGATCAGTTGTTGGTCCTAAATTTATCCATATAAATTTATAATACGCATGTTTTCTGAGATTTTAGTCATTAAAAGATACTAACAAACGTGCCCGTGCGTCGCAATGGAAAAAAATGTTACGTAACTATTTATGTTTCCCTCTTTTTTATAAACTTTGAGAGCTATAATTTCTATCGAGTTTGGCAGTTCCCTCTTGCTGTACTCAAGCAGTCAACAAAAGCTTCTCTGCCTACTCCCTGTTTCTTGTTCAGACGCCCAAAAGGCCAAAACATTAGCAAAACAAACAAGTCACCTATGGTTGACTAAAAACGGCATATCCGAACGACAGATTCGTGCCTGACACGCCCAACGAAATTTTGTTCACTCGTCGTACCTCATTGATTTGGAGCATCGACGCAGCTGGATGCTGGATGACCTCGTGTGCTCTTCTTATAAATGCCTGCCCGTGACCACCCCGGCCACCCATCCCCTCCACTTTCCATTTCCGCTTGCATGCTCCAAAGCCGTCTTAGATTCAGGAAACACCGAGAGCAAGTTGTTGTGCCAATGGCCGCCATGGCAGGAAGCAGGAGCATGGCGGCGCTGGCGCTCCTCGTCCTGGCCTCCCCCGCGCTGCCCGCGTCCCTCGCCGTCACGTCGCCGTACGTGCGGCCGCCGCCGAGGGCCACGCTGTCGCTGCCCCGGGACGCCGACGCCGACGGCCAGAAGCCGCAGCAGGTACGCCTTCCTTCCTCTGTGTCCCTCTGCTCTCAAACAGACGTGCTTCGGCGGTTCCAGTGGCCTTGTGGCGGCCTTTTTGCGTTTCGCCGAGCTAGCGGAAACCTGACCACCAGGTTCTGAATTCTGAATGCTGTCATGTCATGTCATGTCATGTCATGTCATGTCATGTCATTGGGCACTACAAAGTTGCTCCGATCCATTTGTGCTACTACTGATGATTGTCGGGTGGTTTCTTTTTGCTATGTAGCTCCATCGATTAGCCTTATGTTAAGAAAAAAAACACTCGATGGATTAGGATTAGCACACAAGAGATTGTCTGTTGCGATCGCATTGAGTGAGTCAAACTCCGACCAGAAAGAAATCATCCTGCGTGCCCCCACGAGCATCCTTGGTCATGTGATACAGCGTGGCGTTCACGGCTTGTACATCCAGTAGTAAAATACTAGTACGCGGGAAGTTGAAGGTAGGAAGGAATTGTGCTGCCTGTCGCGACATTTTTGGTTGGATTACTAGGGAGCAGGAACAAATATAGTTGAATATGTACGTGTTCACACAGCCGGGACTGGGAGAGAGCTTGACCTGATGATTACTAATTTGCGTCTGTTTAGTTAGCATGAAGAACGGGCCGGGGGGGTTGGGGGACTGAGATAGTGACCGCACCACAGACAGAGCCAGGGGAGAAGAGAAGAAGCTCCGTTGGGACTCTTCTGGGTTGCTTTCCCATTCATCCCCACGCCACCCTGACGACGCACGTCGTGTCGGCACGCGCGCGGGCCGGTTGGGTTTTGCTGTTTCGTTTGTGAGTAATCAACTAATCATGGGCGACGCATAACAATTAGCTTTAGGTTAGTGTTGCTGATGGGGCAATTCATCGACCAACCGTCAGAGTTAATGCATGCTGCAGTCGTCGGTCGTCACAATCATGAGCATCTTTTTCTTGGCAACTCCAGGTGCACATATCAATGGTAGGCCCTGACAAGGTGCGGGTATCATGGATCACCGACGACGACGCGCCGGCGACGGTCGACTACGGCACATCGGCCGGCCAGTACCCGTTCTCCGCGACGGGAAACACGACGACCTACTCGTACGTGCTCTACCACTCCGGCAACATCCACGACGCCGTCATCGGGCCACTGCAGCCCAGCACCACCTACTACTACCGCTGCAGCTCCAACCCGTCGCGGGAGCTCTCCTTCCTGACGCCGCCGGCCGCGCTCCCCTTCAAATTCGTCATCATCGGTAAATGCCCATAATCTTGTACATTTTGTGCATGTGCCGCCGCAGCTGGGCACGAGTGCTCGATCGATCTTGGCGTGATTTGATGGACACGGCAATGGCGTCGCTATATGTTGCAGGTGACCTCGGTCAGACGGGGTGGACGGCTTCCACGCTGAAGCACATCGCCGCCGCCGACTACGACATGCTCCTGCTCCCGGGCGACCTGTCGTACGCCGACTTCGTCCAGTCGCGGTGGGACTCGTACGGCCGCCTCGTGGAGCCGCAGGCGAGCGCGCGGCCGTGGATGGTGACGCAGGGCAACCACGAGGTCGAGAAGCTGCCGCTGGTCGAGCCCACGCCGTTCAAGGCGTACAACGCGCGGTGGCGCATGCCCTACGACGCCGGCGCCGTGCCGTCCGGCGACAACCTCTACTACTCCTTCGACGTGGCCGGCGGCGCCGTGCACGTCCTCATGCTCGGCTCCTACACCGACTACGCCGCGGGCAGCGCGCAGCTCCGGTGGCTCCGCGCTGACCTCGCGGCGCTCGACCGAGGAAAGGCGGCGTTCGTGGTGGCGCTGGTGCACGCGCCGTGGTACAATAGCAACGATGCGCACCAGGGGGAGGGCGACGCCATGCGGGACGCCATGGAGGCGCTGCTGTACGGCGCGGGCGTCGACGCCGTGTTCGCGGGCCACGTCCACGCGTACGAGAGGTTCAAGCGCGTCTACGCCGGCAAGGAGGACCCCTGCGCGCCCGTGTACGTCACCATCGGCGACGGCGGCAACCGGGAGGGGCTGGCGGACAAGTACATCGACCCGCAGCCGACGATCTCGGCGTTCCGGGAGGCCAGCTTCGGGCACGGCCGGCTCGAGGTGGTGAACGCCACGCACGCGCTGTGGACGTGGCACCGCAACGACGACGACGAGCCGGTCGTCGCCGACCAGGTGTGGATGAACAGCCTCGCGGCCAACCCGGCTTGCAACCGAAGCAAGAAGATGATGTAACGCACGAGGACTCGGCGGCTGTCTTTACTAGCTTGAAGTATTATTAGAGATTATTAAAATTATAAACTGTTGTTCTCGGAAAAATATATTAAAAAAATGGTTGTTGTAATGTAAATATTCATACTTCTATTGACTACGCTCTTTTCGTTTGACTTATAAGCTGTACTTTTTCAGTCAATGAATAATATTTTTCTCTAAAAAAAAATCAACCAACAATACTTTGCTGGCTTATCAGCCAAGTGAATAGGGTCTTTATTGTGTTTGGTTGCCGACGATAACGGACTATATTGTAACACCGAGAGTAGCCCATAAACCCATATGAGAATAACACTTTTGGACTTCCTGAATTTGAAGATGGACCAGAAGCCTAGTTTCAAGTGTCGTTTGGGCTTTCAATCAAATGTAATAATTTATCATGATGCTGTCTATTCTTTTTTCTTTTCCAAAACACAATGCAAACATAGACAACCACATACATGGATTATGGATACACACTTGTCCCTGATGCACACACAAACCCCATTCTATGCACATCTCTGAGAGATCCTTATCGCTAAATCTTGAGATATCTAGCATTCTTTATAAAGAGAAAAAAAAAGAACAAAATACAATGTTCTTCAAGGAAAAAAACTAATCATATGCTTCCCCAGCCAGAAATATAATTACATTTGGATTTATTTTAAGTCAAACTTATTTTGTTTTGGTGATCAATTCTTGTACAACACGACATTAATGGCATTTCTAGGGGCAGCTAAAATCTCTAACTTGGCAGTTGGTGTTACAGGTCAACTCTACAAATAGAGGGCATTTCTAGTGGCAACATAAACAAATATGTGCACTATAAAAAAATCAACACCTTTTCAAATTAAGTCCAATGAAAACAAACATTGTACCAAAGATGTATATATCATAGAGATCTACAATTTTGAGGTTGATGAGTTTTCGTTTAAAATAGTCTAGTGTCCCAAAATAATGTTTTAAAGTTTGAGATTTTCAAATTCAAAATTTTATTTTTTCAAACTATCTCGAATGAACATGAGTCCAATATCAAAGTTGTAATGCTCAATATATAAAATTTTCTAGTTCAATCTTTTTTATTCGAAATCATTTAAAGGCCCAAATATTCACTACCAGATTCACTAAAGTTAATACAGAAGAATAAGATCGTTCACTTATCAGAAGTGATTGTGTGGTGGGGTGCTAGGAGAGACTCATATGAACCATAAGAATTGGATTTAGACTTAAATTCCTAGTAGGCACATATATTTTGATTGCATTCTAGGGATATTTTTTTACAACCTATTTTTATTTTCTAGAAAACTAACTTTTAGAGGCGGGCCATGTTTCTGGCCGAGGCGGTTGCACACTTGAGTAGAGGCACAAATCATCTCTAACCACATCTAAAAAGCAGGTATATGGTAGTGAGGAGGGTATAGAGGCAATATAGAACCGCAGCTCAAGAGATCTCTGTTTTGGTGCCCAAGGAAGAAGAGGATGAGGAGAGGTCAACCATGGGCGAGGAGAAGGTAGAGGGGTGGCTCCTCTAATTTGTCGTGGGGCAGGGGGAGAGGGGTGTTAGGAGAAGATATAGGGAGGGGTGGCCATTGGGCTTGGTCCAAAATAAAGACAGGATGTGGAGATGTGGCACTATTATGAAAAATAATATAGAGTAACACATAAATCTATATCCAAATTAACCAACTGCACTATATCATTAACAACAATAAAAGTATCCTAAATCTAAGTTATCTACGATGATCATTATAAAAGTTTCCAAAAATGCTTTTATAATGGTTCTAAATGATTCACTCATTGTTTGGGTGCATCATACGTTGGGGACCTCCTAGAGAAGGCCCAATTAATGGTTCTAGATGCATAATTATAAGCATCTAGAGCATGCTTGTAAATTATGGAGGCTCATTTGTAATTATAAACCCCGCCAAGCGAGTATATGAAAATAACCACCTCTCACCTTCCGAATAAAAAGGGAGTCAAATGCATGGTGAAGGGACCCTTAGCCTCCCACTCATTTGCTCTCTCTTTCACTCTATCCCTCTTTTATTTGTTCGTTTTTAGACCAACACTCATGTTATTATTATTAGTATATGGAAAACTAACTTAGATCTGTGCGTGTCGCTATGCATATACATATGTACATGAAGAGATGAACATGTCAATTTTCAAGCCAAATATATAGTGAAGGTTTTGACAAAACATATGTTGAACACAAGGTACAATGCAAAGATGAAAAATATAACAATGAATAGAAAAATATACAAAGTAGTTGGTAAATCAACTGTATAACAAATGATGTATGAGAAACTTACATTCAACACTAAGGATGTATCCAACATGAGTACTCACTTGAGAGCGGTGCTTAGATATAAAGACATGGACGCAACACTAGTAGAAGTTGCAAGCTTGTACTATTAGAAGTTTGGCAGTATGCCAATATTGTAGTGGCATAAATCAACCATGTAGTAGGCTGAGATTGGCCATGTACTAGTAGTATAAGTAGTTGGTGTACTCACGATACTCTAGTGTACCTTGTAGAGGTACTAGAATTGTGTATATGAACTAGTCTATGCAATTGAGCAAAAGCAGTTCAGTTGCCACACATATTTAGAGTTTTAGAGTTGTGCTTGTGTGTGTTCTCTGTTCTCACCCTTCTTCAACCTTTAGCCGTGAAAGAGAGTGTGAATCCCACTTTATTCTATGCAATCAAGGCATACAAGCATCATACTGGCTGCGCTTTTCTTCCGGATGAAACAATTGAAACATTTCCGTGGGTATTGCAAACACTGAAGGGGAGGAATGACACCAATAAACATCGTGATGAAGGCAATGAAAGTTGTAATAGCTCAAGTATTAATTTTTCGACACATAGATGTTGCAAGTTCCATGTGTTCAGCAAAGCATGCGAGAAGTTTGGTTGGCTAATAAAGAACCACAAAGAATTTGCAGATGAGTTTGACTACTGCATTAACTACATTGAAACACCAAAAGAGTTTAAAACATTGGAGCATAACATTGAGAAGAAACACAATATGCATCACAATGAACATTTCCCAAACGTGTCTTCAACCAAGTTCATGTGCGCACCCTCACACTTCAGGAAATGCTTCTTCTCATGCGCAAGCACAACAGGAGATATAAGATTATGAACGCATTATTCAAGAAAATGGAGCACCCATAAGATTTAGTAATGTAGTTTTATAAGTGCAATCAAGCCCTAATGTGTGTTTTGGTGATAATGACCACATAATTAGAGAACTAATGAGATTTATCGAGTTGACAAGCAGGTGATATGTTTATGAGGATAACATTTACAATGGTGGAGCCCTCAGTCACAAAAGGATGCAGTGTTGGACTCAAAGGCATTTAAATTCTTTTTGTTTTGAAATTGAGTATAGGAAATGCCGCACTATAAAGAGAGATACAATGCAAAGCTTTAGTGCGCAACCAAGTACTCAAAATACCCACCAAACATATCCTCAAACCATGCCAAGCCATCCAAATACCTAACTCCTACCCTTTGCTGTTCTAGCTAGCGCGTCACTGCCGCACATATCACAACATGTCGCGACTTAATGGCTAGTTGGGAAAGGGGAGGTATTTATTGTAACACCCTCGGTGTTACGCCCTAAACAAATTACTAAACCATGTCATGAGCATCATGTTTACTTGACAATGCATGTGATGGAATATATAGATAATATTTTTGTAACTTCAGATAATCAATAAAAATGTTAAATGATAAGTTATTCCATAACTCATATGTATCAAGTAGGGTTTAAAACTAATTTTTATTGAACAAAAATGCTATAGAACATACATGTGGCGCTTAAATAAAGTTTGGAATATGAACTTTGTAGATGACAATGAAATACTTGCCGTGGAAAAAATAACATTGCTAGCCAACAATTCTAATATCCTAGAAATGCAACTTGGAATCAAGTTCAGCTCAAAGACTTAGAATATTTTCAAGTTTATAAACAACAAGACAATGCAATGTTTGGCGATTTATTTTGTGAAATCGAGTTCGGAGGTGGTGTCATGTTTTAGCTCGGGTTGGTAGCCTCATATGCTATCTTGAGCATGGTGAAGATGGTTTAGGTCCAGAAGCAACCGTTTAGTTGTTATAGGCGCTTTAAAACGCGTGCATGACACGTTCTCGGGCTGTCTCGCTGGGTGGACGCGGTCACCAAGCTCGGGCGCTCGGTGTCACCGCGTTGGTCGCGCGTGCGCGCACTGCTGCACATGGCCAGCCGTGGCTGCCTTTGGCCTAGCTGTGGCCCGACCATCGCTGGCCCCACCGCGCTGAGCCGCTGCTGCTGCCGCCTGCCCCGCCCCGTACCGCGACGAAGCCACTGTCGGCGCCATCACCTCGTCGTCGCATCTGCACACTACAGCCATGCCTCGCGTTGCCGCTACCGACGCCACCGCAACGCCGTGCTGCGCTGCTGACGCTCGCTCTACCACTGCGTGCACGTGGGCTGTCCCAGCTGCGCTCATGTCGTCGCCTCACCTTATTGGCATTGCGGCTACGCGGGCCGTGCCCCCACTTGCCTCCCCTTGCGCGCACATGGTCTAATTGCGTGTCGCATAGTGAGTGCGTAGACACGGTCGTGAGTCTGGCCGACCACTACCTACCAAGGTGAGGACGGCCAAAGCTCGGACCCGTCCCTCTTTCCTTCTGCCACCACCGTTGGAGCCACGCCAGCACGTTAGACAGCGAGAGGTCATCTCTAATCAATTCCACCCGTCTATGGCCCCGCCAGTAAGTTCTCTCGCTACCCGACCCCACCCTGCCTTGAACTATTTAAGGCCAAGCTCCAATTTGGAGTTTTTCCCCGCCGCCATGCCATTAAGGCCGCGCTCGGCCATGGTTGAGGGCAGTCCTCCGACCACCCACCCTGAACCAATTCACCTGCACCACTAGCTTTGCCTTGCCTCCCTCTCCACCTTGCGCATGCCAGAGGAACCACTACCACCTCCCCATCGCCGCTAACGCGACCGTGCCGTCGTTGTGTGCCACCACACGGCTCGGCTGCACGTGGCCAGCCCTTCTCTACCAACCTCTTCTCCAACCATCACCACAGCTAGGTCCACAATAGTCTACTGATGCTCACGCACTAGCTAGTTAGGTCCATAGCAGCCCTAGCTCACCGGAATGAGTGCACCGCCGCCACGGACGGTCGCGTGTTGCTGTAGCTCGCTCCAGCGCGTCCCACCGCCCTATGTTGCTGTGAGCGTAGGTGGTTGGACCATAGTTGAAGGTGGGCCCGACTAACGGGCCGACGTGAGCCCTAGGTGGTCGGCGCAGCTGCGCTGTGCCACCGCCTACCGCGCCACCATGTGCTGGGTCACCAGGGTACGGGGGGGGAATTCTAGGAAGGTCGGAGGGTTAAGTGAGAAGGCCTATGAGAGGGGGAAATAGTGTTAGTACTTAGTTATGATTTGGAAGAAGTTCGAGGCCTCTTTTCCATAAACGCCAGCGCACGGGATTTCCCCAACGCGGGCCACCTCGCGGGTGGCCCGACGCCACGTGGGCCGCATCCACGGGCCGTTTCTCGTGCGCGCCGCGCGTTGTGGTCCACGCGATGGAATTAATTTTTCTTTTTCTTAGGAAATTAGTATAAAATCATGTAGATGCCTAAAAATTGTGAAACAAATTTTGTTAGGTTCCTAAAATTGTGATCTATCTGTTGGTGTATTTAGTTCATGTTTATATGTATTGATACTAGGAGCTATTAAATAGTATGAGAATGCTTAATATTATTAAGTTGATTATTGTAGGAATTTTTGTGGTGAATTGGTGATAGTTTTGTTCCTGAAATTTTTATAGCAGTTTCATTGTATTATTATGTGTTCACTATACTTTTGTAGCCATAGGATAGACTAAGCATTAGGGTAGTTAGTTGCTCTCTGTTTCAATATACATTAAATCACTAGTAGAAATAAAGATATATCCTTAATTCGCCAAGCTAAGGGTTTGTTAGTTGAACACAACACTTTGCTTGATGAAAACGATAGTTATCTTAGTATCGTAGTCATTAGAGCTAGCTTAGTAGCTTAGTATGCGTATTCTTATTTTAAGAGCTGATGTTGCCTAAATGCTAAGAGTTGCATCATCATCGCATGCATATAGAAAACGAGTCGGCGGAGATAGTGACCACAGACGATCGTGAGTTCGAGGAGATCGTTGAGGAATACGAGGAAGAGATCTTCATGAGGGAGGAGGTCCTGGAGCCACCGACGACTAATTCAGCTAACACCGCGTCTTCCCAAGGCAAGCTCTGGTGCATAAACACTTATTTTGATAATCACTGTATGATATGAACCCACTAGGGTTTGTTTCCGATCTTTCGATGAGAGGTGTGGGATAACTCGATTGATGGGTGGAGACGATGTTCATGGCCCGACTACAGCCTTCCAAGCTGCGCCTTAGCAACCGATACACCACCTCCAATGGCTGTCGCGATCTTGTGGAGCACGTCACCCGACCACTAGGGCACTTGTCTTGCAAGCAATCGAAGAACTAGCAAGAACAAGTATAGCAAGTACTGAATTACTAGATGTAGATGAAAGTTTCAAACTCAATCTCAATTAAGGTGGGGTTCTGAAGACAAGAAGACGGGCGGCTGATCCAGCACGCGCGCTTACAAGCAAGTAGCGAGAGCTAAACTTGATCTAAACAAAACCTGACTATTCTTGGTGGTGGCTAACGAGTATATGAAGGTGGAAGGACGACCAGGGGGGTGTTGGGGTCGTTCTCCAACCCTAGGATGCATCCCTAATGGACCCAACTTGATACACGGCCCATTGGACCAAACTAAAGTGACACAGCACCTTTGGACAGACAAGCTCTCAGTAGTAATTCAGTCATTGCGGCCGCCTCAAAATAGATATGGACTTGATTCTAGATCCATATGAAAATAGACTTCATAAGGATTCCATGAAGTACTTGAACGCCCCAATCCGAGTTCGTATGCGACCGTGGTGACCATCACAAGTTGGAGCTGTCCTGGAGTCTGAATTCAGCCTCCGCGAATCCTTGTCCCTTTCGGTCCTCTCCCTGGTTCCTAACCAAAACAAGAGTGCACGCATCTCCATGGTCTAAATGTGATGGACAGGAACTCAAGAGTGAACTTACTTGATGATTAATGTGACGAGCACGGGCGCGAGTAATAGGACCAGAAACTGGTACTCGTGTCGGCGTGGATGTATCGTTGGTGTTGATGTCCTCATCACTGTATATATTTGTTATATGCATTTACGTTACATGAATCTTATGAAAACCACCTACATAGATATAACTATCCTATGAGTCCTACTAGTACAGGTTTGAGTAGCTGCTATGCTTAGGTTTTTGGTAGCGTGAGTAACCTACCGTTACTCACAATAGGTGATTATTATAATTACTCTCATGATAAAATGATGAAAGGAAAAATAGAGACCGGGCAAGGATATGGTATGGGTTGTGGTGGGTGTGACGAGTTGTGTCTCACAGCAATGGGGCTTAGCTTGGTTACACTATTTTCCCTGCCCTTGTCGATTGAGGATCGTCCGTTGCTGTGGATGGTAGTCAGGTCACAGACTTTTTATCCTGAGCACATACATGCTTATGGGAGTGGGAATGCTCGTTGGACCGACTGATTGGAGGCGGGGAAAGGTGGAGGTCTAAGCACCATATTGAGACCGAGTCTCAATGTGGGGGCTTAGAGTCCAAGTTTGGACGGGACCTAGACCCCGTGATAGGGGTGAAATGGGTTGGTCTTGTTTGTGCCTAGGGTACAAATGGGGCGTGTGTTTCAGGATAACAGTTGGAGTACATTGGTTCATGAATCACCGTTTCCATAAGGCGGTATGACCTGGCTATGGTCTAGCACCGTAGTAAGAACTAGAATATGAAAGATGGTAAAATGGTTCTGATTGCTCAACCCTTTCTGGAAAGTAGAACGGGTGCTTAACTAGAATGGTTAGCTAATGAAGTAATCATGACTGCTAATAAAACATGATCTTAAGGACATACTATTAGTAATGCTTTTCATAAACAAAGAAAACAACAAACCATATTGCCTATCATAGCCTTTGGAGTTGGGAAACTATTCCCACTAGTTGGATAAGTCTTGCAAGTACATTGTATACTCAGGGTTTATTTTACCCTATTGAAGGTGCAACTCGAGGAGTTAGCTCTTGTGTGGAGGATTCTCCTGGTGGGCACAGACGGATCCTTGTATCATTTTTGCTAGATGTTTATTCCGCTGTTTAGTTATCACACTCTGAACCTTGGTATTGTAATAAATAATTTCCAAGAACTCTTGTTATATGAAATGGACTAGGTATTGTAAGCTCGTACTCATTATTAGATTCTAGAGGTAAAACATGGATTGATTTGAGTTCTCTCGTGGGTGTGCTTGACGGAACTGTCCGATGTAGCAAATTGTTGGGGTGCTTAGTGTCTAGTGGAAGACGAGCGCCTTCGAAAGCTTATTATTTTGGGCGGTTCTGCCACAGGTGGTATCAGAGCAAATAATGAGTCTACGAGTTTAGAAACCCTTTTCAAAAACCTAAAATTTGACCAACAAAAGCTTTGCGAAAAGTAGAATGCGCTAAATTTACGTAAATAAGTATAAGCCCTAGTAATATGGTCTATCTAGGATAGTGGCACTAGTTTTATCTAATCAATTTCTACAGGTACACTAACTTACGCTGCATAAGAATTGTTAGTGTATAGAAAGTGAGTGTGCGATGTGCCAAAAATTATGTGTGAATGCCGCTATATTCCGGCTTGAGCGAATGACTAGGTCGATCCATGTATCATGAAAATAGAATCTTGCTTAAACTAAACTCCCCCGCACGTATAATTTTGGGTAGTAAATTGATAGGATAATAAATAAAGAGAAATGCTTTAACTCTTAAAGGAAAGTTCTCATGTAACAAGTTATTGGGCCTTATCGTCTCTCTAGCCGTTTATTTCTAAGTTTGGAGGCCTAATCCCAAACGGTGGGTTCCTATCTGTTTACAAATGAACCTAAGGTCTGGTTGTGGGAGCACCAATGCTGGGACAGGCCATGGTCTTGGTGAAGACCAGGGCAAAAATGGTCGTGGCGATGATCATGTCAATGCCCACAGGGAGAGCCACGAGACCCCACTCCTTGGTCCTCCTCCTTCGCCACCACCACCACCTTCGATGACCCATGCCAAGATGATGCCTGCGATGTTGGCTACTCGTCAAGAGTTAGCCCATGCCCTGGAGATGCTGGCATAGGCTATTGGTGGCTTCGTCCGTGGAGGCCCCAGTGGCAACGGTGGGAACAGGGGTGGTGCCCGTGGTCTTGAGAGGCCCTGTTCCTAATAGGACTTCCTAGGGATGCGCTTGCCCACTTTCATGCCGACTGCGGAGCCTTTGGACGTGGAGCATTGGCTTCGTATTCTGGAGTAGAAATTTTAGCTACTCAATGTGACGAATGAGCAGAGGGTGTGCTTTGCCGCACAATAGCTTCTAGGGTCTGCCAGTGCTTGGTGGGACACTTTCAACACCATGCAGCCTGTGGACCACCATGTGACTTGGTGAAAGTTTACCACTGCTTTCCGTTAGTACTATATTCCTGCTGGATTGCTGAACAGGAAATTGTTCGAGTTTCAACACCATGAAGCAAGGAAATATGACTATAATGGGGTATGTGAACAAGTTCAACCACCTTGCACAGTATACTAGGACTCATGTGGACACTGATAAGAAGAAGATGGACCATTTCAATCGCGGACTCTCTTGCATCTTGCAAGAGAAGATGTATACAGGGGGCTATCAGACTTTTGGTGCTTTGATGAATGCTGCCATTGCTATGGAGGGACTTCAACGTGACTCTCAGGATGAGTGGAAGCGCAAGAGGGTGATCACTTGGTCTTCTAGTCACCCACAGTCATAGAAGGTATAGGTTGTGAGGAGAGTGCCCGATCACTCTTTGGGTGGGCAGTCATCTTGTTAGACTCTGCAGACTCACCAGGCACCTCTCACTCAGTACCGTGCACCTACTCAACAAGTGCAACAGCCTCAGGGACAACAGGTTTTGCCTCCTCAGGGATAGGGGAACAAGCTGGGTGCTTGTTTCAAGTGTGGCAAGAAAGGCCACTATGCTCGTGAGTGCCCCCAAAACCAGCTTACTCAGTCTTCTCAGCCTTCAGCCAACTCTCATTTGGTCAAGAGGACTATCATTAGGAAGGTGTCCGTGAGCCGCTCGAGACAGGTTAACTTCACTAAGGTTGAGGAGATCCCGCAGGGAGAGCCTGTGATGGCTGATATGTTCACCATTGATTCCCACCCGAGGATATGTATTATTTGATTTTGGTGCATCACATTCATTCCTAAGTATGGGTTTGCACAAAGGCACAATATATCTACTATGGCTATTCCTATTGCCTATAGAATAAGAACCCTAGGTGCGCAGTTGTGAGTTAAAACTCAGATGGACACAGTGAGACTAGTAATAGCCACTCACTCTTAACATCTCTAGTTCATGGTGCTGCCTTGGCAAGGCATAGATGCAATTTTGGGAATGAACTGGTTGAGAAACTATGGGGTAGTCTCGAACTTTAGGCAGAGAATTGTGGAGTTAAAACTTCCTTCTTCTGAGAATAGAATGTCTCTCCTTATGCCTTTAGTTTCTGCCCTACCAGTTATTACTCATGCTGAAGCTTCTCCTAATCTTGCTTCTATTCCTGTGGTCTGTGAGTTTCTAGATGTCTTTCTTGAGGATCTACTTGGGTTACCATCAGACCGAGATGTGGAGTTTGCCATTGAGTTAGAACCTGGTACTGCTCCTATTTCGTGGCGTCCTTACCGCATGGCTCTAAAGGAATTGGCTGAGATGAAGAAACTGTTAGAGGAATTGTTGGAGAAGGGATTCATTTATCCTAGTTCTTCACCATAGGGTTGTCTAGCTATTTTTCTGAAGAAGGACGACACTCTTTGGACATGTGTGGATTGTCACCCTCTCAACATGGTAACTATTAAGAACAAGTATCATTTACCTCGTATTGATACTTTGTTCGATCAGTTGGCTGGTGCCAAGGTATTTTCAAAGATTGGTCTTCGTTCTAGGTATCACCAAATTAAGATCCAGCCATAAGATATACCAAAGACAACTTTCTCTACTAGGTATGGGCTCTATGAATACCTAGTCATGTCTTTTGGTCTCACCAATGCTCCTGCATTCTCCATGTATCTCATGAATTCAGTCTTCATGCTAGAGTTAGACAAGTTTGTAGTGGTGTTCATTGATGACATATTGATATATTCTAAGAACAATGAAGAGCATGCATATCATATTCGCATAGTCCTGACTCGATTGTGGGAACACAAGCTGTATACCAAATTCAGCAAGTGTAAGTTTTGGTTGGATCGAGTGCAATTTTTGGGACATGTCCTCACCCCTGAAGGCATCTCTGTGGATCCTGGCAAGGTGAAGGAAGTGTTAAATTGAAAATCTCCAAAGTCAGTGCATCAGATTCGTCAGTTTCTTTGTCTTGCTGGTTATTATCGGCACTTCATCCCTGAGTTTTCTAAAGTAGCTCAACAAATGACCAAGTTGCTCCAGAAGGATGTTAAGTTTGTTTAGAGTCCAACTTGTGAAGAAGCTTTCCAAGCTTATGCAAGACGGACGTGTGATCGCTTATGCTTCACGTTAGCTAAAAAAGCATGAGTTGAATTATCCCACCCATGATTTAGAGCTGGCTGCAGTTGTGCACGCTCTAAAAATTTGGAGACATTACCTGTTGGGAAATAAAGTGCATATCTACATGGATCACAAGAGTCTCAAATATATTTTCACTCAATCCAAGTTGAATATGAGGCAACGGAGGTGGCTCGAGTTAATCAAGGATTATAATTTAGAGGTTCATTATCACCCTGGAAAAGCTAATGTGGTAGCTGATGCCTTAAGTCGGAAGTCACATCTAGGTGATGAAGAATCTTTGCCCCTCACCCATTCTGAAGTGTTAGCCCATATTGCTCTAGTCTTGGATTTACTTGAGCAAATTATTATAGAGCAAGGGCAAGATGCTTCAGAAATCCCTCATATCAAGAAGTTAATTGCCGAAGGGCGTGGTCCTCATTTTAGTATTGATGATCAAGGTGTGGTGAAGTTCAAGAACCGATTGGTGGTTCCCTTAAGTGATGAGCTTAGGAGAAAAATTTTGGATGAAGCTCACAACTCCAAATTATCCATTCATCCAGGAAGTAACAAGATGTATCATGATTTGCGTCACTTGTATTGGTGGCCAAATATGAAATAGGATATTACCAAATACATCTTAGAATGTGACATTTGTGGAAGGGTTAAGGCAGACCATATGCATACGCCTAGATTTCTATAGCCCTTGCCTATCCCTGTTTGGAAATGGGAGGATATTTCCATAGACTTTGTTGTGGGTTTGCCTCGTAAGGCAAAGGGGTATGACTCTATTTGGGTCATTGTGGATCGTCTTATGAAGTTCGCTCATTTCCTTCTAGTGGATACAAGGTTTTCAGCCAAGAAGTATGCCAAGTTGTATTTTGATCAGGTTGTGACCTTACATGGAGTTCCTCTTCCATTATTTCTAATAGAGGGTCAGTCTTTATCTCGCTTTTGGGAGCAACTCCAGAAGTGCCTTTGTACTCACCTCCTCAGAAGTTCAACTTATCATCCGCAAACTGATGGTTAGACAGAAAGAGTCAATTAAGTACTTAAAGACATGTTGAGAGCTTGTGCCATTTCTTATCCAAAAAGTGGGATGAATGCTTTACTTTAGCTGAGTTTTTGTATAACAATAGCTATCAAGAGAGCATTCGTATGGCACCTTTCGAGGCACTGTATGGCAAGAAATGTAGAACATCTCTCAATTGGGTGGAAGTAGGTGACCGTGGTTACTTTGGGCCTAATTTTATGAAAGAAGCGAGAGAGCAAGTCAGTGTTATTCAGAGTCATTTAAAAGCTGCCCAGAACCGTTAGAAAGCATATGCGGACAAGAGGAGAAGACCTTTGCAATTTGAAGTTGGTGACCATGTGTACCTAAAGGTATCCCTAATGAGAGGTGTGCATCGGTTTGGAGTCCGTGGAAAGTTAGCTCCTCGTTATGTTGGACCTTATAAAATTTTGGAGCAGTTGGTTCTGTTGCTTATCGTCTCCAACTCCCGGATATTTTATCAGCAGTCCATAATATCTTCCATGTTTCTCAGTTAAAGAAGTATCTATGGGTTCCCGATGAAGTGGTGGAAATTGAAGGACTCCCTCTCCAACCTGATCTTTCTTATATTGAGCATCTCGTCAAAATCTTGGATGAAAAAGAGAGAGTCGCTAGGAACAAAGTGGTAAAATTTTATTGTCCAATGCAAAATCATTCGGAGGACGAAATAACTTGGGAGCATGAGAGTTATATTCTAGAGCATTGTACCCATCTTCTCACTGAAGTATCGAGGTAATGGGTTAAGTAAAAGTTTATTTCTTATCCCTTTTCCCACACTAGACACTCACATGAAATCTCAGGACGAGATTTTGTTTAAGGGGAGAGAGTTGTAACACCCTTGGTGTTACGCCCTAAACAAATTACTAAACCATGTCATGAGCATCATGTTTATGTGATAATGCATGTGACAGAATATGTAGATAACATTTTTGTAACTTCAGATAATCAATAAAAATGTTAAATGATAAGTTATTCCATAACTCATATGTATCAAGTAGGGTTTAAAACTAATTTTTATTGAACAAGAATGCTATAGAATATATATGTGGCGCTTAAATAAAGTTTGGAATATTAGATGACAATGAAATACTTGCTGTGGAAAAATAACATTGCTAGCCAACATTTCTAATAGCCTAGAAATGTAACTTGGAATCAAGTTCAGCTCAAAGACTTGGAATATTTTCAAGTTTATAAACAACAAGACAATGCAATGTTTGACGATTTATTTTGTGAAATCAAGTTAGGAGGTGGTGTCGTGTTTTAGCTCGGGTTGGTAGCCTCATATGCTATCTTGAGCATGGTGAAGATGGTTTAGGTTCAGAAGCAATCGTTTAGTTGTTATAGGCGCTTTAAAATGCATGCACGACAAGTTCTCGGGCTGTTTCGCCCGGTGGATGCAGTCACCAAGCTTGAGCGCTCGGCGTCACCGCGCTGGTCACGCATGCGCGCACTGCCGCGCATGGCCGGCGGTTGTTGCCTCAGGCCTAGCTATGGCTCGGCCACCATAGGGCCCACCACGGTGAGCCGCTGCTGCTGTCGCCTCCCCCACACTGTGCCACGATGAAGCCACTACTAGCGCCATCACCTCATCATCACGTCTGCGCACTGCTGCCATGCCTCGCATTGCCGCTACCGATGCCACCATGACACTGTGTTGCGCTGTTGCGGCTCGCTCTACCACCATGTGCACGTGGGTTGTCCCGGCTACGGTCGTGCCATTGCCTCGCCTTAATGGCATTGCGTCCGCGTTGGCGAGTCCTTGTTTGGTTTTTGTAATTGAGTGACAACCCTAGGTGGACTAATTGTGTTTATGTGAGATACATAGGTGATTAGTCCATAGGTACATGTGTGTGAGCAACATATGCCATGGAGGTGGAAATGGCTTGGAGATGTTGCAAAGCTCACACATATGATGATGAAGGAGCTCATTGCACATGAGACATGACATTGAGTCATGTGATCAAGGTGGAGAAGATCAAGACAAGACTTGGCTTGATGGACCGGTTGCAAGAGTGAAGGGCAAGTCAAAGGCTTTGGAGCGATGGACCGCGTGACGGTGAAGCTTGAGCAAGACTTGACACCGATGGACGAAGGCAATGGTGAAAAGCAAGTGAAGTCAAGATCAATGAACTAATACGGTCATGTGATGATATGAAGTGGATCATATCATTTGGTGAATGGTTGGTGCCTGTGTTGCATCAACAATGGAGGAGATGGAATGGAATGCGCAAGGTAAAGGTATAACCTAGGGCATTTCATTTCATCGATCATAGGTGTGTAGAGAAGTTAATGACCGGATTTAGGATAGATGGCCATACTATTAAGAGGGGCAAACTTGTTTGCATATCAGTCATCTAGTGCCACTCAAGTGATCTAACGTTGCATCGTTGCTAGGATCGAGTGGCGTGGCAAGTTGAGTGGCTAATCCTTTAGAAAATATTTGTGAAAAGCTAACACACATACACATAGTGTTGTACACTTGGTGGTGTTGGCGCATTTGCAAAGGAGAAGAAGTTGGTGAAGAAAAGGAGTTGAATGCGCTGGTCATGGGGTGACCGAACACATCTGACATGAGGACCGGACGCGTCTGATATCTAACTCAAGCGATAGTGTTCCTGACGTGACCAGACACGTCCGATATCGATACTGGATGCGTCCAGTATTCTAGCCAGGTGTGGGCAGAGTTGCCGAGGTGACATGGGGCACGGGTGTTGGTCCAGAGAGGACCGGACGAATGGGCGCGTCCGGTCGGCCACACCGGACATGTTCGATCGCAGTTGAGTAGCTCTGGGAGCTCTCTGGACTCGACCAGACGCTGCCCCTCCTGTGTCTGATCACTTCGCTGCAGTGCATCCGATGCATCGCGTTAGAGCGTGTCAAAGAGAGCTGTTGGGCGGCAACGGCTACTTCATTTGAATGGGACACGTGGCAGTCAAGCAGTGACCGAATGCAGCAATCGGACACGTCCGGTCGCCACACCGGACACGTATGGTGTACACAACCTGCGCGTTCGGTCGTCCCAACATCTGCCCAGTAAAGGGGTAACGGCTATTTTAGCCCATGGGGCTATAAATAGAAGTGTTGGTCAGCCTTTGGCTGTGAGCTGAGCACACTAGAGCCTTGGTGGCTTATGTGGTAGTGCTTGGGAGCCCTCTAACTCACTTGTGCTTGATAGTGTTTATCCGATCGAGTGAGTGAGCGATTCTAGTGCGATTGCATCATGAGGTTGCATCGAGTGGCACTAGGTGAACGAGTTGCAAGCCGGTGGTGCTTGTTACTCTTGGAGGTTACCACCTCCTAGATGGCTTGGTGGTGGTCTCCGTCGAAGCCCGCAAGAAGCTTGTGCGGTGCTCTAGAGAAGAGCTTTGTGAGGGGCATTGTGCTCGCCCCGCGAGAGCCACGAAGAGCAACTCTAGTAGACCAAGGCATGAAGGGTGACAAGTGGTCTGGCCGGGTCAAGTGCTAGAGCTTGTGGTAAGAACTCCACGTGGGAGAGTGTGACTTGTGGGTCACCACTAGCAAGAGGACCGGCGGCAACCTTGGAGCTTGTCTCAACGGGGACGTAGCGTGTTGGCAAGCACGTGAACCTCGGGAGAAAAATCACCGTGTCAACATTGTTCTTCTCGTTGGTTTGCAATCCCCTTACACAAGCTTGTAATTACTTTCTTATACCTTATGCTTATGTAGTTGCTCTTGTAATTAGTTAGCTTGTGTAGCTCACTAGTTACCTTCTAGCTTGTGTAGCACAGAAGTAGCTCCCTTGCATGGCTAATTTGGTTTGTGTAACCTTGTTAGTCACATTGCTTAGTTTGTGTAGCTAAGTATTTGCGCTCTCTAATTTGGCATTGGTTGCCTTGTTATTGAGCTTTGCTAGCGAGCTTAGGTGTTTTGTGCTTTTGCTTACTAGAATTGTGTAGGAGCTCCCCGGTGTGCAAAATACTAGTGGCATAGGTTTGTGTGACTTTGCTCCTAGAATTGGATAGGTGAGCTCTAGCTAGCCCAACACCTTTGTTGCCTAATTACGATCTTCATAAGGTGTTTGTGAACTTCGATAGAGGGGTGTAGTCTTGGCTAGACCGATGTTTTAATTCCACATTTGTTTTGGTTAGCCGACGTGATTAAATTTAGAAAGAACTATTCACCCCTCTCTAGTTCGCCATCTCAACCTTTCAGCAGGCCGCGCCCCCACTTGCCTCCCCACGCGCACACATGGTCTAGTCACGTGTCACGTAGCGAGTGTGCAGACATGGTCATGAGTCCGGCCGACCGCTAGCTGCCAAGGTGAGGACGGCCAAAGCTCGGACCCATCCCTCTTTCCCTCTACTACCGCTGTTAGAGCCGTGCCAGCACGTTAGATAGCGAGAGGTCATCTCTAATCAATTCTACCCATCTACAGGCCCGCCAGTAGGTTCTCTCGCTGCCTGACCCCACCCAGCCTTGAACTGTGGAAGGCCAAGCTCCAATTTGAAGTTTTTCCCCGCTGCCGTGCCATTAAGGCTGCGCTCAGCCATGGTCAAAAGCAACCCTCCTACCGCCCACCCTGAACCAATTCACCTGAACCACTAGCTTTGCCTTGCCTCCCTCTCCACCTTGCGCACGCCAGAGGAACCGCTACCGCCTCCCCATCACCGCTGACACGACCGTGCTGTCGTGGTGTGCCATCGCTTGGCTTGGCCACACATGGCTAGCCCTTCTCCATCACCCTCTTCTCCAACTGTCACCTCGGCTAGGTGCACGGTAGTCTATTGATGCTCACACGCTAGCAAGTTAGGTCCGTAGCAGCCCCAGCTCACCGGAATGCGTGCACCGCCACCGCGGATGGTCGCGCGTCGCTGCAGCTCGCTCTAGCGCGTCTCGCCGCCCCACGTTGCTGCTCGTCATAGGTGGTTGGACCGTAGTTGAAGGTTGGCCTGACTAATGGGCTAGCGCAAGCCCTAGGTGGCCAGCGCAGCCACGCTATGTCACCGCCCGCTGCGCCACCGTGCATTAGGTCGTCGGGGTGCTCGCGGGGGAAATTCCAGGAAGGTCGGGGGGTTAAGTGAGAAGGCTTATGAGAGGGGGAAATTGTGTTAGTACTTAGTTGTGATTTGGAAGAAGTTCGAGGCCTCTTTTCCATAAACGCCAGCGCGCGGGATTTCCCCACCGCAGGCCGCCTCGCAGGTGGGCTGACGCCGCGTGGGCTGCGTCCGTGGGCCATTTTGCGTGTGCATCGCGCGTCGCGGGCCACGCATTGTGGGCCACACGATGGAATTCATTTTTCTTTTTCTTAGGAAATTAGTAATAGCTTTTTATTTTAAATTCTGAGCCAATCTTTGGTAATTAATATAAAATCATGTAGATGCCTAAAAATTGTGAAACAAATTTTGTTAGGTTCCTAAAATTGTGATCTATCTATTGGTGTATTTAGTTCATGTGTATATGTGTTGACACTAGGAGCTATTAAAAAGTATGAGAATGCTTAATTTTATTAAGTTGATTATTGTAGGAATTTTTGTGGTGAATTGGTAATAGTTTTTATCCTAAAATTTTTACAGTAGTTTCATTGTATTATTATGTGTTCACTATAATTTTTGTAGCCTTAGAATAGACTAAGCATTAGGGTAGTTAGATGCTCTCTATTTCAATATATATTAAATTACTAGTAGAAATAAAGATATATCCTTAATTCACCAAGCTAAGGGTTTGTTAGTTGAACACAACACTTTGCTTGATGAAAATGATAGTTGGACTTGTATCTTAGTCATTAGAGCTAGCTTAGTAGCTTAGTATGCGTATTCTTATTTTAAGAGTTGTTGCCTAAATGCTAAGTGTTGCATCATCATCGTATGCATATAGAGAACGAGTCAGCGGAGATAGTGACCACAGATGATCGTGAGTTCGAGGAGATCGTTGAGGAATACGAGGAGGAGATCCTCGTGAGGGAGGAGGTCCCAGAGCCACCGACGACTGATTCAGCTGACACCGCGCCTGCCCAAGGTAATCCCCGGTGCATAACCCCTTATTTTGATAATCATTGTGTATATATATGTTATATGCATTTACATTATAGAAATCTTATGAAAACCACCTGCATAGATATAACTGTCCTATGAGTCCTTCTAGTACAAGTTCGAGTAGCTACTATGCTTAAGTTTTCGGTAGCGTGAGTAACCTACCGTTACTCATAATAGGTGATTATTATAATTACTCTCATGATAAAATGATGAAAGGAAAAATGGAGATCGGGAAGGGATATGGTATGGGTTATGGTGGGTGTGACGAGTTGTGTCTCGCGGCAATGGGGCTTAGCTTGGTTACACTGTTTTCCCTGTCCGTGTCGATTGAGGATCGTCCGTTGCTGTGGATGGTAGTCCGGTCATAGACTTTTTATCCTAAGCACATATTTTCTTATGAGAGCGGAAAGGCTCATTACACTCTTGTCGTGGGTTTCGGCTCTTTTCAGACCGACTGATTGGAGATGGGGAAAGGTGGAGGTCTAAGCACCATATTGAGACCTGGTCTCAAATGTGGGAGCTTGGAGTCCAAGTTTGGACAGGGACCTGGACCCCGTGATAGGAGTGAAATGGGTTGGTCTTGTTTGTGCCTGGGGTATAAATGGGATGTGTGTTTCAGGGTACCCAGCTGGGATACATTGGTTCATAAATCACCGTTTCCGTGAGGCGGTACGACTTGGCTATGGTCTAGCACCATAGTAAGAACTAGAATATGAAAGATGGTAAAATAGTTCTGATTGCTCAACCCTTTCTGGAAAGTAGAACGGGTGCTTACCTAAAATGGTTAGCTAATGAAGTAATCATGACTACTAATAAAACATGATCTTAAGGACGTACTATTAGTAATGCTTTTCACGAATAAAGAAAACAGCAAACCATATTGCCTATCAAACCCTTTGGAGTTGGGAAACTATTCCCACTAGTCGGATAAGTCTTGCGAGTACATTGTGTACTCTAGGTTTTTTTTTACCCTGTTGCAGGTGCAGCTTGAGGATTTAGCTCTTGTGTGGAGGATTCTCCTGGTGGGCATAGACGGATCCTTGTATCGTCTCCGCTAGATGTTTATTCCACTATTTAATTATCGCACTCTAAACCCTGATATTGTAATAAATAATTTTCAAGAACTCTTGTTGTATGAAATGGACTAAGTATTGTAAGCTCGTACTCATTATTAGATTCTGGAGGTAAAACATGGATTGATTCGAGTTCTCCCATGGGGTGTGCTCAATGGAACTGTCTGATGTAGCAAATTTTTGAGGTGCTTAGTGTCTAGTGGAAGACAAGCGTCTCGTAAGTGTGTTATTTCGGGCAGTTCTGACACATTTATACCTCTTCTTCTTCCTCCTCCCAACGGTTATCTCGACCAGAACTCTCACCAACCTTCAGACAAATATCTTCAACTCCATTGAAGGCTCTCCCCTCTCTCCCTTTGATTCCCTTGAGATTCCTTGAGAGATTGAGCCTCAAAACTTGATTTGAGAGCTTGTCAACATGAGCTTCATTTTCTAGAGCAGTTGGTTCGTGTTTAAGCTGGTGTATTGTGTTTATTACTCTTGGAGCAAGGGCCTCGGCTAGGCGTCGTCCGCCAAAGATCCCAACTCTTGTGGGCGCTTCGAGACGCTTGTAATCACCCCATCATCTAGTAAGGAACTCTAAATCAAGAGACTTGTGCTCTTGACTTGAGAAGAGGATAGGGTTTACGAAACACAAGCATTGATGGCTTCCTCAATAACGTGGAGGTAGGCAAGCCTTGGTGGCAAGCTGAACCACGAGATAAATACCTTGCCTCTCGTGTTTCTTGCTTTGTATTGTGCTCTATTTGGTTTTGTTGGTGATTCTAGGGTTTGGTCCCGATGTACTTGTGCGCAAGCTTTCAACCTTTTTTCAAGTGGTTGAATAGGCTCTATACTACCTTCGAAATATCAGTAATTTATTCGATCTACTTTTCATTTCACATATTTGAATTGTGTACACAAGTTACTCTGCACGTGGCACCACTGCAGTTTCACCCGGCACTACCGCGTCACCGTAGTGCCACGTGAAAGTCCGGTAGTGACGCACCTATAGCAATCACTGTGATCTAGTTTGATTTTAAACAGCCTATTCAACCCCCTCTAGGTGTGCCAGGGTCTTTTCAAGTTTGTTATCCAGTACGAATACATAATAGAAAGAAGGGTTGAGAAAGAGAAATTGAATATATACAGATATAATTAGATATATTGTTAGTCAGATATTGATTTTTTTTGTCGGATGCAAATGCTGGATTGGAATATCAAATATAAAATGAATGAGCCGAATTTGCATTAGTTAACATCAAATACTTTCTTTTTATCAATGGTTTTGGAAGAACAATATCATTGTACAAGTCAAGATTAAAGTTAGAGTATATAACATATCATATTCATAAACTAAATATTTTAATTATTAAGTATATAAAAATAAAAATCTATAAATAAATAATCATTTCAATTATATATAAAATACATTTATAAATAAATTAATAAATTAAATTATGTAAAAAATTATTCAACAACAAAAAATAAATAAATAAATAACGTGTTGAAATATAGTTTATAACACGAAATATATAAGCTTCAAACTAAACGAAGACAATATTAATGAAACTTAACATCTATATTTCAAAATTAAATTTTATATCACTAGACATTAACTGTTCGTCATGGAGATACCTTTTAAATAGTTTTATCATGTTCATAAGCCTCACGAATATGGATATAGTTGGATATTTTATGATTTTTTCTAATATGGATCTAGAATTAAATAGAGAAAAGTTATGAGAACAGATTTAGGTACATTTATTTTAGCATCCATATCAGAAGCAGATTCGGATACATATATCCATATTTAAAACAGATATACATATATCCAATAGATGCACAACCCTTAAAAAGAATAAGAATGATTTTTTTTAATATGGATCTGGAAGAATAGCCTGACCGCCATTTCACTTCTCTCTGTCAACTGTCATCATGATGCGGAGCACTGTACTTGAGTTTCGGGTCAACATGTCCAATCAGATTGAAGAATCGGGCCGAGCCGAGATCTACTGAGGGAGAGTAGACGCCAGTACTGCTCCCTATCTTCTCTTCTGCACTAGTACCTCAACGGAGGACCAAGTTTTTTCATTTTCATGGTCGCATCAAATTTTTAAACACATATATGGAGTATTAAATGTAGATAAAAAATAATTAATTACACAGTTTGATTGTAAATTACGAGATGAATCTTTTGAGCCTAGTTAGACCATGATTGAACAATAATTGTCAAATACAAATGAAAGTGCTACAATATTAAATACTGATTCCTAACTTCAATCTAAATAAGACCGGAATGTAGCTCGTGGGTTGCAGAAAGGTCCAATTGTTCCAAATCCCTGAAGAAAACAGAGCGTACGTCACCGTATTTTATTCCGCCAACAACCAACTTATACACGTACTAGGACATGTTTGGATGGGTTTCAGATTCTTAAAAAACCCGTTCTCGCCTCTAGTCTTTAGAGCCTGGATTGTGAGCAAAAACTAGTCGGGATGTTTTAATTTCTCAGTTTTGAAGAATCTAACTTCATTTATTGTTCACGCAGTCATCTGAAACTGAGGCCCAGTTTAGTTGCCGAAAATTTTGGTAAAACGATACTGTAGCATTTTCGTTGTTATTTGGTAATTAGTGTCTAATCATAGTCTAATTAGACTTAAAAGATTCGTCTCGTGGATTTCGTCTAAACTGTGTAATTAGTTTTATTTTTTATTTATATTTAATGCTTCATACATGCGTCTAAAGATTCGATGTGACGGAGCATCTTGAAAAATTTAGCGTTTTGGAAGGAAACTAAACAGACCCTGACAAAAGGCTGGATAGCAACAGGCAGCTCAAAACCCCTGCCACGACATCGTGGTTGGTTGGTTCTGATAGTAATATGGTCAGAGCAGCATACGTCATGCATGAGCCAGCCATTGTTCAAAGCCAAACTTGAAGAGAACCGGGAAGGGACGTGAGGCCAAGGAGATAGGGAGGTAGTAATAAGGTTTCGCGAATTTTGGGAATTTTGCTATTGTAGCACTTTCGTTTTTATTTGTCAATTATTGTTCAATTATGGATTAATTAGGTTCAAAATGTTCGTCTCGCAATTTCCAATTAAATTGTGCAATTAGTTTTTTTCGTCTACATTTAATGCTCCATGCACTATCGCAAGATTCGATGTGATGGCTACTGTAGTATTTTTTGGGAAAGTTTTTGGGAACTAAACAAGCACTAAGGGCGCGTTTAGTTCCCAAATTTTTTTTGGGTTTGGCTACTATCTGGCTACTGTAGCACTTTCGTTTGTATTTGGTAATTAGTATCTAATTATGGACTAATTATGTTCAAAAGTTTCGTCTCGCGATTTCTCACCTAACTGTGTAATTAGTTTTTTTTCGTCTACATTTAGTACTCCATGCATGTGCCGTAAAATTCGATGTGACACCTTAGGGTGAAATTTTTTAAAATCTAATCAGGGCCTAACTCGAATGTTGCTCATCATGAGGTCCATTGCCTTGGCACAGCAAGAAATAAAAAACCAGAGCTCCAATGCTCTCCCTTGACTGCTGACAGGAGTGCAGAGGTGCTGGTATGTGTCTACGCTCACCGTAAATTCTGCCCTTTAGGGGTGTTTGTTTCTAGACTAAATTTTAGTCCATGTCACATCGGATGTTTGATGCTATTTAGGAGAACTAAATATGAGTTAATTATAAAATTAATTACACATATGGAGACTAATTTACGAGACGAATTTATTAAACCTAATTAATCCGCCATTAGCATATATTTACTGTAGCACAATATTGTCAAATCATGGACTAATTAGGCTTAAAAAATTCGTCTCTCAAATTAGCCACAATCTGTGCAATTAGTTATTTTTTTCGTCTATATTTAATACTTCATGCATGTCTTCAAACATCCAATGAAACAGATAAAATTTTCGGAACCAAACACCCCCTTAAACTCCATTCACGAAAGAGGAGAGGAGACTGCAAATCTGCAATACAGATTCTTGGCTGCCTATCACTTGACTACCCCAGATGCTGTACGCGACAGGCCATGCTGAACTCACATTCCCTGCGTCCAGTAGAGCTCAAGTCCTCTATGGCTCTGTCCCTAGTAATGGCCACAACTCCCCCAACACGATCTTCCTCCTAGTACCATGAAATGCATCGCATCATCGTCACAGCCTTCACAGGAAGGAAGGAAGGAGCGGATAGGCTGCCTGACAGCAACTGCAGTTCTCCCCTCGTCATCATGGCTGTTCTGGGTTTGCAGAAGAGACAACCAGCTGCTGCCAGCTGCTAGGGTTCTCAGGTCAACATGTCAAATCGGACAAATAATCCAAATCCTGGAGATCGATATCGGCACATCAGCCACGGTCCCATCATCCCAATGGAATCTAGAGTCAAAAGACCTGGATTCATGCAGGAATTAACAAAACATTTTCGTCTTCATGTAGTACAACTGCTACTACAGTGTCTGTTTAGTTCCTAAAATTTTGCAAAATTTTTTAAGATTCTCCATCACATCGAATCTTTGGACGCATGCATGAAGCATTAAATATAAATAAAAAATAAAAATAATTACACAGTTTAGACGAAATTCACGAGACGAATCTTTTAAGCCTAATTAGACTATGATTAGACACTAATTGCCAAATAACAACGAAAGTGCTACAATACTATTTTTCAAAAAAATTCACCAACTAAACAAGGCCATTTATCAACGAATTGTTTCCTGCTTGATTTTGTCGTCTCAACATCAAATGTGATTGACTGGATCGAGATAGCACATACTAGGGTTAGTACATTTTAATTTTGATTTTGTATAACAAATAAAATAAAGAGTAATTACATTAGTAAGCCCTTGTTTAGTTTCACCCTAACTTCCAAAAAGTTGCTACAGTACCTGTCACATCGAATGTTTGCGGCCCGTGTACGGAGCATTAAATGTAGACGAAAAGAAAAACTAATTGCACAGTTTGGTGGGAAATTGCGAGACGAACGTTTTGAGCCTAATTAGTCAATGTTTGAACACTATTTACCAAATAAAAACGAAGGTGCTACAGTAGCTCCAACTTCCAAATTTCACGAACTAAACAAGGGCTAATAGCTAGTTTGCGCGAAAAATCTTCACACACGTGGTCTCCTAACAGCAGTGGAGGTGTGGACTCGCTAGAGCATGTTAACAGCGCTTTTGATCAGTTGCCTGCATGATCATAGTTCATAGCACGGCTTGTGCTAGAGCCAAATTGAGTTTTTTTTTTAGAATTACAAACCCTGCACCCTATGAGCACCTTCGAAGGACTGAGCTGGCAGATCTCGAGATTCACAAAGTCACCACTAGCGTCTCGCTATCGACGGGGACGTCGCCTATCACTGAAAGCATAGCGTTGTTAAATCCTGGAATAAATCATGAAAATACGAGCACCCATGCCAAGTCGAAGACTTAAACTCAAGTGGGCAAGTTCCACCACAAGAAAGCTAACCAACTTATCTATGTTCAGTTCGTAGAGCCAACTTGAGTTTACATGAGGATAATGTGTTTGATTGTCTATATCGTATAGGGGTGTTTGGTTACATGCACTAAGGCATCCTCTTTTATCTTTAAATAACTGTCGTTTTCGTTTTCCGAGAAATAACTTTGATTAAATATATATAAAAGATATTAATATTTATGGTACAAAATTAATATCATTATATAGATGGTTGAATCTATTTTCATAATAAATTTATTTAGAGATACAAATATTGCACATATTTTCTATAAATTCAGTCAAACTTACGGCATGGAAACCAAAATCGACAGTTATTTTGGGATGGAGAGAGTATGCCACATAAAATTAAGATGAAAAACGTAATGTCACAATAGTACTTTAACAGCCATTAAACTAATAATAACACTATTATAATAAAAAAAATTATACTCTGCGAGCGAGGCACACTGAATCCGGGTCATTCTTCTATTTATCTAGAACTAGGCTCACACTTTTTTCTGCATGAGGTGAGCCAGACTAAACATGATATATAGCCATAGGCAAACCAATCTGCATCCCATATAGCCTGGCTAAAGGAGATGTAACAATACAAACTCATTCTTAGCAAGCTACCCAATTTTAGGATTTTTTTGATTCAGAGGTGAGATATCTCATTTTGTCCCATTGTTTAGTTTAGGAAAACTAAGGAAAGTGTTTTTCTGTAGAGGATTATTCCTCTGGATTCAGGGACAGATTTATCCCCAGAAATTATAGGTATGCAGTTGTCCCCTCCAAACGACGTCTTCTTCCATATGCACGCGCGAGCTCGACAACGACATGGGTGGGTGGCCTTGGTGACGACGTGGATGGGTGGACAGGTCGGCTAGGGCTTAGCCTAGGTGCGGACGAGAAGCTCCGTCCCTGCGCACATAGCCCTGCGCAAATGAGCGGGCGAGGCTGCAGGTAGGGAGCCATGCCGAACGGTGGCAGTTGCGGGGCTAGTGGGGCGGGTGGGGTTGAGATCAGAGGCGGATAGGGTGGCCAGATCTAGAGGCGTCGGCGGACAAGGTGGGTGCATCCGCGGGGCAGCAGTGGGGCGGCAGCGGATGGGTGGGTATGGAGGCCGAAGATCTAGAAGGGGGAGAAGAATGTGATGCTAACATTCAGACTCAATTGACGGTTGTCTATTGAATGAAAAATAGTTACTTACTATATTTTCCCTCCCTCGTACCTCCAACCAAATACCAAATAGGAATATCTCGGTCTTCTCACCCCAAACGCATATATGAAACAATCACACCCTAACATTATCCCTCTGTAACCCCGAAACCAAACATAACCTTTGTGGTCATCGATGACGACATTATGCATGGGTCATCTTTTGGTTCGTATTTTCTTTTTTCACATTAACAAGATGGTGATTCATGAATTGTTTCTAATAAAATAATTTTGCTAACTACAAATATTTTGTTTCTAAAGTTTTGGGGAGTCTGAAAATAAATTTTATGATAAATCTAACAATATTTATTTGATATCATAAATATTGATATTATATATATATTTAGTTAAATTTGAGATAGTTTTCATAGGACAAAGCTACTCTTTGCGGGATGGAGTTAGTGCACGTTTGATTTGATTCAAAGTGTTGAGGTAGCGAGCCTCACGCGCTAGCTTGAATTTTACAATGAGCTGCCGAACCAAGCTAGTGGCAGCAATGTCCTATAGAATATAATGGTAGAGTAGTGGTAGTATAACTTTTTTTTTTGTACAATCTTAAAAAAAGGCAGGAATTCTAAAACAAGGTGTGTGGGGGATCGGAAGAAAAACGCAAGAATTGTGGTTGTGCTACGTGCTTTTGGATCGCCGCGCCTAAAGGAAAAACACATGAATTTTGGAGGAAAGAAGAGAGGCAGAATCGTAAACATACATGAAATTCTTAATAAGACGATGGAGAGGAGCCCCTAGAAATTTAAAAAACATGCATGACGTTCTTTGCATCAAATCAAATCATGACGCGGCGGAGGGATTGAAGGAGGTGGTAGATGGTTGCTCCAGCTCCTTGTAGCAGTAATTGAAGGCAGCTGTTGAGATGGGATGACGCGCGACTGAGCATGAGCTTGAATGTTGGTCATGATTAGTTCATGTCTCGGGACTGTAAGCGAAGGGCAGGGGAACATTTGAGTTGACAGCAAGAGGACTTCACAACACTCGAGGCATCCTCCACTGCACGCCTACTTGTTAGACATCATCGAGTGCAATGGTTAAATGCCATTGACCTTTTGACGCTAGGTAGCTGAGTACATGATCTGCCCGGGTTACAGTAGTTACACCCTAGTTTCTCGAAACCGAAATGTTGGTTAGAGCACTGCCGGGAATCCTCAAATTTATGAGTGTTTTAAGTTTGTCGAGTGTATTTTTTTTTTCGTACACTCGACGAATAAGATCTTTGTCGAGTGCTACGTTAAAAATACTCGGTAAAAAAAAAATACTCGGCAAAAAGGTTGGTTTTCCGAGTGTCAAAAAAAACACTCGGCAAAGAGAGAATTTTCCGAGTGTAAAAAAACACTCGGCAAAGAAATAAAATCTTTTTTTTCCTGGAAAAGGAGAAGAAAAAAAATAAAAAAACTTTGCCGAGTGCTCAGATCTAGAAAACTCGGCAAAGAAATAAATCTTTTTTTCTGGAAAAGAAAGAGAAGAAAAAAATAAAAAAAAACTTTCCCGAGTGCCCCGATCTGGGACACTCCGCAAACAAAAAAAAATCTACATAACCGTCCGGCCCCCAGCGCCCCTCCCCTTCTTCCTCCCGGGCACCCGGCCCCAGCGCCCCCTCCCCTTCTTCCTCTCGGGCACCCGGTCTCCAATGCCCCTCCCCTCCCCTCCCCTCCCTCCCTCTCCCGGGCCGCCGCCCCTCCCCTCCTTCCCCCTTTCTTCCCTGGCGCCGCCCTTCCCCGGCCTTCTTCTTCCCCGACGCCGCCCCTCCCCCGGCCTTCTTCCCCGGCGCCGGCCCTCCCTCTCCTGAATCCGCCGGTGGAGGCCGGTGGTGGCCGGATCTGCGCTCTGGTGGTGGCGGGCGGCGGGCTTCGCCCCTCCCCGACCTTCTTCTTCCCCGGCGCCGCCCCTTCCTGGCCTTCTTCCCTGGCGCCACCCCTCCCTCTCCCGGATCCTGCCGGTGGAGGCCGGTGGCGGCCGGATCTGGCTCTGGTGGTGGGGGGCGGCGTGCGGCGTGGCGGCGGGCTTCGCCCCTCCTCGGCCTTCTACATCCCCGGCGCCGCCCCTCCCCGGCCTTCTTCTTCCCTGGCGCTGCTACTGGCCATGCCCCTAGTCGGGCTGTGACGTTATCCGCGCTGCCCCCTTCCCCTCGCTGCTGTACGAGCACTGCAGATCCGGATCGGGCATACATCCCGTGGTGAGCTCCTCCCTCGAATGGATCTGTGCATGTCTTGTTTAGGTGCTGCAAATCGTGGATCTAGGGTTAGGTTTTGCTTTTGCTTTGCGATTCGTGGTTCCTGTTATTACAGTACATTTGAACTATTTAATTGTAATTTATGCAACCTCTGGGCTGTTTAATTGGGCGTGATGATGTTGGTGTAATTTACATTTTTGTATATCTGCTCCTAGACATTCACTAATTTGCTACTTAATTGCAGCAGTATTGTAGTATTAGGTTAGTGTATTTAAGGATGAGTTACCTTTTGCTGCACTTTATAACCAGAAATGAAATGGTTGTAGTAGGTGAGTGTGGCTAATTTGCAGCAGTTTTGTATTTTTATCCAGATGACATCAGTTGTATTAGTGAGGTTGAATTCCTTAACCTGATCGTACTAGACAGAAGATCCATATACTTGTTGCCCTCTAACTCATTTATATACAAGCTGAATTGTTCCCAGCATAGTGTAATGGTTTTATTTGTGGCAGTGTGCTTATCTACATGTTAATCTTTATTTGTCCCTCATTTAATTTCTATTTTGCTGGTGCCATATTCCCTGTGAAATACCTAGCTACTAACATGAATTGGCTCTCCATTGCAGTGTGTTGTTGGATGCACACTGGGAACTGCGGGCTGCACAGGAGAAGACAACATCAAGGTATGACATGCTTCTATACTACTGTAGGATGGTCTTAACTCTTAAGGCGTCGCCTCGCCTTATGCCTTACTCGCTTAAGATAGAAATTAGTGGTATATATTGATATTATCTGAGAAAAAGATAGAAGTTGTGTGAGTGTGACAAATTCGTGATAACATGTTTGATGCTTGCAGGACTGCAGGTAGCTATGTTGGCTGCTAGCTGGTAATAAACCACTCTAGCAAGGTAAAGACTTTCTAAGAAATCTCTAACTTGTGTACATGCACTCTGGTTATTCACATCTTGGAACCTTGAAATGAGGTGGTCTTGTACTGTAGGGTCTGTAGTAGTCATCAATAGAAAACAATACCTTTTCTTTCAGTTCCACACATTTTATTCACACTCATGGTATTACAATTAAACTGAAATGATTTGTGCTCTCTGAACTACGTGTCTTACCATATAAAGATTATGTGTTATGTTTGTGAGAACTCTAGGCAGTCCAGACTTCGGTACATGGTTGTCATCTATTGAACATATGAACTATTGAAATATTCATGTTTAATTTGTATTAATTTCAGAACTGTAGTAACTCCTAACAATTATTAACCAAACATGCTTATCCTTTTATTTGTAAATATGTGTTAATGAAGTTACAACTTTCAGTAGTATTGCACAAGTTATCTTTTTCAGAGATTGGATTTCACCTGTGTCACCATTGCTTGTGTTGTCTGTTCAGTAGGTCTTTATAAGGATACTTGTTGGACACAACTAGGAATATGACTGGTCTTTATAAGGATGAAATGCTCTTTTAGAGGATAAGACGAAATGTTCTGTTTATTTGTGTATGATAATTGGTTGGTTCAATCATGTTAGGCTGGTAGTTGGTTAGTCTTGCTTTGAATAGGAAACACATTCTGTAAAGTAAATAACAGAATAGATCATAAGTTATCTTGCTTTCAAGTTTTTATTTGGAACCATTTGTTAAAAAAAGTGTGACCTTCAATTCATTGTAACCTCCTGGTTTATGATTTGTAATGCATAAGCTGATTCTTTGTTTCTCTCATGTAGACCAGATGGTAAGATGATGGCTAGATGTGGCTGGAGTTGTTGGAGAGCTCAGAAGGTCTGGACCAGCTAGGCGATAGATGCTGGAGAGCAGCGGTGGTGGTGCTGGCGGCGGGCTTGGTGGTGGCGGCGGCCAGTGGTGGCGTGGTGGTGGTGCTGGCGGGGGCGAGCCTCGTGGTGTGGCGGCGGGAGGCAAGGGTGACGGATATTAGTCTCTTAAATTTGTCATCTTCATTTCTATGTCCATGTGGTTACTATAAGAATTATGTTGCCAGAAGCATGATGTGCATGCAGATATGGTGTACTAAGAGTATTTTGTATGCCAGCTATTAAACTGAAATATGCTGAGAAAAAAATTATTTTTTTCTTTGAAAATAGGTTTGTCGAGTGTAATTCCCAAAAACACTCGACAAACAATAATGGTATGCTGAGAAAAAAAAATTATTATTTTTCTTTAGAAAATAGGTTTGCCGAGTGTAATTCCTAAAAACACTCGGCAAACAATAATCTTTTGCCGTGTGTATTTTGAAAAAACACTCGGCAAACCACTTTTTTTTTTGTCGAGTGTCAAATTTGACACTCGGCAAACCATTTGTCGAGTGCGCGATAAAAAACACTCGACAAATAGCTGTTTGCCAACACTGTAGATGTCGTGTGCTGTTTGCCGAGTGTTACACTCGGCAAAGCCTTTGCCGAGTGTTTTTTTTTATCTTTGCCGAGTGCATGTGGCACACGGCAAATTCACTGTTTTCAGTAGTAGAGGATGGCTAATAGTTATAGCCGGCCGCTGGCCGTATGCTTTTTTAGCATTCTCCCAACCCACCCATATAATAACAAGGTCTTCACCATGGTTCATATATCTCTCATAAAGTTTTTTGGTTTTTATGTCTAAGCCGGCTGTAAACTTACGGTCCGTTTCTCCTCTCTCTCTCCTCCTGTGATATTATACTTGCTCGGCGTAAAACTTGTAAGATTAATCGGAACGGCTGCTGAAGCTTTGAGGAAGCCGGTCATGTCAACATCAACATACTACTATATGATACAAGCATCTCGGTGCATGACCAAATTAAAATAGTAGTTCAGGACTCTTAAGTCCTGATACGCCTATTAGCTAAGTAGACAGAATAGTACTAGTACACAGTAAGTCTAACTCTTATTACACGTCTATGCGCGCGTTTAATTCAAAAACATTTCTCAAAAAGTGCTACAGTAGTCATCACATCAAATCTTGCGATACGTGCATGAAGCATTAAATGTAGACGAAAAAAAAATTACGCAGTTTGGTTGGAAATCACGAGACGAACGTTTTGAGCCTAATTAGTCCATGATTGAACACTAATTGCCAAATAAAAATAAAATGCTACAGTAACCAAATTCTAACTTTCCCTCCTATGTCTAAAAAAAAAAAAAACTAAACACAGTACCACCGCTATTGATAAGCTTACATGATGGACTGAGAGCGCCGGAGAAGAAGAGCAAAGTCAGGCCAGGCGAGAGCAATCTATGCAAAGAGTGACAAGACCGAGGAGGAGGAAGACGAATGATGACGATGGCGTATCTTTGGACCTTCTCTTCTCCCCAGGGAGAGACTGCGTCATCAATTCACCTCCATCATCACACTTTGCTGTTGACAGCCTCGTCGTGCCTGTAGCTGCAGTCCAGAGTGTGATGACGACCAGAGCAATGCTCGAGAAACGCTGAACTTGAACTTGAAAGGCTGCAGTCCAGAGTGTGATGACTACCCAGTACCGATCCGCTGCTCGGCCTTGAGCTCGAGGGCTGGCTCCGGCTCCGGCTCCGGCTGGCTATAAATAGGCCCCCAGGCCAAGCATACCTGATCGCATCGCAGCACAACAGCACAACCGATCGAGCTCTTCTTGCTCAAGCCTCCTTCCACACACCACGTACACACACACACACATCATCATCATCACCATCTGCCTTTGAAGCTTGAAGGCCAACCGATCGACCGCTTCAGACACTTCAGAGAGAGGTGACGTCCTCTCGCTTGCATCCAAACGCTAGTGTTAGCTGTCGTCTCTTGTTCCGTTGCTTTAATTTGTCTGCTCAACCGCTGTTGTTCATGGATGCTTCTTCTCTTTGCATGCATACAGATACAGGTAGTTTTGGGGTGCAGATCGAGGGGATCGACCGATCGATGGAGCGCGCGGAGAACGAGCGGCTGCGGAGGATGGCGCAGGGGAAGTGCCTGGAGAACCTGCTCATCATGCAGGAGAACGAGTGGATGCGGAGGAAGGCGCAGCAGCTGGACCAGGAGAACAAGGCCCTCCTCGCCGAGCTCAAGCAGCGCCAGCAGCAGCACCAGGGCGCCGGCGGCCCTTCCGGCTCCGTCTCCGGTTCTGGTTCCGCCGCCGTCACCAACCTCAAGCCGGCGAAGGCGACCGGCAAGCAGCAGCAGCCCAAGTGAAGAAGTAGCCACTAGCCAGTAGCCACTGCTCGATCGTGCATGCACGCATGCATGCTTGTCTTTCTTATCTGTAAATAAGTACCAGTACTAGTAGTGTAGCAGGTAGTAGCTGGTTACTCTACTTAGCAGTGAGTGGAGTGCATGTCGTCGTAGAACCAAGGAGAAGCTAGGAACCAACGAATGATGGTGAGAAAACGAAGCCAGCCAGCAGTGGCAGCATTTTGTGCTATGTATGCATGCAGCAGTGCAGTACTTAGCTTGTCAGTGAGCAATTCATCATCATTCGGCTTATATTTGACGATGCTTATGCTTCGATGCCGTGCGTCAATTTCTAGCACTCCATTCTGCATATATGTCGCGCATTCGCCTTTGCTTAGTTATTATAGTTCATAGAAGAAAATAGGGAGATATATTAATACATCAGGATCAGGTTGTATCTAGTATAGCTGTGAATGACTCCCTTCTTCAAAATGTGAAACGGGGAACGAGCACGAGAGCCCCAACCTGAAATTTTAGACTGACGATGCCGGGATAGAACGGATGAGATCAAACAGGTCCATGACCAGAGCCTCGCGCGCAGAGGTTTGGGCTTCGTTTCATAAGAAGCCCACAGTAGACCAAGCCCAATATGGGCCCCACGTAGATAAATAAGCTTAGGCCTAGCATTAAATTCAGCCCATCGTCTACCTCTGCGAACACATCACTAGTAGTACACAAAAGGGGGATAGTCCTGGTTGAGAAAGGGATTTAAGTCCCGGTTTTCTGACAAGCACTATAAATCTCCTGATACCTGAACCGTGACTAAAATGTCTGTGCGAGGCTACAAAAGTGATTTGTAATTCGTGGAAGTCGAACATTGATTTGTAATTCGTGGAAGTCGAACATAAGACCTGATTGGTTGCATCGCGCATAGTTGATCACCTCACCTACAAATCACCCCACCTACAAATCACATGTGACTGTGGATGGGATGCTTTTTTTTGAACTAACCCATAGAGGACCTTTAGTCTGGGTTGGTGTTACCAACCAGAACTAATGGCTCAAGGCTCTTTAGTCCGGGTTGATAACATCAACCGGGACTAATATAAACCCTTTAGTCAGGGTTGGTATTACCAACTAAGATTAAAGGTCGTTCGACGCCCATGAAACTTTAATCCGGGCATTAGTCCCGGTCCCAACTCTAACGAGGACTAATTTGTTAAACCGAAGGTCTATTTTCTACTAATGCATGGTTGATATGTGCCCATGTGTCTCGATTGGTGATGAATGATTGTCAGGAGATGATCAAACTTTGATTGAGTTTGAAGACTAACATTGGCACGAGTGTGGTGTTGTGCAACATTGGCACGAGTGTGGTGTTGTGCAACATGTCTCTTGGCTTATGCTCAGGTGTGGAGCCCAGAGACGACCGACAGTTATGAAGAAGGTCAAGCAGGATCGTGTCGTGCCGATGGAGCGGTGAAGGACAAACGAGAGGCTTGGATCGAGGGAACGAGGGCCGGAAGACTGATCGTGGGTGGTTGACACCTGGGGAACATCAACAAGCAAGTGTATATGTGGAGGAGTAGACCATGTTGACCAAGTCAAGATGGTAGTTGACCAAGTCAAGAGAGGGCGCGAAGGACTTGGTGATCGGGGCGTCAAGGACGAATAGTGACACATGTTGAGATCGTGGAGGAGGCGTAGCGGATACGCTCCTCCAACTAGGTTTGATGGTTTGGGCCTCAAAACTACTGGTGGATGGTTTTGATAGGTTTGGGCCTTAAAACCCAGGATGGAGTTCGAGATGGACTTTAGGGCGGCACGTAGCGTCGTCGCAAAGCTTGTGTCGAGGCGAAGCAAAGTCGTGAAAAGCTCATGGCCATCAGATGCACCGATCAAAAGATGGACCGTTTTGCCCCCAGGGTGGACCATTTTGCCCCTGAGGTTAAGTGGTTTAGCAAAATATCTAAGGGCAAGTATGGGGATTGTGTAATAGCCTTGTAAATAAGAGGGGAGGTTACCCCAACCAGCCTATCTCTCTAGCTTTTGTAACGTAGAAACAACTGACAAATATTCTGTTCAACCCATCTGGCTAGGGGCTTCCTCTGCATAGGATCCAAAAATGGCCTCCTTAATCTCATTTTCAGAAAAAGGAGCTTCTAATAGCTCATTTTCCGCCTTTGAAGCTTTGTCAACGCTCTCCCAAAGTCCTCTCCAATCTTCACTCACACGATAGCTTCAAAACCAAACAACTGATGCTCAAGCGTATCTAGAGTTCTAGTAATCTATCTAGCAAGACCCTCTAATAGCAAAATCCTCTTTTTCCTTTTGCTTTGATTGGCTACTGCCCGGAAGTAAGACATATCCCTATCACCTTCTTTGATAATCCTATCTCTAGATCTTTGCTTAGCTTTTATTTCCTATAACTTCTAAATATTATCCAAAGTTGTATATTTAGAAAAATAGCTTAACAAATCTTCTATCCACCCTTATAGTGAGACAGAGCCACCTATAAGCTCACGTAGACTCCATTCCAAGAGACATAATGTGAATTCATGATTTAACCCTGCACAAGTTTGTATCACTCTACACATGATTACCCTAACCACTTTTCCATCGCACTTCTTTGTATCCTGATGTATCTATTATCAAAGTACTTTTATAAAAGATAAATATTATATACCAAAAAACCACTCTAGACTTCAATAAACAAAAATATAAGAGTTAGGATAGAGATATCTCACTTTGTTACTACCAAAGTTTATTGATTTGCATTAATGAGACCTTCATTTCTAAAGTTTAATACTCTATATCAATCAAACATGATAGTCTACACATCCATTCATCATCCACATAACTACATGAGTTATGAGAGATACAACTAACTGAGAGAACCAAAAAGTTATTTTTTAATCCAAATCTTCATCCTTCAAATCCTCAATACAATAGTCAACAACCTCCTATTACATAGTTAGATGGGCTATGAGGATAAGGAGGTAGTTTCATGACCAAGATTTTATTATGAGGATAAGGAGCTAGTTTCATGACCTAGATTTGATTGGTAAAATAGTTTTAAAATCCTCTATGTGACCTAGAAATGTTCCTTTCTCTCCCTCTTTAGTGTCTTCAAATTATCTAACCCTCACACAATCTTCATTGGCAATTATGTGGCATTGTAGTGCAACATTTCCTCTAGGAAACCTTTCATCATCATTTGTGTGACCATCGTCTTCCATACCATCATCACCCTACTGTCATCCATCATAACATGATTGGCATCATAAAATTCATCTTCCACCTCGCCTACAACCCCTACTTTGTGTGTAGTGGTGTCTTGGTTGATGTGCATCTCTCACCAAGATGGTTCCGAATCATGTAGTTAACCATGAAACCTTGCTTGAACAAGTATGATATGATAGCATTGAATCTTTCCATACTATATAAGAAGTCACAACATGGGCAATATATAAATATTGATTGTCCTGTTAATCAGCGCATGCTTTTCAACAGCTTTAATGATTTTGTTCATATCTTGGGTAAAAGATAAATTGGGTCTTTTCTTCATGTACATCCATGACCAATCCATCTTTAGCCTCAATGAAAACATATGAATGAATCAAAACACTATTCACATTTAAAGTCAAACATTAAGTAATAAAGTTATTAAATAAAATGTATCAATGCCTTCAAAGTTTATAATAATTGGTTGCAAAAAATGATAGGACACCATGGCACCTATTTGTAATGAGTGGTGAAAGGAAAATGGACCCTTGGCCCATTTAGTTTGGATTTTGGTGTTTGATGATCAACATGACCAAGTTGGACTAATGTATTTGCAAGTGTTTATTTTGTAGTTCAATAGTATACACATGTGGACTTGGACCAAGTTGGAACAAGAAGAACCAAAGGAAGTCTTTAGAAGATGTGTTGATGACTCACAAGTGAAGCTAAGAGTCCAAGATGCAAGAAACAAGAAGCTCGGACGATCAACGGACAAAGAAATAGAGAACGGGCTGCTGTATAGTGTGCACCGGATACCTATGCATACACAAGATGGGGCACACAGAGTGTGCGCAGCACGAAGATTCGGTAACCAGAAGACACTAGATACCTATGCGTACACTTGATACCTATGTGTACACCGGTGTAAGGTCCTAATGGCTAGAGGGGGGTGAATAGCCTATTAAAAATTCTACAACAACACTTAACAATCCGGTTAGACAATTATAAGGTGAAGCAAGTGTTGCGCTAGCCTACTAAAAAATGCAAGCCACCTACCACAATTCTAGTTTATATAGTTTCTATCCACACAATAGCTATGACACTACACTAAGTTAATGTGCTCTCAAAGGCTAACTAAAGAGCCACACTAACCAAACTAACAAGCTCTCACAACTAGCTACACTAAAGAGCTTGACAACTAGTTGGCGGTAAAGTAAAGAGAGTGAGCAATTTGTTTATACCGCCGTATCGAGGAAGGAGCCAATCAATCAAAAGAATGAATACCAATGAAGACCAATCACCTCAGAATCAAATGATAAACATAATGATTTTTTACCGAGGTTCACTTGCTTGCCGGTAAGCTACTCCTCGTTGTGGCGATTCACTCACTTGAAGGTTCACGTGCTAATTGGCATCACACGCCAAACCCTCGATAGGGTGCCGCACAACCAACACAAGATAAGGATCACACAAGCCACGCGCAATCCACTAGAGTACCTTTTGGCTCTCCGCCAGGGAAAGGTCAAGAACCCCTCACAATCACCACGATCGGAGCCAGAGACAATCACCAACCTCCGCTCAACGATCCTTGCTGCTCCAAGCCATCTAGGTGGCGGCAACCACCAAGAGTAACAAGCGAATCCCACAACAAAACACGAACACCAAGTGCCTCTAGATGCAAACACTCAAGCAATGCACTTGGATTATCTCCTAATCTCACAAAGATGATGAATTAATGATGAAGATGAGTGGGAGGGCTTTGGCTAAGCTCACAAGGTTGCTATGTCAATACAAATGGCTAAGAGAGTGAGCTATAGTTGGCCATGGGGCTTAAATAGAAGCCCCCACGAAATAGAGCCGTTGTAGCCCTTCACTAGGCACAACACGGGGTGACCGGACGCTCCGGTCATATTGATCGGACGCTGGACCTCAGCGTCCGGTCACGCGATGCGTGCCACATGTCCCCTCTCTTCAAATACTGAGTGCCCGATCTCAATGGTCAAGTGATGACCGGACACGCTGCTGCGAAGTGACCGGACGCTGGACCTCAGCGTCCGGTCGTTTCTAGTAAGCATCCAGAGACGACTTTTCACGACCAGACGCGTCCGGTCATGCTTGACCGGACTCACCCAGTGTTCGGTCACACGGCGACTCCCCTATGCATGACCATGTCAGTGTGACCGGACGCAGCCAGCCAGCATCTAGTCATTTTAGCGCCAGCGTCTGGTCGACGACCGATGCTGCGCTTCTTCTGCTGCTTCTGACCGGACGCGCCGGTCCTTTAGAGACCAGCGTCCGACCACTTACAGTGACCACGTTCACCTGAGTTTAGGGCGCCGGTGGCACCATCGGACTATCCGCACTCTACGGGCGGACACTCCGCCGGTGAAGTTTCTAACCCTTGCTCAAATGTGCCAACCACCAAGTGTATCACCTTGTGCACATGTGTTAGCATATTTTCACAAATATTTTCAAGGGTGTTAGCACTCCACTAGATCCTAAATAGTACGACTATGAAACCTAAATGTGATCACACTCTCTAAGTGTCTTGATCACCAAAATAAAATAGCTCCTACCATTTATACCTTTGCCTTGAGCCTTTTGTTTTTCTCTTTCTTCTTTTCAAGTTCAAGCACTTGATCATCATCATGGCATCACCATCATCATGTGATGATCTTCATTTGCTCACCACTTGGAATGTGCTACCTATCTCATGATCACATGATAAACTAGGTTAGCACTTAGGGTTTCATTAATTCACCAAAACCAAACTAGAGCTTTCAAACGGCTGTGTACACCGAACACCTATGCGTACTCCGGATGCATACACCGGATTGGGTTCTAGAGAGGTCGCAAAGTGAGTTGGAGGAGGCCAAAAGGCATCGGATGCCTATGCGTACACTGGATACCTATGTGTACACCAGATATGTATACACATGATGTTTATGTGTACACCGGATACGTGTACAGTACTCCAATGTCAGATTCAGAAGCTCCAACGGCTAGCTGACGTGGCTACACCGAACGTCTCTAGTGTAGATCCTTTGCACACACTAGACACGTGGAGGCTGCAGTTCAGCCTCCAATGGCTACGTACTTGCTCTAGGCTTAGGCTTAGGCTTAGGTTAGTTACACCACCGCTTGTGTACTTGCTCTAGGCTTAGGCTTAGTGTTTAGTGAGGTTTGCATACCTCTTGCCATAAGGTGCTTGAGCACACTGTGTTTGTACTCGACGGTGCTTGTAGTCTTACGAGACCACACCAACTGCATTTGTGGTGTGGCGCATTTGTGGTGTGGCCACCACCGTGTACTGAGGGAACAAGGCTCACGTCATTTTGGCCAGAAGCTTGATAGTGAAGACATCAGGGAGAGGTCTGAGAGAGGCTAGCCGGAAGGCACTTTGGACACCCACTTGTGCGTGGAGAAGGCCCGAGGCTATCCATAGAGTTACTCGACCGTGAGCTTGGCCCTTGCGTGGGTCTCCAACAAGGACTAGGGGGAAGCATGAGTGCTTCTCGATATCTCGATAAAAAACCAGAGTCATCAATGTGAGTTTGCATCTCTACCTCATCTTTAACTTCTGCATTTATATTGCAATCTTAGTGGTGTGCTTTACCTTTGCTAGCTTACTTGATAAGATTGGAACATAGGTTGCATAACTCTTTTGTGGTAGAGATAGCAACATACCTAGCAAAACCGTAGTTGCAAATTTAGATAATTTATTTATTGCATAGGTTTTTCTTAGGTTGAATTATAGGCCATAGTTAGAAATAGATTTTTAAGTTGCCTAATTCACCCCCTTCTTAGGCGTCACGGTCCCTTTAAGTGGGTTAAAAAACATTAAGGGCCCGTTTGGATCCTTGGAATTGAATTTATTCTAATAATTATAATTTACACATAGATTAATTAAGCTAATATAGTTGTATATCGAATATATTTGTATATTTATTGTTTAGGCATACAAGTGACATACTTATATGTTGTATTTTTATTGTAGGGAAGTAAGCTAAAGAGTGTGCTATAAGTTGTAGAATAGAATTATAGCATAGTGATCTATAGAATCCATTTCCATCTCCCACCCTATGAATTTAAGATAGGCTCTTTTGTGAGCTTGGGAAAGTTATGGAATATCAAATTTTGAGCCAAATAGCCTAATCCATTATGTAGATTTCAATTCCTCCAGAATGAAGAGATCCAAATAGGCCCTAATAATACATTAATTAACATTGAAGAAAATATTGGTGAAACAAGCCAATGTGCCAACAATTAGTTACAATATATGCTGTATGTAAGTTTGCACAATCCTTATTTATTGCAATCGTGTTCACAGTTTAGGAAAAATCTTCTCATCACTCCCCCTCTCCATGTATATCTAGGTCTAGATCTAAAAAAACTCCCCATTCGTGGTCAACCTCCAAAATCTATATAAAAGATTGAAATCATAACAACATAAATAGAGAATCATTGAGCATACTCCATGCAAGCGAGTTGGGCAAACAATTAGAATGGTAAAGTAGCCATCATGCCTCTGTTTATATGGAAAGACTAATTAAACAAGAAAGCATACTTCTAAAATACATTAGAGATGACACCTCTTAAAGCCTGAAAGCATCTAGGCCCCTAGTTGGGTTTCGGTGATTAATGACAATACGCGATTACTATGACTAACGTGTGTTTTGCAGAGACAATTAAGTTAGGTCACGGTAATGGAGATCGATTGGGCAATTATGGTTGTCATGCCCCTACGATGGAAATCGTTTTGGTTTTTAAAGGATGGACGACAAGGTTAAGGATGGACTAGTTCTAAGTGTCGATTGGAGTTGAAGAGACACTTAGAGTAGTTTAGGACTTAGTTTTTCTTTTGGCCGTACTATTAAGGGGGGTATGAATGGGTAGCTTGACCTAGGTGAGTCTAGTGAGTTAGGTGTGGTGCACACTTTTCAAAACTAGCACTAGGTAGCTCCATAACAGCCCTTTGATCCAATGGAGCAAACTTCATTCACATATGATCGAGAGTTGGAAGTGAATGGAGCATCAAATACTGACCGGACGCTGGCTTCGGTGTGACCGGACACTGGCTCAGGGTCCGGTCAGTTCATTTGACCAAAGTGAAAGCGTCTAGAAGTGACCGGACATTGAGAGGTCATGTGACCAGACGCTAAGGGCCAACGTCCGATCGACTACAGTAAGGTCCTAGAGAGGGAGAATCCTGATCAGACGTGTCCGGTCAATGCTGATCGGACGCTGATCAGGTTCCGGCTACTGACCGGACGCTGCTCAGCATGTGACCGGACTCTGGGGGTCCAGCGTCCGGTCGACATCAGTAAGGTTCTAGTGAGGGGAAATCATGACCGGACACATCCGGTCAGTGCTGACCGGACGCCGGCCAGCGTCCGGTCAACACTTAACCACTGGAGTTCGGGGTGTACTGACCGGAGTGTCCGGTCACCCCGCAGAGGCACATAACGGTTCGTTTTTTAGCCGATGTTATAAATACAATCTCCACTCATGTGTGGGGGTACTTTTTCTCATTCCAACAGCTGAGAAACACGTTTGAGAGTGCCAAGAAGAGCAAAGTCCTAGTGAGGTGATTAAGATTTGAGAATCCCAAAGAGAGCCCTCATTAGTGAAGATCAAGAGTAGCAAAGTGTACATCCACCTTCTCATTAGGATTGTCGTGGTCAAGTGAGAGTTCGTGCTTATTACTCTTGGTGATCGCTATCACCTAGACGGCTTGGTGGTGATTGGGAGCTTGGTGATCATCCGGAGAGCTTGTGGATTACCCAACTCAAGTTGTGAGCGGTTGTGGGTGATTCACCGCGACAGAGTGTCGAAGAATCAACCCGTAGAGAGCACTTGATCCTTACGCATATCAAGGGGGAGATACACCCTTACGCGGGTGCTCCAACGAGAACTAGTAGGGAGTGGCGACTCTCCAATACCTCAACAAAACATTGCCGCGTTCCTTCTCCTCTCTTTACTTTAAGCATTTACTTTGAGCAATTCATTACTTGTCATTTACATTTCTAGAATTGCCATGCTAGAGTAGGATTGGAACTTAGGGTGCTAAACTTTTGTGCGTTAGATCAATAGAAACACTTTCTAGGCACAATGGGTTAATTGGGCTAACCATAGATTTTGATTATTGCAAAGAAATTTGTAATTAGCCCAATTCACCCCTCTCTTGGGCATCTTGATCCTTTCAAAGCCAATTAATTCGAAGATTCCAAGGGATAAAATATCCCCCTCTGTTTCTTGAACCACTCCAAAAAGTATGATTTTTAGGGTTAGTTCTAACAGATCCTGAAAAAGATACATTTCTAGGGATGGCTTGCTTAAGAGAATCAACATCAAAATACATTTCCATGGACAGTTCATAAACTACGGTGTTGTTGGCCAAGCTAGAGGAGGTTGGCTATATGAGCTACCTCTAGAAAAATAAGGTGATAGTAAAAATGATATGTGTAGTAGTGATGCTTATTAGTTAGATGTCCAGCTAACAATTAACTTGCCTATTAGATGAATGGTCTAGATCCATTCCAGCTAATTTTAGGAGCTAACTACAAGAATTGTGTTGATCCATGACAGTTTTTTTGTGACAGATTTTTTTCCGTCATAGATTACCTAAACCAGACATGTGTTCTCTTAAAGCCCAACCTTGGGCCCAGATTTTCTGTGACGAAATTCATGAACCCTCACTATTGAGGTCTAAAATTCGTCATCAAAAAATTGTGTAGCATTGGAGAATTGAACCTGCAACCTCTTGGTTCTAATGCGACACACATGACCACTACAATACTACATTCTTACGTGTTTGAATTTAGAATAGCTTATTTTATTCGTAATATTGTTGACTTTGAATTGTTAAAAAAAAGTCGGATGGAAAAATCACCAAAACAAAAGTTGTAGATCTCGATGAGTTATATAACTTTGTTGTTGACGATGTTTTAATTTGAAATCATTCACTATCTCAAAATTCTTTTTAAAGTTCTCATATTCGGAAATTCAAATTTTGAATTACCCAACCGAACTCGGATGTACAAATGACCAAAACAAAAGTTATAGATCTCGATGAGTCCTACAACCTTTTTGTTTACCATTTTTTATTTGAAATCATTGAATATCCTAAAATTCTGTTTAAAGTTCTCATATTTTGAAATTCAAATTTAAAATTGTCTAAGCAATGTCGGATGGAGAAACGATCAAAATAGAAGTTGTAGATCTTGATGAGTTCTACAACTTTGTTGTTTACAACTTTTCTAGTTGAAATTATTTACTCTCACATATTCTTAAATCTCTCACATAGTTTATGAAACTATATGAGAGATATGACAACTAGTGAACAATGTCTACTAACACTTTATCGGATGAAAAAATGATCAAAATAAAAGTTGTAGATCTTGATGAGTACTACAACTTTTATTTTTATGACTTTTTCAGTTCAAATCATTTGTGTTTCAAAATGTTGGTTGAAGTTGTCATTTCTTAAAATTCAAATTTTGAATTGTTCAAACAAAGTCACATGGAAAGATGACCAAAGTAAAAGTTATAGATCTTGATGAGTTGTACAACTTTTATGTTCATGACTTTTCATTTGAAATCGTATGCTCTTTCAATATGTTTTTTCAAGTTTCTATATTTTTGAAATTCAAAATTTGAATTTTTCAAACAATGTCACATGACAAGATGGCCCAAATAAATTGCTAGAGCTTGATTTTAGAAAAAATTAGAAAAAATAATCACATTTGGAGTTAGTATGAGGGAGAAATACTAGTTACATGTTTTAGCCATAGATTAAAAAGAGAAAAGACACTTGTTGGGTAAAACTTGTAACTAGTCTTTCTATCTCATACTAACTCTAAATGGGATGATTTTTTCCTAAACTTTTCTAAAATCATGCGCTATCAAGTTTTTGTGTTCTTACTGCTATTATTTTGGCAATCTTTTCATGTGACTTCGTTTGAACAATTCAAATTTTGAATTTTAAAAAATGACAACAACAAACAAGATTTTGAAATACTAAATGATTTCAGCTGAAAAAGTCATGAATATAAAAGTTGTAGAACTCATTATGATCTACAACTTTTATTTTGATCATTTCTTCATCCGACAAAGTAGTATTAAACATTGTTCACAGATTCTTAAATATTTCACATAGTTTATAAAACTATATGAGAGATATGTCAATTTATGAATAATGTGTGCTAACTTTATCGGATGAAGAAATGACCAAAATAAAAGTTGTAGATCTTGATGAGTACTACAACTTTTATTTTCATGATTTTTCAATTTAAATCATATGGTGTTTGAAATGTTGTTTGAAGTTGTCATTTCTTGAAATTCAAAATTTAAATTGTTCAAATTTAGTCACATGAAAAGATGACCAAAATAAAAGTTGTAGATCTTGATGAGTTCTACAACTTTGTTGTTTATAACTTTTTCATTCAAAATCATTTAGTATCTCAAAAGTATATTTGAAGTTCTTAAAAATTAAAAAAAATTAGACTATGTTGGGCCTTAAAATGATGCTTAGATTCAGCCCAAACCAAGCCCTATTCTCTCAGTCGTTGGTTCTTGAGAGGAACGACTGCAATGCATCAGACTTCGAATAAAACCCTACGGTCTCCTCCTCAGCTGCAGCAGATACCAATGCCCCCTCTAGCGCCTCTTTTCCCCTTCTCCCCATCCTCGCATCTAGCACAGCAGCGGCTTCCTCAGTGTGCCCAAACCCTAGCTTCGCACTCCTGATCGAGCAGCTGCTCGCCAGATCTCGTCCACGCAGATCCGACCCTCGGCACCGTGGACCATGCCCCTCGTAGATGTAGAAGTTGTCTCCCCTAGTGCGGGCAACCCAAAGATGCGCCACCTCTAGCTCGGGGCGTCCGCGAGCTCTCCATGTTTGGAGTCCCAATGGCTGGCTCCTCTCCCGCCTTCCACGACCATAGTGGTCACGGATAACTGCACGAACAACATAGCCACGATAGACCAGCATGGAGGCCTATCCACGTGGCGCAGGCCGCAACTACGCACGTGGTGCAGGGGCTACTGCCATCACGTCCGCAACAGAGGCGACACGGCAACGACTGGCTCCATGAGCTAAGAATCTCCTTCTCTCCTCTTTTTATTTATGAGAAAATGGCTATTCTACCATTATGAAAAATGGGCTTCGCACTTTTGCCATCCCACAAATGGGATTCACCCGTTGAAAGGATCTAGCAAGTGGCCTAGAGGCGGGTGAATATGTCTTTTTCTGAAATTTAATCAACTTATGAAAACAGTCAGAACGTGGAACCTCCAGGTTTAAGCGCGGAGGTTCTAGGACTGAGCGTGGAACCTCTGGGGATCATAGTATGAAATCGATCTACTATAGAATTTAACAAATGAAAAATAGATCAAATGTAATACCAGCCTTCCTAGGGAGTATGTTGAGCTATCCAAACAGTGGGTTGCACCTAGAAGATGAGGAATTCGTAGATCGGATGCAAACCCTAAAAATCAATCCAAATCACAAGTAATATCAACAACAACAACAATCACAGTGAACACAAGGATCTATCCCATGGTTCAACTCGCCACAAAGGCTTGTCTATGTCCATGTTGTTGAAGTTAGCCACAAAGGCTATGGAGTCTCTTTCAACTCGCTCCTCTGCTCGAACCTATCACCAAGGCAATAGGTTAGAGGCTTCCACTAAGTCATAAAGGGTAATACAAACTTCCCGGTGCTCAACCATAGTGGATTGGGAGCTACCGGGCGACCGCTAGCCGTCTAGGAGCCAAGCTCCAAGAGTAACGAACACACCAAGCGGCTAGGGCTTCACCATGTGCACAAGAACAAAGGAGAAGGATCTTCTCGAGCTTTCTCACACTCTCTAGGGCCAAATCCCTCAAGGAATCACAAAGATTTGACCATTGAGGGGCGAAGGGGTATGGTATAAATACCAGCCATGTCACCCACAAAATAGTCAGGTCAGACAGACCCTAGAGCCTCCGTGTCAGGACACGGAGGTTCCGCGCAGGCCTAAGCAGATAAGAATTCAGCTCAGCTGGCTTTTTGTGGTTGGGATTATTTGAGTTGAAGATGGAGTTTTGAGGACTTGGTTCCACCTAGACCACTATTAGTATCCCCTTGATAGTACTTGTCTTATAACTCAAATTCAAAATATAAAATGAATTAAACTAGCTCTTGGAGCCATTGCAAGCCATCGATTCGAGTTGGGGGGGGTCTCCTCCTTTGTTTCTTTGCACCCATGACTAAAGATGTGCTATCAAACACTTGTCAAAGCCATTAGTCCTTTAATTATATGGTCAACATCACCAAAACCCACTTAGAGCTTGATTGCACTTACAATCTCCCCCTTTTTGGTAAATGTTGACAACACAATTAAAGCTTACATTTAATTGAAAGATTTATCTTTTGATAGCATGAATACAAGAGATCTCCCTTAATATATGCAATATTAATTTGAATTTAAATAAATGTCTTCTCAAGACAACTTTGCATATATTAAGAGCAAATGTTAAAGATACATTGTATTCATGCCATCGTGGGATGCAAAAAAAAAATATGTCAAATAATAATCCGTGATGTGTATGACAGTTTATGCACAAAAAGAAAAAGTTTTGGGTCTATAGACCATGGAGCCTCTGGGCCTGAGCTCGGAGCCTTCGCGTTCTGCACACACATAACTTTTTTAACAGCAACAGAAGCATCTTAGAGATGTAAACAAACACCACATAGATCTAATATGCTAGTAACATATGAATATAAAGAGGTTCTACCATAGTTCTAGCATTCCATTACACATAAAGTTCACATATCCATGTCCATGACCACTAATCGCCACACAAAGGTGAAACAAAGTATTATTACATACCATTAAGATAGAAAGAGAGTTCGAAAATGACCTCGACTCTCACAACTCACAACATCTACTACTACTACCACCATGACGAAAGACGACGATGACACAAAAGAAATATCTCAATCTTGCCTCTCTTCCCCTTTATCAACAGGTGCCAAATAGGGAAAGAACAAGAGAGGTAAGGCACGGTCGTCTCATTGCTCCCTGCTCCAGTCACTGCCAATGTCACTGTCATCATCATTTGCCGGGTCGGTCTACTGCATGCTGCCCGAAACAGTCCTCTCACCGGACTCCTCATCACTGTCACTCACAACAGCCTTGTTGGCCCTATGTGTAGTAGCTATGTGCCTCTATGGCCTAGACTGTCCTCTCTCACATCTGAGGATGTTCATCCTCTCACCAAGCGTCTCCTGATCATGAGGATACTCTCTCTTCATCATCCTCACTACTATCCTCATAGGGTGGAAACACTAGCAGTGGCAGAATCTCTTTAACCTCAAGTCCCAACTGCCTCTTATTTCATTGATGTCCTTCCTTCCCTCATAAGCGGCATCCACAGCATATTGACACATGCAAAATATGTTCTTGAGCAACTCCTTGAGCTTGCTCCCCCTAGATCTGTGGTGGGAAGAGGAAGGCCTGCTGCTACTAGGTCTCTCTGAGGGTGCAACTCCTACAACAGCTGACGTGCCAGTAGCCCCAACCAGTGCCTCCCAGCCTATGTGCTACCACTGAGTCAACCTGTATGGCCTGTGCTGCACATCCTTCTTAAACTCGATGCCTAACACCCTCTTAATGATGTACATGATGTAAGGAGCATAGGGAAGGTCATTCCTAGCATCATCTAGTGAGGTGCTCAACTCAGTCCAAATGAACCTACTAATAAAGAAAGCATCACTACCTAGAGCCATCCTAGCAAGCAAGTTCTTGGCATACTTCCTCAATGAAGTGGAGTCACCTACTTTTAGGTTGATAGTCTCTCTAAATAAGTTGTTCATGGCATAATAGAATGACTTCAAACCCACTGTCCTGCCATTAGCTAAGTCCCACCTCTCATATGCAAAGACAATGTCCTCTGGCTTCAGGACATGCTGTGTCTAGATGCTGTTAGCATACCTGTCACCACTATCAAACCCAAGCAAACGACCAAAAGTGGTGAAGTCAACCTTGTAGTGAACACTTTCCATCATCTAGTGGAAGGTTTCATTTGCCACATCATGAAAGAAGGTGGCGTGAAACTGAGCCAAAATCTCTCAGTTCCAATCATATTAGAAACCCATGATATCTTTCAGCCCATGCTCAGTCACTGCCTCAATCACTCTCCTAGAGTTTGGAGAGTTCATGCTCACAATATGATCCCAATCTATGTATTTCATCTAAACAATCTTCTTCTCCTTGGCAAGAATCACTATCTTGTAGAAGTCAAACTGAAATAGCAGCCAAAACTTGTAATTGATCCCTCTGTCATTCAGCCAAGCATAGGGATTTGCTACCCTAGCTCTCTTGGCTTGCACTCCCAAGTTGTGATAGTTACTGTGCTACCTTTGGACTCCATGATCATAGATCACTGGCTCTCTCCTCACTAGGGCACCCTGATGCTGAACCATATAGGACTAATCAAACTCTAAGAATTAGGGGTGTGTATCTAGCGCACCAACTGTAGGTATGGTCTTCCCTTCTCTTCCTCCATCATCGGTAGGTCCTTCTCCATGTCCAGCAGCACCAGCACCATGGCCAGCACTACCACAACCAGCATTACTGCCACTGCCTCTTCTAGGTTGAGCTTTTTGGCTGCCTCAACCTCTGCACTAGCTGCCCACTGCCTTGACCAACATCTTCACCACCAGCAGCAAGCTCTTGAACAACTATCCCTCTGATCTGGTGGTTGACAGGATCATTGGAGTGCCTCAACCTATTCTCATTTCTCCAACCCGGATCACCTTCCATCTAACGGAAAGAACACATGGAGAAAATAAGAAATAATGCTTAAACATAATAGCAACATCATAGTAGGTTTGAGTTGAGTTTTGGAGCAAATCAAGGCACTCAGTTTGTCCAGATTGTGGAGCCTCCGTGCTCTGACACGGAGCCTCTAGGGTCTGAAGCCTCCGCACAGATGCCCAGAGCCTCTGTGTTTTGACGGATGAGCCCTTAATTTGATTCAACTATCAACTCGAATCTAGCACAATGTACTATCAAATCTAGCACTAAGGAACTAGAACAACTCTATCTACGCAAGAAATTGATCAAAAAGATAACCCAAATTGAATCCATGGTGGAATTAGGGTTTCACCTTGGATGTGAGAAATCGAAGGGGAGAAGGACGATGACGATCACAGACAGCCTCAAGGACTGCTCCTCTGTTGCGGGCGCAGGTGGGGAGCCAAGGATTTTGGCCAGCGATGACTACACTTTCAAAAGATGGCGAAGATGACTTCTTCTTCATACTCCATGAACTCCCCCTGAGTCCCGACCTCTGGCACCACCACCATAAATGCCCACGCGACATAGGGGAGCGAGCGATGGTGCAGCGGTGGTGGGAGCGGTGACATGACAACGGTGACGGCAAAGGTAGGCACGCATGCGAGAGAGAGCGAGAACGAACGGGGGGCGCGACACGGTGAATGAGAAGCCTAGTAACTCAGGATAGTTACTGGAAGGGGTAAAAAGGGAAAGATGAAAATTGTTTTTGATTTTACCCAAACCCTAGCGAAACCGTCAGGGCGCGGAGCCTCCGTGCCAGACCAGGAGCCTCTGGGCCATGGAACCTCCGCGTAGAAACATGGAGCCTCCACGATCTGACACCGAGCAGAAACTAGGTCTGTTTTCCAAGGAATTTCTAAGTGTTTTGATTATGGTCATGGACTTTTTGTCTCTTGTAGCTAGCCAACAAGTCAACAGACAAGATTGGATATAAGAACCAACATTTTGAAACACTTATGAACATTTTGCAAACCTATATAGTTTAAATAGAAAATAACAATGAGAGGCATGCAAGATTTCAAACCACGTTACGAGAGTCAAGTATATTTAGTTCAGTCCTCAAGGCATAGAGCCTTGACTCATCGAGAGGCTTTGTGAAGATATCAGCTAGTTGCTTTTTAGGTGCTCATATGGTGAATTGCGATATCTCCTTTGGTTTCGTGATCTCTCAAGAAATGATGACGGATGTCTATGTGCTTAGTTCTTGAGTGGTTGATGGGATTGTTTACAAGCTTTATGGCACTTTCATTGTCAGACAAAAGTGGGATCTTGGTAAAGCAACATCCATAATCATTGAGGGTTTGCTTCATCCAAAGTAGTTGGGTACAGCATGCACCTGCCTGCCACATACTCGGCTTCAGCGATGGAAAGGGCTACAGAATTATGCTTCTTAGAGCTCCAAGACACTAGGGACTGTCCAAGGAATTAACATGTCCCTGATGTACTTTTTCTTTCTACTTTGTAACTGATGTAATTGGAATCCAAATACCCAAGTAGATTAAAATTGGAGCCCTTAGGATACCACAAGCCAAAGTTAGGAGTGTGTACTAAATATCTCAAAATTCTCGTAATAGCCATAAGATGGCACTCTTTTGGGTTAGCTTGAAATCTAGCACACATGCACACGCTAAGCATAATATCCGGCCTAGATGCACACAAGTAAAGTAGGGAGCCGATCATGGAATGATATACCTTTTGGTCAACGGCTTTTCCATCTTTATCCAAGTCCAAGTGCCCATTTGTTGGCATAGGTGTCTTGATGGGTTTGGCATCTGCCATGTCAAACTTGTTGAGTATATCTCTTATGTACTTCGTTTGACATATGAATGTTCCTTCCTTCAATTGCTTGATTTGAAACCCTGAGGAAGAACATCAATTCACCCATCATGGACATCTCAAACCTCTTTGTCATAATCCTACTAAATTCTTCACAAAGAGCTTGGTTAGTACTACCAAATATTATGTCATCGATATATATTTGGCACACAAATATATCATTCTTAATCTTTCTTATGAAGAGAGTAGTGTCGGCTTTGCCTATTTCAAAGCCTTGCTTGAGCAAGAAATCCTTAAGGCATCCATACCAAGCTCTCGGTGCTTGCTTAAGCCCATAGAGCGCCTTATGGAGTTTGTAGACATGGTGAGGATGCTTAGGATCTTCAAATCCCGGTGGTTGCTTCACATAGACTAGCTCGGAGAGTGGACCATTGAGAAAGGCACTCTTCACATCCATTTGATATAGCTTGAAATCATGATGGATAGCAAAGGCTAGAAGTATTCAAATTGCTTCAAGTCTTGCCACTGGTGCAAAGGTCTCTTCAAAGTCTAGCCCCTCAACTTGAGTGAACCCTTGAGCAACTAATCTTGCCTTATTCCTTGTCACTACACCATGTTTATCTTGCTTGTTTTAGAAGACCCACTTGGCGCCAATCACATTAGTCTTGGGTCTTTCCACCAACTCCCATACTTGATTTCTCTCAAAGTTGTTCAACTCTTCTTGCATAGCAATCACCGAATCCGGATCCTTAAGAGCTTCATCTACCTTAAGTGGTTCCAAGGAGGAAACAAACGAGTAAAATTGACAAAAATTTGCTAGACGAGATCGATTGTTACCCGCTTTCTTATGCTCCCAAGGATGTTATCAACAAGATGGTCCCGTTGTATACTTTGACACAATATTGGATGAGGTAGCCTATCTAAAGGTTGATGTAGGGGTTGGTTGTCATCATCAACATCAGCTTGAGGCTCATTATCTTGAATATGTTCATCCTCTTGCTGATTGTTGTCCTAGACCTCAGAGCCTCCGCGCTTAGGCATGGAACCTCTAGGCCTTGGAGCCTCCGCGTTCAGGCGTAGAGCCTCCGCATCCTGCATGTTCACAGGACCTGGGACAATAGTTGGCCCTTGGAGTGGTGTTGAAGCTTGATGTGGAGGGTCTTCTTCTTTAGTTGCTTCAACTGGTCTCACATCACCTATGGCCATATGCTTGTTTGCTTCACAAGGCGGCTCTTCTTTTCCTACAACATCTAGATCAACTTGCTCCACTTGAGAGCCAATAGATTCATCAAACGTCACGTCTACCATGATTTCAGTTCTTCTGGTAGAAAGATTGAAAACCCAATAGGCGTGCTCGTTTGGACCATAACCAAGAAGAAAGCCTTGATCAATCTTAGGTGCAAATTTAAAGCTTTGGGGCTTCTTGTTAAGAATGAAACATTCACACCCAAATACTCTAAAGTATGATACCTTGGGTTTATTACCGGTTAGGAGCTCATATGAAGTCTTCTTGTAGTAGTTGGGAAGATAGAGGCGATTGATAGCATGACAAGCGGTGTTGATTGCTTCAGCCCAATAGTTGTCTGGAGTCTTGTACTCATCAAGCATTGTTCTTTCCATGTCAATGAGAGTGCGATTCTTCCTCTCAACCACCCCATTTTGTTGAGGGGTATATGGAGCTAAGAATTCATGTTTGATGTCCTCCTCATCAAGAAACTCTTCAACATTGATGTTGCGGAATTCGGTGCCATTGTCACTTCGCACCTTCTTGATAGGTAGCCCAAACTCCCTTTGTGCTCTTCTAATAAAGGTCTTCACCTTCCCTTGCACTTCACTCTTATCATACACAAAGAACACCCACAGTGAAGCGAGAATAATCATCAACAATAACAAGACCATATTTGTTACCGCCAATGCTAACATAGGCAACCGGTCCAAAGAGATCCATGTGGATGAGCTCCAATGGGCTTGAGGTAGTGACGATGCTCTTTGGTGGGCGTGGTATGCCTACTTGCTTTCTAGCTTGGCATGCTTTACATATCCTATCTTTCTCAAATTGAACATTCATTAGTCCAAGGATGTGTTCCTCCTTTAGAAGGTTGGCTAAGTTCCTCATCCCAACATGAGCTAGTCGGCAATGCCATAACCAACCCTTGCTAGATTTTGCCACTAAACAAGTCTCAAGCATTGCTTTACTTTTGTTGAAGTCAACTAGGTAAAGCTTGCCCTTCAAGCGACCTATAAAAGCAATAGAGGAATCCTCCCTTCTAATAATGGTCACACCCTTATATATAAAGTGACAATCATAGCCGATCTCACATTATTGTGTTACGGACAATAAATTGTAACTTAACAAATCAATATGTAAAACATTGGAAATTGAATGATCTTGAGTTATAGAGATTTTACCTGACACCAAGCACTTCTCCTTTTGAATTATCCCCAAATACTATGTTTTCACTTGGACCTTCCATTTGGGCATAAGATGAGAACATACTCTTTTCTCTGGTCATATGATTTGTACATCCACTATCAAGGACCCAACTTAATCCATCGGAGGACTATGCCTGTAAAACAAGTTTAGTTCCTTCTTTTAGGTCCCCAAGTAGCATTGGGGCCTTGAGTGTTAGCCACTAGAATCTTAAGATCCCATAGAGATCTTTTCACATATATGTTGGGCTCATTTCCAACATAAGTGGCAACAACTTTACCAAGGTTGTTGCATCTCAACACATAGCTAGAGGACATGCTCTCTTGGAATACATGGGTCTTGGGCTTGTGAGCATACTTGTTCCTCTTGGGCACAATTGGATTCTCCTTAACTTGTAGACTGAGTGTTAGAAGCCTTAGGAGCTTGCTGCCTTGGTTGAGGTTGTGTCTTATTCTTGTTGGTGCTACTGTGCTTCCAGACCCCAGAACCTTCACGCTTTGGCATGGAGCCTCCAGGGCATGGAACCTCTATGTTTCTACGTGGAGCCTCCACATTCTACATAGGCTGCACCTCACCAATGGTCTCCTTCTTCTCGAACTTGATGCAAGACACTCCATTCACTATCTTCCTTTCACCGGTCTTGCCACCCTTCTTGCGGCTGAGACCATCTTTGATGAAAGGATGTCTTCCTTGAATGAACTTGGGCTTCTTGCTTGCATCATCCATGCACCCACTAGCTATGATATTGTTGAGTCTTGCAATTTCCTTCTTCATAGCTTCCGTATTAGCAAGGTTAGTAGCACAAGCTTCTAAATCAACATTGTAGCATCTATCACAACCCTTGCTAGTAGATGCATTAGAGATCTCACTTGCCTTCATAGGATGTGAGGTTTTATCCTGAAGGATGCTAAATTGCTCTTCAAGCTCCTCATTTCTTGTCTTGAGGGCATTGTTCTTTTCTTTAAGAGTATTTAGATCATCCTTTAGGGTAGCTATGACACTTTCCACTTAGTCAACTTCCAAATGTAAAGTTTCAACCTCAATTCTTTCTGATGCAAGAGCTTTCTTGCAAGTAACATAGAGTTTCTCTTGTTTGACAAGAGTAGCTTGAGTTCTCTCTAATTCATCTACCACCATAGCTATGAAGTTCTTAGATTTTTTATCCATTTTACTTACCAAGTTGTTTACTTCATCATCACTAGATTCATCACTAGAGTCTATGTTGGATCCATCACTAGATGGAGGAGAGGGTTTAGGCTTGGATTTAGGTTTTACCTTTTCTTCTTTGCCCATGAGACAAAAGAGTGTAGACCTCTCCTCATCATCGGTCAAGTTGGTGAGGAGCTTTGGTGAAGAAGAATGCTTCTTGATAGCAATTGTTGCAACTTTCTTTGTTTCTTCTTCACTTGAGATATCATCATTTGAATCCCATTCATGACCAATATGAGCTTGACCTGAATAGTTCATCTTCTTAGTGTTGGGTCTTGTCATCTTTCTTGTAGTGCTTCTTCTTGTCTTTCTTGTCATCTTTGTTCTCATAAGGACAATCGGCAATGAAATGCTCCTTGCTTCCACAATTATAGCATTTCCTTTTTTGCTTATTGGGAAATCTCATCTTTACAAACTTGTACCCTTCTCTTTTCAACCTCTTCTTGTACTTCCTCATGAACAAAGCAACATCACCAATCTCACCAGGAAGACACTTCATCATCTTCTTCATCACTTGAGTCACTTGATGAATCAACCATCTCAACCTTGCTTGATCTTGATCTTGGCGGCTTGCTTGAGGTGAAGGCCTTGTTTCATTTGTTTGCCTTGAGAGCTACCTCCTTGACTTTCAAAGTTCTCCATCTTTGCTTCTAGTTCTCCAAACTTCTTCCTTTGTTGTATCTCCATCTCATTGAGCTCATGAGTGAGTATTCTTCCAAGGCATTACTAGGGGTGAACTCTTCAAACCTCTTCTTCTCTCTAATCAATGTTACAAGAGTTGGGTTTCTTGGTGCAAATGCTTCCAACATCACTTTTACAACATGATGATCATCCAAGTCATCCCCACCCAAGCCTCTAATCTTGCCAACTATCACCATCAATCTATCAAATATCTCTTGAGGGCCTTCTCCATCCTTGATGACAAACCTATTGAGTTGAGCCATCAATAGGTCAATCTTGGACTTCTTTACCTTACTAACCCCTTCATGTGCAAGGTGAAGGGTGTCCCAAATCTTCTTAGCAATCTCCAAACCAATCACTTTGTTGTACTCTTCTGGGCTTAATGCACTTAGAAGAGCACTAGTAGCTTGAGCATTGTGATGTATCATGCGAATCTCTCTTGGTGTGGGATTTTTGGGATCAATGGGATCTTCAAAACCTACACGCACAATATTCCACATATCCGGATGGAGTCCAATAAGATAAGACTTCATCATATGCTTCCACTTGGCAAAGTTAGTCCCATCAAATTGGGGTAACTTACCCGCGGGTATGTTGATGTGAGTGTTAGTAGGCAAATTTACGGAATCATAATTAAAGGATACACTTGAATATGATCTGTTGGTGTTGGACTTGAGTGTCCTCTTTGGAAGCCTTTGAGCATAGTACTCATCATCATCATCTCCATTCTTTGACTCGCTGCTTGGTTGTGGGCTTGATTGCACCTTTCTTCTTGCTTTGTGTTTCTTCTTCCCCTTGTTCTTATTCTTGTCCCTTTTCTTGTCTCCCTTGGAGGATCCTATAGCACCAAGCTTGAGCTTTAGAAGTCGCTCAAGCGCTGTTGTGGGATCATCCTCAGGAGCTTTGGGTTCCTCTTCACTAGGAACATCCTCAAAGTGGTTCTCTCCATCTTCCTCTGGTACCCTTTCTCTAGGACTTGCCATTTCCTCACACGGTTAAGTGCTATCACGAGGAAACCTGCTCTGATACTAATTAAAAGGATCTAGCAAGTGGCCTAGAGGGGGTGAATACGCCTTTTTCTAAAATTTAATCAACTTATGAAAATAGTCAACGTGGAACCTCTGGGTTTGAGCGCGGAGGTTCCAAGGCACAGAGGTTTCGGGACTGAGCGTGGAACCTCTAGGGATTAGAGTATGAAACCGATCTATTGCAGAATTTAACGGATGAAAAATAGATCGAATGTAATACCAGCCTTCCTAGGGAGTATGTTGAGCTATCCAAACAGTCGGTTGCACCTAGAAGATGAGGAATTCATAGATCGGATGCAAACCCTAAAAATTAATCCAAATCACAAGTAATAGCAACAACAACAGCAATCACAGTGAACACAATGATTTATCCCGTGGTTTAACTCACCACAAAGGCTTGTCTACATCCACGTTATTGAGGTTAGTCACAATGGCTATGGAGTCTCTTTCAACTCGCTCCTCTTCTCAAACTTATCACCAAGGCAATAGGTTAGAGGGTTCCACTAAGTCATAAAGGGTAATACAAACTTTTTGGTGCTCAACCACAGCGGATTGGGAGCTACCGGGCGACCGCTAGCCGTCTAGGAGCCAAGCTCCAAGAGTAATGAATACACCAAGCAGCTAGGGCTTCACCAAGTGCACAAGAACAGAGGAGAAGGATCTTCTCGAGCTTTCTCACACTCTCTAGAGCCAAATCCCTCAAGGAATCACAAAGATTTGAGCAAGGGAGTTGGGAGCACTGAGCTTTGAGAGAGAGAGAGAGAGAGAGAGCTTCTGTTCGTCAGGAATGAAGGAATGGAGAAGATGACCGTTGGGGGCGAAGGGGTATGGTATAAATACCACCCATGTCACCCATAAAACTGGTCGGGTCAGACAGACCCTAGAGCCTCCACGTCAGGATGCGGAGGTTCCACGCCTGAGCGCGAAAGCAAATAAGGATTCAGCTCAGCTGGCTTTTGTGGCTAGGATTATTTGAGTTGAAGATGGAGTTTTGAGCACTAGGTTCCACCCAGACCATTATTAGTACCCCCTTGATAGTACGGCTTGTCTTATAACTCAATTTCAAAATATAAAATAAATTAAACCAGCTCTTGGAGCCATTGCAAGCCATCGATTCGAGTTAGGGGGTCTCCTCCTTTGTTTTTTGCACCCACGACTAAACATATACTGTCAAACACTTGTCAAAGCCATTAGTCCTTTAATTATGTGGTCAACATCACCAAAACCCACTTAGAGCTTGATTGCACTTACACCCGTTTGAAAGGTCCTAATATGGCTAGAGGGGGGTGAATAGCCTATTTAAAAATCTACAACTCAACTAGAGCAATTTAATTAGTATGACAAATAGCGTAATGCAAACTTGCTCTAGCTCTATAGGGGTTGCAAGCCACCTATCCAACAATTCTAGTTGCAATGATTACTTAGGCACACAAACTTGCTATGTAACTACTCACTAAGAGCTCTCAAACTTGCTACTCTAAAGAGCTCAACTAGATGAATGTAAATAATAAAACAAGCTCTCAATTCTAATTACACTAAAGAGCTTGTATCAACTAGTTTGCAAGAATGTAAATGAGTGAGTAGGGTGATTTTACCGCCGTGTAGGGGATGAACCAATCACAAGATGAATATATAGCCAATCACCGGGAGAATGCCAAAGACAAGAGACAATCGATTTTCTCCCGAGGTTCACGTGCTTGCCAACACGCTACGTCCCCGTTGTGTCGACCAACACTTGGTGGTTCGGCGGCTAAGAGGTGTTTCACAAACCTTGTCCACACGATAGGACACCGCAAGAACCGACCCACAAGTGAGGTAACTCAATGACACGAGCAATTTACTAGAGTTACCTTTCGGCACTACGCCGGGAAAGGTACAACTCCCCTCACAATCACCGGAGATGGCCATGAACAATCACTAACTTGTGCCAATCCTCCACCGCTGCTCCAACCATCTAGGTGGTGGCAACCACCAAGAGAAACAAGCGAAATCCACAGCGTAACACGAATGCCAAGTGCCTCTAGATGCAATCACTCAAGCAATGCACTTGGATTCTCTCCCAATCTCACAAAGATGATGGATCAATGATGGAGATGAGTGGGAGGTGTTTGGTTAAGCTCACAAGGTTGCTATGTCAATGAAAATGGCCAAAAGTTGGAGCTACAACCGGCCATGGGGCTTAAATAGAAGCCCCCATGGAATAGAGCCGTTATACCCCTTCACTGGGCAAAATGCGCTCTGACCGGACGCTCCGGTCATACTGACCGGACCCTAGACTCAGTGTCCGGTCCACTGATTTTTGCCACGTGTCACTTTGAGTTAAAACTGAACTGTCAGATCTCAACGGCTAAGTGCCGACCGGACGCTCCGGTATTACTGAACGGACCCTGGAGCCTCAGTGTCCGGTCGAGTACAGTAAGGGTCGAAATCCATTTTTCTTTGACCGGACGCGTCCGGTCCACCTTGACTGGACACAGCCCAGCGTCCGGTGGTATACCCTAGCTACTGTACCGCCAAGACAGCGCTACCGGACGCAGGCAGTCAGCGTCCGGTGCATTCAGATCCAGCGTCCGGTCACTTGATCGACACTAGCATCTCCTCTGTCTTCTTCACCCTTGCTCGAATGTGCTAACCACCAAGTGTATCACCTTGTGCACATGTGTTAGCATATTTTTTACAAACATTTTCAAGGGTGTTAGTGATCCACTAGATTCTAAATGCATATGCAATGAGTTAGAGCATCTAGTGGCACTTTGACAACCGCATTTCGATACGAGTTTCACTCCTCTTAATAGTACGGCTATCTATCCTAAATGTGATCACACTCACTAAGTGTCTTGATCACTAAAACAAAATGGCTTCTATATTTTATACCTTTGCCTTAAGCCTTTTGTTTTTCTCTTTCTTCTTTTCCAAGTTCAAGCATTTGATCATCACCATGTCATGATCTTCGTCATTGCTTCATCACTTGGAGTAGTGCTACCTATCTCATGATCATCTTGATAAACTAGGTTAGCACTTAGGGTTTCATCAATTAACCAAAACCAAACTAGAGCTTTCAATCTCCCCCTTTTTGGTAATTGATGACAACCCTTATACAAAGATATGAATTAAAGTTCATTGGAATCCATGTTGCTTGCCCAAGCATTTTTACCATGTGTAAAGGATACGGACAAGTTTCATGAACTCCATATGATAGCAATTGCTCCCCCTACATATGTGCTAAGAGTTTGGATTGAAGCTTTGCACATATGATTAGATAGGAAATATAGGAGACAATTTCTACCAAATAATGCTAAGGTATAAGAGATGGATCTTTGAAGCGTGATACCAATCGGAGTGCACCAATATATCATCCTTAGCACCATTTGTAACTAGACATACACAAAAACTAGAATACCCCATGAGATCAATATTACAAATAAGGGTCTAGTTTCCATAAAATGAACATAGGTCTAGTTACTTTAGCCTATGCAAGCTAGTTTTTCATTTCAACATTCAAACCTACAACTAGCATACACCACACAAGCATGGATATTGAAATTAAAAAATTTATCCCATGCAAGCAAACATATGTAATGCACATTCAAATTCAGCATACAAGTTCATGAGCTTGCTCCCCCTATTTGTATGCTCAAAATTTTAATTGATCCCCTTCCTTTGTCATATTTTATCTCTCCCCCTTTGTTTCTTTGTTGTCTTTTCACTATCTTTGTTTCTTTGTTGTCTTTTCACTATCCTTATACACTATTTCTCCCCCTTTGTCATCAATGACCACAAAGGCTTAAAGTATAGATAGGGTACACTACAAGATTTTTGGTCTACTGCAACGCCGAAGAATTGCAACGTAGAAAATTTGGTTGCCAGAGATTGTTGTATTACAACCATTCTAAAAAATGGTAGCGATACATGCCTTTAATACAACGGTTTTCAAGATGTTGCAAAGCTCTGTTGCATTTGGTGGACGATATTGCAATGGTGAAAAATGGTTGCAGTAGACTTGATTTTGGTTGCAATTGTGTGGTAGTACTGCAACTACATTTACGTTAGTTGCATTTGGTTTTGACTATTGCTACGGTTTTTTTGTGTTGCATAAAATTTGACAAGCGTTGCAAATGCTAGATACTTAATGCAACGAGAACTCTTGGAGGCGAAGCAAAAGTGGGGGTCAATTGCAACCTTTTTTGGCAGTTGCAATATACTTTGATATTGTTGCAAGTGCTAAATTTTATTGCAACGAAATCTATGGGGTCGAAGCGAAAATTGTGTTCAAGTGCAACGCTTATTTTTGGTTGCAATATACTTTGATAATTGCAACGAATTTAAAACTTAAAAAAAAGTATGGAAAGAAAAGAATTGGGGACGCATATATTAAAATTAAAAAGTGCTCCCCACAGGATTCGAACCATGGAGCTCTGGTTCAGATAAAACCTTCTCCACCACTGCGCTATGTAGGTGTGTTCGTTGTAACTCAGGTTTTAATTTATTTGATATGATTGAAGACCTTATGAGTTATAAAACGCCCCAACCCTGGCCCCATCTCGGCATCTCCGTCCTTATGCCTGGTGTCTGAAACTTTCTGTTAAGTAGTAGTTGCTGTTAAGTACTTGATGTTAAGTATGCGTGGATGTTAATTAGTACTTGAAGTTGTACCAGGGTGGTTGGTCACTTTGTTAGCGATAGTAAATGCCTGACCGTGCACCATCGGTCACATGCACTACGCCAGATTCATACAGTAGGAACGGGGGCGTTTTTACTGTAGGGGCGGCTGGGGTTGGGGGCGCCCTTACAGTGGGCGTCCTCGGGCTCCAGCAGCCCAGCCGCCCCTACAGATGGCACTGTAGGGGCGACTGGTAACCTGAGTCGCCCCTACAGTTGGGGCTGATCTGTAGGGCGGCTCAATCACCAGCCGCCCCTGCAGTGCCCAACTGTAGGGGCGGCTGAATCACCAGCCGCCCCTACTGATGGCGCACGAATAAATAGCAGCCAAAATTTGAAAGGCTCAAATTTAGTCAAATAACAAGATGACCAAAATAAAAGTTGTAGATCTTGATGAGTTGAACAACTTTTGTATTCATCACTTTTACATCTGAAATCATTTAGGGTTTGAAAATTTGGTTTGAACTTGTCAAATTTTAAATTTCAAATTTCAAAATGTGTAAAACATTGTCACATCCAAGTTTGATCAAACGTAAATGCTGAAGCATGATTTTAGAATTTTTTAGAAAAAACAACCATCACATTTGGAGTTAGTATGAGGAAGAAAAACTAGTTACAAGTTTTACCCACAGATTAAAAAGAGAAATCACATTGTTCTATATGATCCTTACATGATCATAGTGAACAGTGTGATTTCTTTTTTTAAGCTATGGGTTAACTTTGTAACTAGTTTTTCTTCCTCATACTAACTCCAAATCTGATGATTTTTTTTCCTAAAATTTTCTAAAATCATTCTCTATCAATTTATTTTTTTGGTTTTGTCAATATATACATATGAAAAGTTTGAGCAATTTAAATTTTGAATTTCAAAAAAATGCAACTTCAGACAAGATTTTGGTACCCCAAATGATTTCAGCTGAAAAAATGATAAATACCAAAGTTGAATAACTTATCAAGATATACAACTTTTGTATTGGTCATTTCTTCATATGACAAAGTGGTACTGACATTGTTCATAAATGTGACACATGTCTCGTAAGGTTTTATAAACTATATGAGACATGTGTAACATTAGTGAATAATGTGTGCTAAAAAATTGTCAAATGAAGAAATGACCAAAATAAAAGTTGCAGATATTCATGAGTTGAACAACTTTGGTATTTATCACTTTTTATGTTGAAATCAATTTGGGTCTCAAATTTTGGTTCGAACTTGTCGTTTTTCAAAATTTTAAATTTAAAAGGTTCAAATTTTGTCAAATGACAAGATGACTAAAATAAAAGTTGTAGATATTAATGAGTTGAACAACTTTGGTATTCATCACTTTTTATGTTGAAATTGTTTTGGGTCTTAAATTTTGGTTCGAATTTATCATTTTTTAAAATTTCAAATTTGAAAGGTTCAAATTTAGTCAAATGACAAGATGACAAAAATAAAAGTTGTAGATCTTGATGAGTTGAACAACTTTTGTATTCATCACTTTTACATCTGAAATCATTTAGGGTTTGAAAATTTGGTTTGAACTTGTCAAATTTCAAATTTCAAATTTTAAAATGTGTAAAACATTGTCACATCCAAGTTTGATCAAACGTAAATGCTGAAGCATGATTTTAGAAAATTTTAGGAAAAAAAACCATCACATTTGGAGTTAGTATGAGGGAGAAAAACTAGTTACAAAGTTTATCCACATATTAAAAATAGAAATCACACTGTTCTATATGATCCTTACATGATCATAGTGAACAGTGTGATTTCTTTTTTTAATCTGTGGATCAACTTTGTAACTAGTTTTTCTTCCTCATACTAACTCCAAATCTGATGATTTTTTTCCTAAAATTTTCTAAAATCATTCTCTATCAATTTATTTTGTTGGTTTTGTCAATATATACATATGAAAAGTTTGAGCAATTTAAATTTTGAATTTCAAAAAAATGCAACTTCAGACAAGATTTGGTACCCCAAATGATTTCAGCTGAAAAAGTGATAAATACCAAAGTTGAATAACTTATCAAGATCTACAACTTTTGTATTGGTCATTTCTTCATATGACAAAGTGGTACTGACATTGTTCACAAATGGGACACATCTCTTATAAGGTTTTATAAACTATACGAGACATCTGTAAGATTAGTGAATAATATGTGCTAAGAATTTGTTAAATGAAGAAATGACAAAAATAAAAGTTGCAGATATTCATGATTTGAACAACTTTGGTATTCATCACTTTTTATGTTGAAATCAATTTGGGTCTCAAATTTTGGTTCGAACTTGTAGTTTTTCAAAATTTTAAATTTAAAAGGTTCAAATTTTGTCAAATGACAAGATGACTAAAATAAAGTTGTAGATATTAATGAGTTGAACAACTTTGGTATTCATCACTTTTTATGTTGAAATCAATTTGGGTCTCAAATTTTGGTTCGAACTTGTCATTTTTTAAAATTTCAAATTTGAAAGGTTCAAATTTAGTCAAATGACAAGATGACCGAAATAAAAGTTGTAGATCTTAATGAGTTGAACAACTTTGATGTTTATCAAATTTTCATTTGAGATCATTTGGTGTCTCAAAATTATTTTAGTAGTTTTGATTTTAATTTTTTAAAATTTAAATTTTTTCCCCCATTTTTAAAGGTTCAATTTTACAATTTTAAACTGTTGTAGTTGTTTTAGTTATTGTATATGTAAATATATCTATAAAAAATAATTATAAAATTTTGTACTGTATTATTTATTATTTACATGTGAATAATTCATTTTGATTTAGAAATTTGAAAAAAAAATCAACTGTGTAGGGACGCTCGCTCCAATCTCACCGTCCCCACGCGCAGCGTTCGGCAATCCTACGCCCGTGCGTCGCTCGTCTTGCACTCCTTTCGCCCCCACACCCACACCTACCTCCGCCTCTGTGCCCGCCGCCCACGCCACTGGCGTGCGCGCTAGCCACGGCCACGCCCTAAACAGCCTGAGCGCTCAGATCCGGCCACCGCCCCTCCGCTCCCACTCTCTCTCCCCTCCGCCGCCGTCGCCACCTCCTCTCTTCCTCCTCTGCTGCCACCGTGCCTCCCCCTCCCCACAACCACGACGGCACCACGGAGGCCAGATGTGGCGAGGAGGCAGGCATGCGGAGGAGGCTCCTCCCCTTGTCGGAGTTGGACCAGTGCCGGATGGCAAGGGGAAGCAGCCAAAGGTGATTTCGCCGCAACTTCAGCCGCCCCCACTCACCAACCCTAACCAGACGAGCAAGGCGGTCGCCGCGTCCACGAAGGTCCAGAGCTTCTGCGTCGAGGAGGAGGATCGTCGGATCCTATCAGTCGATCCTGGAGCCGCACTAGTGCCTCTCTGCTTCCGCGCGCAAGGGTGGTCACTCTTCCCTTGACGAGATCTCAAGCCGATCCAAGCTGGTCAACCGCTAGACGAAGATGAACTCGACGAATGGTTCAGGTAACCACCCAGTCCATGCAATTTGATCAATCCGCACCATCTCCAGCCCATCTGAATGTGACCTACTGATGTATTGATTACTGAATTCCCCTGCCACTAATCCCTAAGTTTGCATTCAGTGGCTTCCGCATAGACAAAGGCTCACGTTAGTTTTATCTGCAACTGTGTTGACTTTATTTTTTTACATAACAATGATTAATGTTTTATGTCCATTGAATTTGGGGCCTTATACAAGTCTAGTAATGCCTGAATGTTCTAAACCTGCAAATCTGTGACAGAGGTAGAGCTTACCAGTAGGCTGTTCTATAGGAGAGCATAGCTAGAAGATGAACTCCACTCATTCTGCAAGGTATGTTGCTTTGCTGCAAACAGTAACCGTACTTTTGAAATGTAGATTGTAACAGTAAATAGATAACTAAGATCTGTTATGGGTAGGTGACCGTTCCCACATCTTTTACTGATCACTTGTATAGACTTTCTGCATGGCTTGAGTTAAGAATATTCTTTTTCATGTGAACACATTCTCGAGACGTATAGCATCTGTTTTTTTACTGATCACTTATATGGACTTTCTGTTATGTGTAGGTAACTGTTCTCACCTGTTCTTTGTATTTCTTTTTGTTTAGCTGAGTGAGCACTAGTTCTCAAGTCAAAAATAAAACTACACACATAATTTGAGTTATGTGTCCTACCTTTTTTTGCTTGCAGGTTTCAACAGTTTAGAGCAGCATGGGAGGTCCTTCCGTTACCAATTTCCAGCGGCAGCTTTCAGCTTCAGTTGTTGAACAAAAGCAGGTGGGCAGCAACACATCAGCAGCTTGGTTGTTATCTCAGGTAACCAGTAACAGTAGGTAAGCATTAGTTCACTTTTAACAGGGAGTCATGATCATGTTTGTGATGGTGTACTAAGAGGAAGCCAAGAGGTAACTTGAAAGGATGGACAGCAACAAACAAGAGAACCAGGGAGGCGTCTCAGAAGCTTAGCATCCAGTTCTCTAGGCTTGGAGGACCTGTAGGTTCAAACAAACGAATATTTGTTGATGAAATAACACTGTTCACGAGGAAAAGATCACCTCTCATCGGAGTAAGAACATGGAGAGATATCCATGTGGATGTCAAAATTGCAATAGCAAACGATGTGCTGGTAAGCTTCTGTTATCCATGTGGATGTCAAAATTTCAATACCAAATTATTGTTTAAGAAGTAATTTATTTAGGCTTTACCTTGAGCAGGCTAAGTGGGACCTTGAGGATAACGAGGCGAACAGAATCAAGATATGGATGGTGGCTAATGACCGTTACAAAGGATGGCGATCTACATTTAGTGCTACCTACAAGGCGTACACCACCTATGAAGAGAGAATGAGACATAGGCCAGAAGAATTAGACATTGTTGAGTGGCACTATCTGGTGTCGTATTTTGGCACCGAAGAATTCCAGGTTTGTTCCCAATTTTTAAAAAACTTGCCAATTCCACTTCTGACGTCAAGGTTTATGTTTTACGCACTGCTGATTTTATAAAAATCAAATCATTGCTGGTTCTGTGCAGAGGATTAGCAATAAGAATTCTCAGAATCGGCACAATCGACAGATACACCATGTTACAGGATCAAAGGGTTTTTCTCAATTGAGCTATGAGAAGGTAAAAAATTCTATCACAAGGTTTTCCTTCAGGCATTTTTTTATGGTTTGTGCTTGTGCCCCCGAATGACAATGACATGATATTGTTATAACCTATATAGTCTTTGTATTTGATAGAGATATTTAGCCCACTGCCCACTACAAAAAAATATATTTTGCATCCTTGTATACAGAAAGCTGAAAAGTACTAAAACTAATGTGTGCCAACAAAAAGAAGAACTTGGATTCCTGTACTTTTTCAATAGCAATAAATATTTCTGTTATCTTCTGTTTTTAAATTCGTGGTGGATATCTTCCTGATCTTTACAGTTTATAAAAGCTTCTACATTTCACTAGATTATGAAATATGGCTAATTTTTTTACATTCTTGCCTAATTAGAGGGACCAACTAACTGGTGAAGAGCCAAATGATATGGAGCTTTTTATGATGACCCACCAACAAAATGGACAATGGACAAGCGAGGAATCTAGGGAAGTCTATGTGAGTATTAAACAGTTTTTACAACCCTTATTAAGTGATGCAACTGTCCTCGCTTAGAATTAAAGTTTTAATTAACTAAATGTCTTTGCTTTGTTAGGACAATGCAACCAGGAAGATTATGGAGCTGGAGTCAAGGCCTGACGCAAATGTCGTCTCAGACTTGGAGCAGAACCAGATTTTCCAATCAACCTACAAGGAAACGAGAAAAATCAAATCAAACAAGATGCATGCTAATGGTTACCTTGCAAGGTACCCAACTAGAAAGGAGCTACTATCGGAGGACTACCAGCGCAAACTGCAACAGGAGGAAGCCCTCATTGAATCGTTTGGACGGCTGCAAGATAGACTAGAAGCTCAAGAAGTTGAAAGGGAAGCCGAGAGGCAAGAACATAGGCGTCAGCTTGAACAGATGAACAAGGAAAGGGAGGCTGATAGAGAAGCACTTAGGCAAGCTATGTTAATGTTGCAAGCAGCCCAACAGCAAGCTTCAGTACAAAAGGTAATATTAACAACATCTATGTTCTCATAGTTTATTGAACTGAAAATCATGATCTTGAACCCAATTCGAAATGCAGGCTAGCACAATTGTGGAGCCAACTGAAAATGTTGCTGCTGCTGCAACAATTGAGGGGACACAAAATGTAACAACTACAATGGGAGAACACATGATGCATAGTCAGCAGGTAGTTTGATGATAATTGAAGAATGTTTAATTGTAACATGCATGTCATATTCTTGTCAAGGGGTGTAATTTTTACCACCAACCATTTATTTTCAGGTTACCCAAGAAACCAGCCAGCCAGAACAACAACCCCCTTCTTCCGCAGCTGAAGAACGTCTCACTAGAGGGCGCATGACTAGAAGTAATTTGGCAGCGAATTCGGATGCTGTTTATACTACAGCAAAGCAACTGAAGGAAACTGCGGCTAGGAAAAGATCTGCATTGTCCAAAAAGAATACACAGGTACTATGTGAAACCTTTTATCTCTCTTTGCATTAAAAAGGAATATATAGTCCTTTTGGAGAAGTACATAGCTATTCTTTTGTTCTGCTCCTAAATATGGTCCAGGCTTAGTTTCCTCTTGCTAATTAGAAATATATATGGATGTGTTTGTGCTCATAAAATGTCTTGGGAGGCAGCTGCATGTATGTTTATATTTGCTTTACGCTTCAAAGTTCATGGTTGATAGTACTGCAGCTCATAGAACTCTAGTACTGCAGCTCGTGTTTTGCTTCAGTGTTCAATTAGCTTTGCCACCACTAGTCTCAGTTTAACTAATGCATGTCAATGATTTTTTCAGGAGGAATCTTGAGTTTGAGAAGGAGCATGCGAATGGTGGGACGATGGCCAACATACATATCAAGGGAACCTTCGCTGCTACAGTAGACATTAGTCTTTTGATTCGAATGAGTTCAAACAGTTGTCTGTGCTTAACACATTATTATGTGTTAAGCTATCTACTTGTGTTCTCATTTAGTTTGACACTCGGTGTGTTTTGTTAAAGATTTTGTATGAACAAATTATATTTCGTTTTAATGGATGTCGATGCTTCCTTCATTATGTATTTGTCGTTTTGCGATTATTAATTTAAGCTACCAAACAAAGTGTCGCAACATGAATTATTAATATATTAATCTAGCGTTGCAATATATGATGGCACATATAACAACCACATTTAGTCGTGGCAATAGGTACGATAATCGTGGCAATAGAGAAACTATCTCTTGCAACTACAAAAAGATGACGGTGGCAATAGAGGAATCTACCTATAGCAACCAGATAGTTAGTAACGTGGCAATAGATGACCTGTCTGTAGCAACCAACCTAAGTAACGTGGCAATAGCCTATGCCATCTATAGCAACCATTCAGAAACATGGCAATATACGACCTCTCTGTAGCAACCAACCTGAAGAGATGTTGCAATAACCTAAGCCACCTATAGCAACCATTTAGGCGATGTGGCAATAGAGAACCTCTATTGCAATGCTTTCTCTGCGTAGCAACAACCACGATTGCAACACCTGTGTTGCGATGCGCTTGCATTGTGTTGCTACACGACCAGCGTGTCGCAATACGTATCGCTAGCAACGCCTAGTTCGTTGCAATTGATACTATTACCACACCCATAGTGGTTGCAATTGCTTTTGTTACAACACTCACCAGGTGTTGCAAAAGCGTCAAAAGTGTTGCAATAGAGGGGCTGTGTGTCGCAACTAAAATGTAACCCATTGCATTATGCTATTGCTACCCTTACAAGTGCAATGACATTTAACCAAAAAAAATTGGTAGCAAAATTACTATGGCTACCATTTTTGGATCTTTTGCTACACTTTTTTGGCGTTGCAGTAGACCGAAAATCTTGTAGTGGTAGGATTATCAATGTCAACAATTAGCACAAAGGTGACCTCAAATTACAGATAGATTGGGGTGAAATCATGTGAAATGAGGATCATTTTCCCAATTTGGTTCAATCTAGATTACTTGCAAAAGATATTTAACTTGGTTTGATCCAAGGACAAGCTTCTTCACACCTCCAAATAAGGGTTATCTTGTACCATGTTGAGTTAAACACTTATAGCTCATTTTCTAAATCAAACACTAGGTTTGCAAGCCCACAAACATGTCATATGCTACCACTAGATTATTTCAAACATACAAGCAATAGTGGTACCATACAAGCATCAAATTCATTTGATTTTCATGAATGAGCGTATTCAAATGTGAAATATGTCTAGATGCACTAATCATGTCCTTAGCAAGGATGTATGCCATGCCAATCAACTTTTACCTTGGATTGCTCAAAGGAGAGGCATGTCATATAATGGGGTGCATCAACACATATTGGAGAAGTCAAGTATGTTCAATTCATTCCTTAGCTTGCAAAACCTCTTCCCATCAAGTGGCTTGGTGAATATGTCGGCAAGTTGATCTTCGGTGCCCACACTCTCTATGCAAATGTCCCCTTTTTGTTGGTGATCTCTTATGAAGTGATGACGGACATCTATATGCTTTGTTCTTGAGTGTTGAACCGGGTTGTTGGTGAGCTTTACAGCACTTTCATTGTCACATAGCAATGGCACTTGCTTGAATTTGATCCCAAAGTCACTCAAGGTAGCCTTCATCCAAAGTAATTGAGCACAACAACTACCGGTCGAAATGTACTCCGCTTCGGTGGTTGAAAGTGCTACACTATTTTGCTTCTTTGATGACCAAGACACAAGTGATCTTCCTAATAGTTGACATGTACCCGATGTGCTCTTTCTCTCAACTTTGCATCCCGCATAATCGGAGTCTGAATATCCAATCAACTCAAATCTTGCTCCTTTGGGATACCACAATCCAACATTTTGTGTATGCTTCAAGTACCTCAATATTCTCTCTGTTGCTTTCAAATGACTTTCTCTTGGTGAGGCTTGGAATCTAGCACACATGCATACACTAAACATCACATCCGGCCTTGATGCGGTCACATAGAGTAGACTTCCAATCATAGACTGATACATCTTTTGATCCACCATATTGCCACTAGCATCACTATCCAAGCTTCCACTTGTCCCCATTGGTGTACTAATAGCTTTACTCTCCTCCATTTCAAACTTCTTGAGCATATCCTTGATATACTTGCCTTGACTCACAAATGTGCCATTCTTCATTTGCTTGATTTGAAGACTAAGGAAGTAACTAAGCTCTCCAATCATAGACATCTCAAACTCACTTGCCATCATCTTGCCAAACTCCTCACAAAATTCTTGATTTGTTGATCCAAAGATGATATCATCAACATAGATTTGCATTACAAACAAGTCCTTTCCAAGCTTCTTGGTGAAGAGAGTGGTGTCAACCTTTCCCATCTTGAATCCCTTAGTAGGAAATCCCTCAATCTCTCATACCATGCTCTAGGTGCTTGCTTTAATCCATACAAAGCCTTTCTTAACTTGTAAACATGGTTGGGTTTCTTTTCATCTTCGAAACCGAGAGGTTGCTCAACATACACAAGCTCATTGATGTACCCATTGAGAAATGCACTCTTCACATCCATTTGGTACAACTTGATGTTGTGGGCACAAGCATAGGCTAACAAGATCCTAATTGCTTCCAATCTTGCAACCGGGGCATATGTTTCTCCAAAGTCAAGACCTTCAACTTGAGTGTAACCTTGAGCCACTAATCTTGCTTTGTTCCTTATTACTATCCCATCTTGATCTTGCTTGTTCCGAAAGACCCACTTGGTTCCTATCATATTATGATCCTTAGGCCTCTCAACTAACTCCCATACTTGGTTTCTTGTGAAGTTGTTTAGCTCTTCATGCATAGCATTGACCCAATCAACATCATTCAAAGCTTCATCTATCTTTTTAGGTTCAATGGATGACACAAATGAGAAGTGCTCACAAAATGAAGCCAATCTTGATCTAGTTTGCACTCCTCTTGAAATATCACTAATGATAGTATCCAATGGATGATCTCTTGCAACATTGGTTGGTTGAAGCACTTGCACTTGATTGCTAGCATTTGATTGATCACTTGGTTGAAATGATGAACTAGCCACTTGTTGATCTTGCACCTTGTCATCACTAGTTCTTGCTTGAACTTGATCATGAGAACCACTAGCTTGCATATTTGAGTTAGAGAGCACTTGATTCTTGTCATCTTCAACATCAATCACCTCTCTAGGCCTTATATCACCAATGTCCATGCTCTTCATTGCATTGACCAATTGAGTGCCTCTTACATCATCTAGATTTTCATCTTCCTCTTGGGAACCATTTGTTTCATCAAACTCCACATCATGAACTTCCTCAAGAGTACCACTAGCCAAATTCCAAACTCTATAAGCCTTGCTAGTAGTGGAGTAACCAAGCAAGAAACCTTCATCACATTTCTCTTCAAACTTGCTCAATCTAGTGCCTTTCTTCAATATGTAGCATTTACAACCAAAAACCCGAAAGTATGCTATATTGGGCTTTCTTCCATTCAATAGCTCATAAGGTGTCTTCTCCATCATGGGGTGACAATAGAGTCGGTTACTATAATAGCAAGCCGTGTTGATTGCTTCGGCCCAAAATGAATGACTCACATTGTACTCACTCAACATTGATCTTGCCATATCCATCAAGGTTCTATTCTTTCTTTCATCTAGCCCATTTGATTGAGGAGTATACTTGGCCGAGAATTGATGTCTAATTCCAAATTCATCACATAACTCATCAATTCTAGTGTTCTTGAACTCACTTCCATTGTCACTTCTAACTTTCTTGATTGTTGTTTCAAACTTATTGTGAATACCCTTGACAAATGATTTGAATGTTGCAAACACATCACTCTTGTCCACTAGAAAGAATACCCATGTGTATCTAGTGAAATCATCCACAATCACAAATCCATATTTGTTTCCACCAATGCTAGTGTACGTGGTTGGTCCAAACAAGTCCATGTGCATCAACTCAAATGCCTTAGATGTGCTCATCATGCTCTTCTTAGGATGAGTGTTACCAACTTGCTTTTCAGCTTGACATGCACTACATAGCTTATCCTTCTCAAATGTGACATCTTTCAAGCCTCTAACTAAGTCATGCTTAATCAACTTGTTCAATTGTTTCATTCCAACATGACCAAGCCTTCTATGCCATAACCAACCCATGCTAGACTTAGTGATCAAACATGTTGTCAATTGAGCTTCTCTAGCATTGAAATCAACTAAGTATAGATTCTCATATCTAAATCCTTTGAATATCAAGTTAGAGCCATCTACACTTATGATCTCTACATCATCCACACCAAATATGCACTTGAAACTAAGATCACATAATTGAGCTACCGACAATAAGTTGAAGTTCAAGCTCTCTACTAGTAGCACATTGGAAATGCTCAAATCATTGGATATTGCAATCTTACCAAGCCCTTTGACCTTGTCTTTGCCATTATCACCAAATGTGATACTATCAATCCCATTGCTCTTGTTTTCATCGATTGAATTGAACATTCTTGGATCACTGGTCATGTGTTGTGTGCACCCACTATCAAGCACCCAATGCCTTCCTCCGGCTTTATAATTGACCTACAAAAGAAGATCAATTCTTTTTAGGTACCCAAACTTGCTTGGGTCCTTGAAGGTTAGTTACCAAGGTCTTTGGTACCCAAATGGCCTTCTTCTTTGGGCCCACAATTGGTGTACCAATGAACTTAGCCTTCACACCATTGGCACCCTTAAAAAGCATGTAACAAGAATCAAATTTGATTGAGGATACATTAGGTAGCTTGTTCTTGTTAATCTTGCAATATTGCTCTACATGCCCAACTTGCTTGCATCTATTGCAAAACTGACCATTGCCCTTCACAAAGCTAGCTTTGAGAGTGACAAAGGCCACCTTGCCTTTCTTGGGAGTATAGCCTAATCCCTCTTTATTGAGAGAAAACCTTTGGGTACCCAAGCACTTTAGCAAGCGGACATCTCCACCATAGGCATTGCCTAAGGCATGAGTGAGCTCATTCACCTCCTTCTTGAGGGTCTCATTTTCCACCACTAGTGATGCATCATTTATAGATGGAGTGGAAGTGGTAGTGCTACAAGGAGTGTTAGTAGGAGCAACTATAGTGGGCATAAAAGAATCATCAATAATATCACATGTCAGTCCCACATCACATGTAACTATCACTTGCTCCTTCTTGGCTTCCTCCTTCTTGACTTGCTCAATGAGAGAGAAGTGAGTTTTTTCAAGCTTAGAGTGAGTTTTGCCAAGCTTCTCATGGGCTTCCATTAGCCTCTCATGAGTGGCATTGAGCTCATCAAAGGATTGCTCAAGAGATTTTAATTTCTTGCGCAATTCTTTGCACTCCTTTCTCTTCATCTTATTGCAAGCGTGCACTTGCTCACACATGTCCAAGAGCTCCTCCTTGGTGTACTCCTCCTCCTCATCATCACTCCTACAAGAATCACTTTCACATTCATCATCACTCTCATCATATTTTACCTTGGTAGGCTTTGCCATGAGGCATGTCGATGGAGTGTCGAAGATGGAGGGCTTGTTGTTGATGGCGATGCTTGCTAGTGCTTTCTTGATTGATTTCTTGCCATCATCACTAGAGTCATCACTATCCGATGAGCCATCACTATCCCAAGTGACTACATAGCCTCCACCCTTCTTCTTCTTTTGGAAGGTCATTCTCTTCTCCTTCTTCTCCTTCTCCTTCTTTTCATTCTTATCTTTCTTGTGCTTCTTCTTCTCATCTTCATCATTATCACTATTGTAGGGACAATTTGCTACAACATGATCAGGGCTCTTGCAAGTGTAGCATCTTCTCACATACTCTTTGCTCTTGATGTGATCTCTTCTCTTCCTTGCACCATAGTCCTTCTTCTTCATGAACTTGCCCATCTTGCGCACAAAGAGAGCCATAGCTTCATCATCAATATCACTAAGATCTTCATCCTCACTTGATTCTTTCTTGGACTTGCCCTTGTTCTTGGATGATGATGAGCTAGCCTTGAATGCTATACTCTTCTTCTTGTCTTCTTCTTCCTTGTCATCCCCCTCCCTTTCCACACGGTATGTCTCTTGTGTCATGACATCACCTAGTACTTGGTTGGGGGTAATATCCTTCAATCCTCCTCTTATGATTAGCAATCTTAACATCTCAAATCTTGGAGGTAGGCACATCAAGAACCGATGAGAGACGTCATCATCCTTGATCTTCTCTCCCAAAGCCTTCAAGTCATTGACAATTACTTGCAATCGATGGAACATCTCCGGAATGCTCTCATCTTCCTTCATCTTGAAGCTTGTCAATTTATCCTTGAGGATATATAACTTGGCACTCTTCACCGCCGGTGTGCCCTCATAAGTTTCTTCCAATCTTTTCCACACTTCATTTGCTCTTTCACAATCCTTGATTTGCTCAAACACCTTGGAATCAATGGCATTGTATATGGTGTTGAGAGCCATTGTATTGCATTGCTTGTTGATCTTATCTTGGATGGTGGGATCATCGGGATCGATGATAGCATAGTCATTCTCGGTCACTTCCCACACTTGATCATTGATTGAACCAAGATACATCCTCATCTTTCTCTTCCAATAATCATAGCATGTGCCATCAAAGAACGGTGGTTTGCCCCCCACATGGTTGAACACAACTTGAGCCATAATTTGACACCGAGGTTGTTAAGCCTTCAAACAAATGGTGACCATGGCTCCGATACCACTTGAAAGGTCCTAATATGGCTAGAGGGGGGTGAATAGCCTATTTAAAAATCTACAACTCAACTAGAGCAATTTGATTAGTATGACAAATAGCGTAATGCAAACTTGCTCTAGCTCTACAGGGGTTGCAAGCCACCTATCCAACAATTCTAGTTGCAATGATTACTTAGGCACACAAACTTGCTATGTAACTACTCACTAAGAGCTCTCAAACTTGCTACTCTAAAGAGCTCAACTAGATGAATGTAAATAATAAAGCAAGCTCTCAATTCTAATTACACTAAAGAGCTTGTATCAACTAGTTTGCAAGAATGTAAATGAGTGAGTAGGGTGATTTTACCGCTGTGTAGGGGATGAACCAATCACAAGATGAATATATAGCCAATCACCGGGAGAATGCCAAAGACAAGAGACAATCGATTTTCTCCTAAGGTTCACGTGCTTGCCAACACACTACGTCCTCGTTGTGTCGACCAACACTTGGTGGTTCGACGGCTAAGAGGTGTTTCACAAACCTTGTCCACATGATAGGACACCACAAGAACTGACCCACAAGTGAGGTAACTCAATGACACGAGCAATTTACTAGAGTTACCTTTCGGCACTCCGTCGGGGAAGGTACAACTCCCCTCACAATCACCGGAGATGGCCACGAACAATCACCAACTCGTGCCAATCCTCCACCGCTGCTCCAACCGTCTAGGTGGTGGCAACCACCAAGAGAAACAAGCGAAATCCGCAGCGCAACACGAATGCCAAGTGCCTCTAGATGCAATCACTCAAGTAATGCACTTGGATTTTCTCCCAATCTCACAAAGATGATGGATCAATAATGGAGATGAGTGGGAGGTGTTTGGTTAAACTCACAAGGTTGCTATGTCAATGAAAATGGCCAAAAGTTGGAGCTACAACCGGCCATGGGGCTTAAATAGAAGCCCCCATGGAATAGAGCCGTGATACCCCTTCACTGGGCAAAACGCGCTCTGACCAGACCCTGGACTCAGCCTCTGGTCCACTGATTTTTGCCACGTGTCACTTTGAGTTAAAACTGAACCGTCAGATCTCAATGGCTAAGTGCCGACCGGACGCTCCGGTATTACTGACCGGACCCTAGAACCTCAGCGTCCGGTCGAGTACAGTAAGGGTCAAAATCCGTTTTTCTTCGACCGGACGCGTCTGGTCCACCTCGACCGGACATAGCCCAGCGTCCGGTGGTATACCCTAGCTACTGTACCGCCAAGACAGCGCTACTAGACGCAGGCAGTCAGCGTCTGGTGCATTCAGATCCAGCGTCCGGTCACTTGATCGACACTGGCATCTCCTCTATCTTCTTCACCCTTGCTCGAATGTGCTAACCACCAAGTGTATCACCTTGTGCACATGTGTTAGCATATTTTTTACAAACATTTTCAAGGGTGTTAGTGATCCACTAGATTCTAAATGCATATGCAATGAGTTAGAGCATCTAGTGGCACTTTGACAACCGCATTTCGATACGAGTTTCACTCCTCTTAATAGTGCGGCTATCTATCCTAAATGTGATCACACTCACTAAGTGTCTTGATCACTAAAACAAAATGGCTTCTATATTTTATACCTATGCCTTGAGCCTTTTGTTTTTCTCTTTCTTCTTTTCCAAGTTCAAGCATTTGACCATCACCATGTCATGATCTTCGTCATTGCTTCATCACTTGGAGTAGTGCTACCTATCTCATGATCATCTTGATAAACTAGGTTTGCACTTAGGGTTTCATCAATTAACCAAAACCAAACTAGAGCTTTCACCATTTGCCATTATCAAACAAGGCACACCCGCTAAAATGCCCTACGATGGATTCATTGCTAAATTAAATTTTTTGCCATGGCTTATTTTCCTTCCCATTTTGCCCTTCACCCTTATCCCTTCCATTTCATTCACGGTCATTCACGGAGAGCGAACCAGAGATAGAGAGACATGAGACGGACGCTGCCACCTCCCTCCCGACACGTCCACGCTAGGCCGCCACCGACCGTCTGCGCCAGGCCACCGCCGACCATTCATGCCACTACCACCGTCATGTCCACACCACACCGCGGTCGCTGCCCTGATGCTTCCACGCCAGGCCGCCGCTACGTCCACGCCAGGTCATGGCCGTCGCCCCGATGCATCCATGCTTGGTTGGGAACTAGACTGGAAGCCCGATGAAGGTAACCTCGGTGGGCTCGAGCGCAACGGGTAGCAGCAGTAGTGAGTGCCCCTTTTGCCAGGTTCCATTGGTTCAGATCTAGAGCAAGCAGCCGGCGACTTTGGGCGAGTGGTATCTCAAGTGCCCGCACAACATCAAGGTAAGGATTCTTGATATTGGTGACCTCACTGTGTCTCTTGCTGCTGCTCTGATTGATGCATTTTGAGTGCAGGGTGATCCAACTACCTGTGATTACATTCGTCTTGAGGTGGAGAATGTGAAGTTGGAAGCACAAGAACGCTGACCGAAGGCTAAGAAGGAGGCATCATGTGACTGTTGCTCTGAATTGAAAGCAGAATTGCAAGAGTTGAAGCAAACACTTGATAGTGTTGTAGCTGAACTTTGGAAAGTGAAGGTGAAGCATGCAGAGCCGATTCCTGAGTCGATTCATGAGCCAAAGCCTAAGCCAAAGCAAATTGTGATCGATTATTTTGTTTTTGTGGGCTTTGTAGGTGTCCTGATTGGTGTTGTGGTTGCTTGTATGTGGAAGTGAACAACTAATGTCTATGTTAGTCAGCCAATGTGTGTGTGAGTTAGCTCTTGTGTGTCTATGCTGTTGTGTGTGAGTTATGCGGTAGACAGGATGGATCTCAAGATGGACAAGCTTATCGTTTTGGTGCAACTGCTGGTGGTGTTGTGTTTAGTAATTGTAGTCCTAGTTCTTTTAGTCGTGGCAGTGCTTATTAGCAAGTGAAGCATGTGTTGTAATGACATCTAAGTCCTATGTAATGAAGAAGATGTTTTCCTGGAATCATGAGTCATTTTCACTTGTTTATGCAGATCATGTGGTCTGATTTTGACAAAATCTTGTCTGAATTTAGAAAAAATTTTGACAGAATTTTGCTTGAATTTAGAAAGAATTTTGACACAATTTCATGATCACAATAATATTCTAGAAATATAGTAGATTTCATAAAGGTTCACACAATACATAGGTACCATTTAAGTTACAATAATGTAGGTCCAAATAAATTAACTAAGGTCCAGATACATAGGATAAGGTCGAGATACAATTTCATGATCGAGATACATGTCCAGATACATAGGATAAATAAGGTCCAGATACATGTCCAGAAAACATTCCAGACACAAAGCATCAATTGGTTTTTCAGTTTCCTTGGCTTCAGTTTTTTTGGTGGGCTCCTCTTTTGCACTGTCTTGTCTGGTGAGGCAGCAATAATGGGATCGACACCTTCACCTAGCAGGATTTGGAGTCGGCTGCAATAAAAGTGCCACTATGAGTCATTTGTTGCTCTTGTGTACAAGTATAAAAGAATGAGAATTAATGTGTTGCATACCCTTTTGTCACCCTAATGGGGCTGTTTTGTATGATCTGGTCCCTTGTGAGCCTTGTGGTGCTGGAGAGTGCATTTGGGGCTGGTGCAGCCATTTCTTGGTCATTGAAAGCATTTGGGGCTGTTGGTGCTATTTCTTGGTCATTGAAAGCATTTGGGCCTGGTGCAGCCATTTCTTGATCATTGAAAGCATTTGGGGCTGGTGGTTTAGTAGCAGTATCCTGAGATTTCTCTCCCTTCTTTGCTCTCTTTGTTGGGATCTTTGCATTCTCACCATACTTTGTTGTATTTTTCCTTGGCTTTCTTTTCCTGTAAGTTTAGAAAAAAAAATTTAAGTTAATGAGCACAACAAGTTAGGACAACAAGTAAATATAGCAGGTCTTACCTTTTCTTAGTCCCATTAAGATGTCATTTGTAGTTTGTTTCACCATGGCCCAATTCTCCACGTCCCTTGCACTTCCTTTTGCCTCTAATAATTGTTTTCTTGCCCTTTTGTGCCTCATTTGCAGCTTGTTTATCTGCCTCATTTGCTGCTTCCTTGGCTGCCTTCTTTCCTTTGCTGCCACCACCTTCAAGGAAGCATTTGATCTTGAGTTTTCTATACCTACCAACAAGCTTCTTGTCAAGGGGTGAGTTAAGCCCAAAATGCAAATCAACATCTGGCCACTGTGTTCTATCAGGCAATGGCTCTATAAGTCTCTTATAAGCTGCCTTGAATATCTCAATAGAGTAATACTCGTGCACAAAATCCTCCATATATACATTAGTAGACTGTACACTTGTAATCAAAGCCAAAGCATGCTGGCAAGGCTTACTAGTATGCTGCCACTCAAGATAGGTGCACTCATGCAGATATGACTTAACAACATGTCTACTGTGAGTGTTTGTGGTGTCCCAAATCTCTGCTGCAGCACTACCACCGTCTACAACAATCAAGTGCCCAAGTCCTCTAGTTCTTGCTTTCAACTGCTGTATGACTGCTGGGAGGATCTTCCCACTAAGACTTTCTGAAAATTTTCTCCTTTTAGCCCACAACACCATAATCATCTCTCTGAGTTTGTCTGCAAGCTCAACAGCATGAAGGTCTTTCTAGTCCTTGATCCAATTATTAAACACTTCAGCAAGGTTATTAGTGATATAATCACATTTAATCTCAGGATTGAAGGCAGATCTCACCCACAACTTATAATGGTGAGCCTCCATCCAAACTAACACTTGAGGACTAGCATCAGTGATTGACTTGTAAAAATAATTAAAAACTGATTCTCTATAAGCTCTAGCTGCAGGATACCTCTTAGAGAATACATCACCACCAAACCTTTTAATAAAATTGTTCATTAGATGTCTAAAGCATTCCCTATGTTTAGCCTACGAAAACACTTTCTTAACTGTATTTTCTAGACCTTTGCATGCATCTGACGAAATAGCTAAAACAGGAAGATCTCCTATGGCCTTATGCAACTGAGTCATAAACCAAGTCTAGTTATCTGTTGTCTCACCATCAATAAAGCCAAAAGCAACTGGGTACATCCAATTGTGACCATCTATACCACAAGCTGCAACTAAATGACCGTTCCATCTACCATTAAGTGCCGTAGAGTCTATGCTAAGGTATGGCCAGCATCCTTTTAAAAAACCTTCAATGCAAGGTTTTAATGCACAGAAAAATCTATGGAAATAGAACATGCCGTCTACCTCCTTAATGCGAATCTCAATAACACTACCTAGACACCTCTTCAGGACCTCTTCCCTCCAATTGAATAGCAGATGAAAGCTCTCTTCCCATTTGCCATACAATTCTCTCAAAGCAATTTTCCTACCTCTACAAACAGTGTCATAATGAATTATACACTTGTGCTCATCCTGTAAAGTGTCTTGCAGTTCCTTAGGGCCCATAGTTGTTTTCTTCCTAAGCAACCCAAGCACTGGTTGGTGTGGTAGTCTTCCTCCTAGCACTTGATTCACATGTATGCTCATCAATAACCTTTGTCACCTGCAACAAAAAATAATTAGTCAAGGCAAACAATATAGAAGGACAAAAAACATTGCCAGTCTAAAGTTATTACAACAACAACAACAACAACAACAACAAAGCCTTTAAGTCCCAAATAAGTTGGGGTAGGCTAGAGTTGAAACCCATCAGAAGCAATCAAGGTTCAGGCACGTGAATAGCTGTCTTCCAAGCACTCCTATCTAAGGCTAAGTCTTTAGGTATATTCCATCCTTTCAAGTCTCCTTTTATTGCCTCTACCCAAGTCAACTTCGGTCTTCCTCTGCCTCTCTTCACGTTACTATCCTGACTTAGGATTCCGCTACGCACCGGTGCATCTGGAGGTCTCCGTTGCACATGTCCAAACCATCTCAACCGGTGTTGGACAAGCTTTTCTTCAATTGGCGCTACCCCTAATCTCTCACGTATATCATCGTTCCGAACTCGATCCCTTCTTGTATGACCGCAAATCCAACGCAACATACGCATTTCCACGACACTTAGCTGTTGAACATGTCGTCTTTTCGTAGGCCAACATTCTGCACCATACAATATAGCAGGTCTAATCGCCATCCTATAAAACTTGCCTTTTAGCTTTTGTGGTACCCTTTTGTCACATAGGACACCAGACGCTTGCCGCCACTTCATCCACCCTGCTTTGATTCTATGGCTAACATCTTCATCAATATCCCCGTCCCTCTGTAGCATTGATCCTAAATATCGAAAGGTATCCTTCCTAGGCACTACTTGACCTTCCAAACTAACATCTTCCTCCTCCTGAGTAGTAGTGCCAAAGTCACATCTCATATACTCAGTTTTAGTTCTACTAAGCCTAAAACCTTTGGACTCCAAAGTCTCCCGCCATAACTCCAGTTTCTGGTTCACTCCTGTCCGACTTTCATCAACTAGCACTACATCGTCCGCGAAAAGCATACACCAAGGGATGTCCCCTTGTATGTCCCTTGTGACCTCATCCATCACTAAAGCAAACAAATAAGGGCTCAAAGCTGACCCTTGATGTAGTCCTATCCTAATCGGGAAGTCATCCGTGTCTCCATCACTTGTTCGAACTCTAGTCACAACATTGTTGTACATGTCCTTAATGAGCCCGACGTACTTCGTTGGGACTTTATGTTTGTCCAAAGCCCACCACATAACATTCCTTGGTATTTTATCATAAGCCTTCTCCAAGTCAATAAAAACCATGTGTAGGTCCTTCTTCTTCTCCCTATACCGCTCCATAACTTGTCTTACTAAGAAAATGGCTTCCATGGTTGACCTTCCGGGCATGAAACCAAATTGGTTCATAGAGACTCGCGTTATTGCTCTCAAGCGATGCTCGATAACTCTCTCCCATAGCTTCATAGTATGGCTCATCAACTTAATTCCCTGGTAATTCGTACAACTTTGAATATCCCCTTTATTCTTGTAGATCGGTACCAATATACTTCTCCTCCACTCATCATGCATCTTATTCGATCGAAAAATATGGTTGAACAGCTTGGTTAGCCATACTATAGCTATGTCCCCGAGGCATCTCCATACCTCGATTGGGATACCATCCGGTCCCATCGCCTTACCTCCTTTCATCCTTTTCAACGCCTCTCTGACCTCAGATTCTTGGATTCTCCGCACAAAGCGCCTATTGGTGTCATCAAAAGAGTCATCCAACTGAAAGGTTGTGTCCATATTCTCACCATTGAACAATTTGTCAAAATACTCTTGCCATTGATGTTGGATCTCATCCTCCTTCACCAAGAGATGCTCCCTTTCATCCTTAATGCACTTAACTTGGTTGAAGTCCCGTGTCTTTCTCTCATGAACCCTAGCCATCCTATAAATGTCCTTCTCTCCTTCCTTCGTACTCAAATGTTGGTAAAGATCCTCGTACGCTCTACCCTTTGCCACACTTATAGCTCGCTTTGCAGTCTTCTTTGCCACCTTGTACTTCTCTATGTTGTCCACACTCCTGTCATGGTACAAGCGTCTATAGCATTCTTTCTTCTCCTTAATAGCCCTTTGGACTTCCTCGTTCCACCACCAAGTATCTTTAGCCTCGCGTCCCCTTCCTTTGGTTGCTCCACAGACCTCTAAGGCTACCTTCCGAATGTTGGTTGCCATCTTGTCCCACATGTTGTTTATGTCGTCTTCTTCCTTCCAAGAGCCCTCTTTGATAACCCTTTCCCTAAATACCTCTGACGTCTCCCCTTTCAGTTTCCACCACTTTGTTCTTTTAATCTTAGCTTGTTTATCCCTACGGGCATACACCTGAAAACGAAAATCTGCCACAAAAAGCTTATGTTGAGAAACAACACACTCTCCTGGTATCACCTTGCAATCCAAGCATGCTCGTTTATCATTTCTTCTTGCGAGGACAAAGTCAATCTGGCTACAGTGTTGTCCGCTACTGAAGGTCACTAGATGAGATTCTCTCTTTCTAAAGAAAGTGTTAGCTATCATCAGGTCAAAAGCTACCGCGAAGTCCAGAACTACCTCCCCCTCCTGATTCCTACTACCATACCCAAAACCTCCATGAACTGCCTCGAAACCTACGCTTGTAGTACCTACATGCCCATTAAGATCTCCTCCTATAAAAAGCTTCTCACTACTAGGTATAGCTCTAACCAGGCCATCTAAGTCTTCCCAGAACTGTCTCTTAGCACTCTTGTCGAGGCCTACTTGGGGGGCATACGCACTAATTACGTTCAAGACCATATCACCAACGACAAGCTTAACTAAGATAATCCTATCTCCTTGCCTTCTCACTCCCACCACACCATTCTTGAGGCTCTTATCAATCAAAACTCCTACTCCATTTCTATTCGTGACTGTCCCTGTGTACCAAAGCTTGAAACCTGTATTGTCCACCTCCTTCGCCTTCTGACCCTTCCATTTAGTCTCTTGAACGCATAATATATTTACACGCCTCCTAGTCGCGGTATCAACTAATTCTCTTAACTTACCTGTAAGTGACCCTACATTCCAACTACCTAAACGGATCCTAGTTGGTTCGACTAGCTTCCTTACCCTTCGCACCCGTCGACTCAGATGCGAAGACCCTTGCTCATTTTTCACTACACCCGGGCGCCGATGTAGCGCGCCACTAAGGAAGCGACGACCCGATTCTTGGTCACTTGACACCATGCCCAGATCACGACACGGCGCGTCACGGGGGTGACGACCCGGCCCTTGCCCATTTAACACCATACCCGGGTTCCGATATGGCGCGTCGCTAAGAGGGTTACGCCCCAACGATTTTCTTTCGGGTTTCATCTCCATTAAAGTGGCTAAGTTTTTACATTGGCTCGCCACGCCTAACACAACCCTCCTCCTTTACCAGGGCTTGGGACCTGCTATGCTAAGACACCAAAGGCGCCCCACCATAGGCGGAGTTCTAGTCTAAAGTTATTGAAGGGAAAAAAATTAACGGAATGCAAAATGCAAGTTAGTACCATAACGGTGCACCGATCAGGCTGTCTACACCCAACAAGATGCCAAGGACAACCTTCTCCATTGCAATCAGCAATGTATCTAGTTGGATTTGTTTTGACAAAGTGTAGTTCAAACTCTTTATTTATAGCAAATTGTCTCACAACCAATCTAAACTCCTTCATGTTAGGATAAGTTGTGCCAAGATCCATACTGGGCCGATTTGGATCATGCACCATAGTCCTCTCCCCTGGTAAATAGTCATCAACTTCAATGGCTGCCCCAGTTGTATCAACTTCCTCAGTCCTCTGCCGAGTATCATCCTTTTGTTGACCGCAGCCTTTACTAGCTGCCTTCCTTTCCTTATCAGCCTCCTCATCCTCAGCCCTAAACCCCAACAGTTCATACATCACCTCATCATCAACAATCTCAATTCTTCCCTCTTCATCTCGACTTTCCTCGATGCGTAGCGTATCCCAATCAACCAGAGGTGTCTGCATCTGCTGTGTAGGAGGTTCTACCAGTGCTAAGCTAAGCTCAGGATCCCCATCGAGCCTAGTACAGAAAAAAGGTGGCACAATTAGATTACCACCACATCTACACTAGTCGAGTCTCATCTACACGATTGGACACAATTACATTACCACCACAGCAAGAATACGTACCCTTGGATGAGATCTGGCAAGTTCTCCTCCATCCAGCACTTGGAGCAGCGCCGGCGTCGGCCGGCAGAGCTGGGACGCCTGGCTGGCTTCGGGGAAACGTCCCAGGAGGTGGCCTGCCGTCGACCATCGGCGGCGGTGGCGGTGGCGGTGGCGGTAGCAGCGGTGGCGGGGAGCCGTTCCCTGTCCACGCTTGACCTAGCGGCGGCGTCTCCGTCTCGTCTCTCTCCCATCCGTGAACGACCGTGAATGAAAAGGAAGGAAGGGATAAGGCTAAGGGGCAAAACGGGAAGGAAAATATGCTGCGGCAAAAAAAGAAATTAATTTGGCAATAAATCCGTCGCAGGGCATTTTAGCGGGTGTTCCTCGTTTGGTAATGGCAAACGGGCGAATCTCATTTGCAGGATGGCAAACGGGTGTGCCTCGTTTATTTATTTATTTATTCACGGTTAGGGTTAGGGATTCGGGGAAAAGAAGATTATTCCTTCTAATTGCTTAGCTCGTGGAGTGAATCACCGTTAATTTCATAAGACTAGATCTAATTTGTGATTAATTGTGATAAACGGTAGAACCCTAACCTTAGTTACTTAGTCTAATCATGAATTAAATGCTTCTGAAATCTGCAGCGCTGAGTGCCAGTCCATCAGTTCTTGTGCTTCTCAGGTTGTGTTGGTTATTAGCTTGTCTCTGTAATTGCAAAATTCCCTCAGTTTCAGTACTTGCTTTTTAGTGAATGGATAGCTGAATAGTTGAAATGGTTTGCATGTACTTCCAGTTAAGTTTCAATAGCTAGCAGTTTATAGTTTTGGAGCTTTAGTTTATTTTCACATGCTAGATTTGTCTGTTTCAAATCGATGGTATTTATCTGCAATGGTACAAGGCTGCAAGCACAATGATATGCTGAAACAGTTTGGTCTGTTTAACTGAAGAAGGCTCTATTTTGCGTGACAGTACTGTAATGCAGTCTTCAGTATTGCCATTTGCAGTTTATTTCAGAGTAGCAGAGGGTGCTTTTCTCCTGTCTTGCAAAGTCCTTTGACAGATACAATTTGACAGTTTATTTCAGAGTAGCAGAGGGTGCTTCTAGCTGTAAAGGAAAGACATGCAAAGGTAATGCTAATGATAGTGATTTGGTATTTTCTTGTCGGTATCATCTTAAGCAAATTATTTTCAGTAACCTTTTTTCCTTCTTAGAATGTGGGAGTGACTTTCTGGCTATCATGTCTCACATAAATATGATAAATGCATATAATGTCTGCTTTGTGCAATTTGGATACAGTGTAGTTAGCTACATAATGAGAAATTTTCAACTTGGAACCAGCCTTATGGAAAATACTGTGATAAGTACTGTAGGTTTCGTATAGATCAATTCCAACGCTTTAGGAGGCGGCCGTCGTGCAAGGCATGTGCGAGCGCACAGCACCAGTGTATGAACTTTGCTTGAATTGCGTGCTTGATGTGGAGTGTAGAACTTTAAAATTTGCATTTCATTACCTTATTATTACTAAGCTGGCATGATTATTATCCAGCAACCTGCTAATAGCACAAGCAGCCACATTTTTCGTGTTGATGGAGCACCTCAAAACAAATTAATTGTGCCAAGTCAAGTTCGACCAATTTTTAGTGAATGTATAGGTCATGGTTTTGAGTATGTTGCATATAGTTATCTCAGCTAGGAGTAAACTAGAAGCCTGATATGTTGTGAACTACTTAGCTTATAGGATTAATTCTGCGTTTTTATCTTTTATAATGTAGTACCAATCATTACAGTACCATGCTTCCAAGTTCTTTCTTCAAAACTTTTCAGGACTGAAATGATTAGGTACTATATAGCATGATGATTAGCACAGGACTAAATAGCAATTTTTTCTGTAGGGCTATCTAAAACAGGTGGAGGTGTCATGTTGGATCTAGCATGGTACACTACTACATAAAACTTAATGGAGGCGGTCGTTTTCGATTTTCGGAGGCGGGCATTGCAACCGCCACCGATCAAAGGTCACGGTAAATGCGGATTAACAGAGGTGGTCGCTTTGCCCGCCTTAGTAAATCGATTAAAATAAACAAAAAAAGAAAAAACCCGCATGGGCCTGGATCTAGGCCGCACAGGCCTAGATCTGGGCGGCCTCATGTCGCCGCCATCGATCCGCCGCCCCATCGTCACGAGCGCCACCGAGAGGACGGAGCCAGGCCCCACCGGGAGGACGAGGGGGCAGGGGGGCGCTCGCCGCACCAGAGGGAGGAGGAGGGCAGGGGCCATGGAGCCGTCGAGATCCAGGCCCCACGCGTCGGAGGGAGGAAGGAGAGGCGCGCCGCCAGGAGGACGAGGGGGCCGCTCGCCGCACCAGAGGAGAGGGAGGAGGGGGCCGAGGGCCGCGCCGCCACCCTGATCCGGGCCCTGCGCGCCGGAGGGAGGGAGGAGACGCGCGCTGCCATGAGCGCGGCCGCCCCGCGCCGCCGGGAGGACGAGGGGCCGCAGGTCGCACCACGCCGGAGGAGAGGGAGGAGGGGGCCGCACGCCGAAGGCAGAGGGAAGAGTTGAGGGTGAGATTGGAGAATGAAACCAAAGTCTGAGTATATATAGTCCGTGCCGAAAATCAGGCTGGGCTGGGACTGTATTTTTGGAGGCGAGCTTTATAGTGTGTCCGCCTCCGAAAATTGATTTATGGAGACTATTTTTAGAGGCGGTCGTCTTAGTTGCCCGCCTCCATAAATCGATTTTACGAGGCGAGCAAAAGTGCCCGTCTCGGTAAATAAAAAGTGCCTGCCTCCATTAATCGTACGCGTTAACCAAGGCGGTTGGATTTTGTGACCGCCTCCATTAATAAAAGGGTACCGTCTTGCAAAATCATTTGTGTAGCAGTGGTAAGACCACTAATTCTAAATGTATTGTTCCTGTTGTTTTTAATTTAAATAATAGAGATAGGGAACTTATCTCTGAGTTGCTTGGATTCAGGTAGTGCTTGACTGCTTGTGCTGTCTATACAGAACTGCAATCTGTTACTTGTCTGAAAATGGCTACTTCCATGTTTTTTATTTTTCTTTGACATTGTGCAAGCTGTGACTTATCCTGTTACCTATCTACAATTTTTTATCATGTTTCTACTTCCAGGTTTCTCATTTTCCTTTTACATTGTGCAAGCTTTTGGAGTGGCCAAAGTGCCGGCTGCTGGGTACTAGTTACTTGCACGGTTCCTTGCAGTAGCTAGATGTTTGTCTAGTCAAGTTGCTTTTAGGAGAGCTCCTTTATTCAGCTTTGGTCTTTGCAACTGAACTTGTAGTTGTCCCAGTTTTTCTCTGTGTTGGCTAGCAGCACCAGCAGTTACCTATTCTCGTGTGTTGGTTGATTTAGTCCCGGGAACAGCTTAAATTCAGTTAGCCTGCGCATGCATTACTTCGGCAAATTCTTGTGTGCAGAATTGGTTCCTACAACAACAGCTCAGAGTAGGCGTCCAGCAGTTATCAACTACAATAATTCAAAAGGTAAGCAGCAGACTTGTTTTAGCGATGCATGCAAGGGTGCAACTATAATTTTTCTTGCCACGTTTTTGTTTATAAATAAGCAAAGAAATCTGCTACTGCTATAATGCTTGTACTGTCAGATTGTTAACCACACACTGCAATTTTTTATTGCCACTAGAGCGCGGGAAAAAAAAAATCTAACATATGCTACTGTACTGCCAGGTTGCTGGTTCCAAACATATGCGAACTTTGATGCTGGAGTGGCCAAAATGCGTTGGTGGCTGCTGGGTGTTGTCATGTGCTTTTGGACAGGTTTTAAATATGTTGTATGAGATGTGAACGTTGTAATGTGTTATCAGAATATTTATGTGCTGATCTGGAACTATTTTTTTACTGATGATGAGAGCATGTGTTAAATTAATGATGATTGATAATTAATTTGGCTGAAATTAAGGATGAAAATATTTTTATTTTGCTATCAGCCATTTCTAGGTGGGCTCAAATCTAATAACAGCCTAATTTGAGCTGGGGTGCATGTCCATTAAAAGGCCAAAAAAAGGCCCGCAAAAAAATCAGAATGGCCCAAAACAAAAAAAAAAACAGTTCGGTGTAACATAGGCCCAAAGCTCCTACAAACCCAAATTGGGCCAAAAAACAATTGGGCTAAATCCTACGTGGCACTGAAGACACGTCAGCGTCCACCTTGGCGAACACATGGCGCTTACATGGCGACTCAAATCTGTGACAGAAAAAATCCTACGTGGAAGCTATCCATGACGGCTAAATATCCGTGACGACAAAAATCGTCACAGGCTACCGGACTCAACTTGGCCCAGAGTGGGCTAAGTGGACTTCTAGGGGATCTGTGACGGTCAAAAACCGCCACAGATAGCTCGCAGTCAATCTGTGATGCTCGATACATGATAGAAAAAATTTCCCTCACGGATGGCGTTCTATGACGGATTTCAGGGCTTTTGTGACGAAAACAATCCGTCATGTATCAACAAAATTTTTGTAGTGTTATCTAGATCGGTCCAAACACCTCATTAAGCTAATCAAACCTAGGTTTCAATATTGAGTTTCTAGAAACTTTTCTTTGGAAAATTTTCCTAGCAAAACGGTTTTTTTGGCACAAATTTCAGGAGAGCATTCTCACAATGACTTCTTTATAGAAACTTCTAGTGTAAACGCTAGCGGTCCCTAAACTTAGGAGGCAGTGTCATCTAGATCCTTAAACTTTTATTTTTTGATTTTTGGGTTCCTAAACTTGTTCAAACGGTTTCAACAGGTTGGACAAGTTTAGGGACCCAGAAATAAAAAAAAAAGTTTGGAACCTAAATGACACCGCTCCCAAGTTTAGGGACCGCCGGAGTATTTTACTCTAGCTTCTGTTTTTGGAAACTTTTACATATAAGGTTTCCTCTATGCTATTCAACATCTTTGGAAAACTTTGTAGTTTTGGAAGTTTTATGAGCAACTTATATAAATAATTAAGATTTTGTTGTTGTTTAACCTCTTCTGAAAACTTGTTAAAAAAAATAAGTTTCTAGAATAACTCATTCGACTGTGTTTGTACATTTTTTTTATAACAACCTAGTCAACTAAATTACCTAGAAAAACTTATCGAACACAACCTATACTACCCAGATCTTATGTTTTTTTTTGAAAAAAATAAAAAAATAGAAAAAAATAAACAAGGAGAAGGGGAAAAAGGAAAGAAGAAGGAAGAAATGAAAAAAAAGGAGGGAAACGCAGGGGGTGTACATGGTCTGGGATTTGCTCACGTGGATGTCCTCTGAATCGAGCTCCAAATATTAAAAAATCATTAATGCCAAGCCTCATAACTGGATTTCTGCTTCTTACGCCCAAATTTTTGTTTGCTTCTGTTCCATATATATCCCCATTCGCATACAGCACCTGAGCATGGATCTGGGCCTGGAACAGTTCCTTTTGTACTCCTGAGAACTGAAACAACCAATTTCAGATGTGGAACAATATATTTTATTTTATGCCTGGTATATTCCCTGCTAGTTGTTGGTAACGAAGATAATCTCCAAATTAACTCTGCACAACTAGTCAGTGGCGGATCCAGAAAAGAACCAAGGGGGGACTAAATAATAGAGGGTAAAAAAAATTTGCTCGCTACACAGTACACTAATAGATATAGCACAGATTGAGATCGATTTAAAGTGCTCAAAGGTACATAGAACAATGGGGATAGAAAGTACCAAATAAAAAGAGACTTCCGTAATAATAATAAAAAATCCATGTCTTTCATCTTCACGAATTCACACCACTTGTACCACCACGCTCAATGCAAGTAGAGGTGTATGCACTCAACGACTCTGCAGCAACTCATGTCAGGGACGATTAGTTAGTTAATCATGTCGCCGTGTGATGAAACCCTTGGATTACAAGTATTAATCTAGCCCAAACCAGAGGGTTTCAACATAGAGCAGCGATTCCTAGAAAATAGTACACACTACTAACATTTTGGAAGTAGGTAGCCTAGCTCTAGCTACTCTACCGGGTCAGCAAAAATCGTCACCTAACTTGGGCGCGCGCGCGTATCCACCGCGACACTTTCCAACCATCTCTACCAAAAAGACGGTAGAACAAACTCACCCACCCACTCATGTCATCTCGCGCGCATGCACACACACGTACGTGCAAGCAAGGTAAGCATCCTAGCTATATATATTACCCTGCACGGCACGGCTTGCTAATACCTTCATCGATCGAGCTAGCTAGGTCACTAATCCAGCTTGGCAACAACGCACGATCCCGACGACATGGCCGCAGCCATGGTAGCGAAGGCCGCCGTCGTCACCACCACGACCACCACCAGCGGCTGGAGCGTGCCGCCGCCGCTGGCGCTGCCTGGCAGCAATGGTGACCACGACCACAAGGCGAAGGTGACGACGACGAAGACCATTGCCGATGTCGTTGTCGACGAGGATGAGCTGTTCGAGCTCGACATCGCACTCCTGGACGGCCGAGACGACGACCACCACCACAACAACCGCGGCTGCAGTCCTGCTGCAGGTGCCGACGCCGACGCCGGGCACGCCCTGCTGGCTAACTGCCTGCTGCCGCTGCGGTCGCTAAGCAACGCGGTGCCGGTGGCGGCGAGCGGCAGGCTGTCGTCGTCGTACCCCTACTCCGGCTACTACAGCTCCAGGAGGCTCTTCACGCCCGGCAGCAGCAGGAGGTTCCTTTTCCTTGGACGCTCAGCTGGGAATTCTTCGGCGAGGCTTTGCTTCTCCAGCAGAGGCTTCGAAGCCATGGGGAACTACTTTCAGAGGTACTGATCGAGTTTTGAGAGACGTCGATCGAGACTCGAGAGAGACAACCTATACATACACGTACTAAACTATATATATAATAGAGAGAGCACCTAAGTACATTACCGATCTGTATTAAAATCAGGTAGTAGTAGTAATATATCACTACCAGCTTGTATAGTACACCATCATTGTCTGGTAGTGAGAGGACCGAGACCAAAATTTTCATTTGCTATGGTTTTGGCTCAAACCACACTGGTTCTTGCTCTCAGCCATCGCCGGCCGTCACCTAGAATCGCCAACAAAATATTATGTCTAGTAGCTAGATATAACAGTGGTTGATACCCTAATAACAAGTGTGTTGTCCTTATCAATAAAAGGAACACCATTTTTGCTACAACTATTGTCTTTGTCTAATTTTAACGACTCCCGGCCATAGAACTTGGTAACTTCTGCACCTCAACTATCAAAACTGTTCATTTTTGACCTCTCAACCTGGTTTTGAGTTGTTCTCAGCAGGTGGCTCACACCCACTAGACACTAGCAATATATATGCAGGGGGTTTTGTGCAAGATTGCCAAGGGTTAGCTTTGCACAGCAGCGGAGCCAGGAAAAAAATATAGGTGAGACGAGTTCTAATAATAAAATAAACCAAAAGGCTTGTGAATCAAATCGCACCGCATTCACATACTATGATCATACAATTATGGCAAAAACGCTACAACCATAAAAATTATGGCGATCCTAGACACACCTCTGCTTGTACCTCGGCCTTGACCGAATCCAGCTGCTGCCACTACTCTGCTGCTGACTTTGTCCGTGGCTGCGGCTGGCCCCAGCACCAGGTTGCTCTCGTTCACACTCCTCTTTTCCTCTCTCCATCGCCGCTCACAAAGGTGCAACTCCAATTGGTCGCCAGCATGTTGCGGGCCTTCCTAATCGCTCCACGTGACCGCACGCTCGTGTGGCTGCTGGCCGGCTACATGGCCACAGGGCCGCTGAGGGCCGAGGCACCAGCTCGGCTGCTCCTCGCGCTCGGCTGCTCCTCGCGCTCAGCTGCTCGGGCATCAGGCCTCCGGGATTCAACATTCTGACATCCGGTGGGTGGCTGGCGGCAGCTTGCCTAATGCCTTAGCAGGTCAACCCTCGGTGCTCGCCGACCACGGTTGGGATACGAGAACGGAATATCGGAGAATTCCCAATGTGTCGATGTTGATCGGGGAAGAGACCATTAGGCATCATTTGTGTGGGGTGGTTGGGCTTTCAATGGACCGTCGCTGCCTGCTGAGCTGAACCAAAGTGACACTCTGGGCTCAAAGAAGATGAGCAGCAGCAACAACATCCTCGCATGGTTCATGGCTAAGGGCAGCACCATAGGTCCATTGTGGCAAGAGTGAGGTGGGTTAAGGTATGGCAGAGAAAGAGAGGGGAAGGTAAGCGGTTTCAGGGATCAAAATTGAACGGTTTTAATAGTTGTAGTTGGGGTACCAAAGTTACCCGATATTATAGTTGGGGTCAAAATTAGATAAAGGCAGCAGCTGAGGGAATAAAACACACTTGTTCCTAAATAAAACAACAAGTGTGGTGCCAACTCTATTTGTTATGCGTGATCGGACCTATGTGTCGCTTAGCCATCTATTAAATGGATCAATTGTTTCTCCAACAAGAAACTACAATCATTTTTCATGAAAAAGTTTATTGTATACTAAGATGCAAATGAAGAGTTATTGGCTTATTGCACTCGGGAGACATGGCACAACTTTGGTACTCCAATTGGATTGAAGGGTCAGCTGCTAGTTCTTTTTTTAAAGAAAGGGTCAGGTTCTAGAAACATCACACTACACCCTCATTTTAAGGCTACGTTGGTTATGGTTCCAATGGATGAGTAAGGATATAATCTGGAATATATTGGACGTCCCTTGTAACAACTCATGCCATGATCTGTTCAACGCCTCTATTGTCATCACCATCGGGAATGGAAAATGACATTGTTCTAGCTTTGAAGTTGGTTCAATGGAAACACAACAAAAACATTGCACCCACTCTTTATAAAAAGGCCATAAGAAAGGAGACAACCGTTGAGAAAGCGTTGACACAAAACAAATGGGTTGAGCACATTGCACCAGTCCTTTCCCAATGAAGAGAGGGAAATTTTTTATTTGTAGGAAGCAATCCAAGAGACAATGAGAGAACTGGAGATGGAGGACCCGTTTAGGTGGAAATTGACTACTATAACTGGGATACACCACACAAGGCACCTATCAGATCCAATGCCGAGGAACCTACACTAAGATTAAAATCATGCCAATTTAGAAATCCCAGACCGAACAGAAATGTCATACCTCAGTCTCATCCAACCAATGATTGTAATGTTTTTTGTTAGGCAAATACAATGAAGCATGATTGCTTATTAGTGGTATGCAAATTGATAATGATCCCTTCCCAACCAATGCCCTTGAACTGCAAAATAAACATATTAATCAAGCTAAATCAACTAAAGGCAAGAATGAGATCATTAGAGAAGAAAGGTTTAAAATTCTGAAGAAAGGCAAGCAAAAGCTATTGGAGAAGACCCTTGATGCTACGTCGAAGACTTCAACACCCTCAAGAGGCAAAAACATAAGTACAATAGCCGTGCCACAGAGACCAGCTTGGTCAGTTTGAAAACTGGCATGGATGATTTGTCCAAGGAAACTGAAACGGTTCCAAATCCAAGAACAAGGTGAGGCCAAACTTTGAGGAACTTTTGGCCAAATACCAAAAGAAACAAGATAACTAGAAGAGAAAGAATTGTCCATGGAAGGTGGATTTGAAGCCATCAACAAGACACCAAGAGCGGTGAAAGCCCTAGTTTGGTTTTGGATAATTGATGAAACCTACTTGGACTAACCCTATGCTCTAAAGTGTGGATTTGAGATAGGTTGGTCCAACTCAAGTGATGGAGCTAAGTGGCACTCATGGATGGAGATGGCCACATGAAGTGAAGATCATGGTGATGGTGTGGACACATGTGATGATCAAGCTCCGGAATTTGAAAAGAAGAAAGAGAAAAACAAAATGGCTTCAAGGCAAAGGTGATATCTATAGGGCCATTTTATTTTGGTGATCAAGATACTTAGAGAGTGTGATCACATTTAGGATAGATGGTTGTACTATTAAGAGGGGAGCTCTTATTGGACAACTCGATCATCTAGTGCCACTAGGTGTTAGAAAACTTGCATATGCATTTTAGGCCTAGTGCACAATCGGTGAGAAGTGATTAACCTTTGAAAAATGATTGTGAAAATGCTTACACACTTGCACGTGATGGTGAAATACTTGTGGTGTTGGCACATTTGCAAAGGTTGTGAAAAAGGCAAAGAAAAGGAGATGAAACCAAGCTTGAAGTGGTGCCTTGGGGGCACCGCCACCCCCTGTCTGGTGGCACCGCCACCCCTAGGGCGGTGCCCACCTGGTAGTGTCCCTAGAAGCAGCGTGGGTGTGGTCACCACCGCGTCTGGTGTTCACTGCCTCGGCGAGGGTGATGCACCGCTTGGTCACCATCACTGGTAGGGCGGTGCCACCGCCATTTTTATCCAGAGAGCGAGGGAACCGGGGGTGGTCACTTGATTTCATCATCTTGAGTGAGATTGGAAAGCCTCTAATGCATTGCTTAGTGATCTAGCATCTTGTGGCACTAGTTGGGTGATTTTGGCTGGGGGAGATCTTGTTACTCTTGGTGTTTGCCGACACCTAGACGGCCCGGTGATTGGTGAATCGTTGAGCGGCTATTGGTGATTGTTGTTGGCTCGGATCATTAAGCTTGTGAGGGGTTCTCGTGCCTTCCCCAGTGGAGCACCAAAGACAACTCTAGTGGATTGCGTGTGGCTTGTGGATCCTCATCTTGTGTTGGTTGTGCAACACCTGGTTGCCGGTTAGGCGTGTGATGCCTATTAGCGCGTGAACCTCTAAGTGAGTGAATCGTCACAACGGGGACTAGCTTGCTGGCAAGCAAGTGAACCTCAGAGGAAAAATCATTGTGTCATCATTGTCTCCTTGGTATTCTTTGGTATCCATTGATTGATCACTTACCACGGCAGAGTATCTCCTCTACACTCACTTGCATTACTTTGTGTATTTACCTTGTGTAGAGCTTGTGGTAGCTGTAGCTAGTTGTGTAGCTTAGCTTCCTAGTTGTAATTAGTTCCTAGCTAGCTCAACTAGTGTAGAGAGTAGCGACATAGCCCTTGAGTGCCTAGAGATCATAATTAACTAGAATTATTGGTAAGTGACTTGCAATTTTAGTAGGCTAGCACAACACTTGCTTCACCTCATAATTATATAACCTCTCGGCTTAGTGTTGTTGTAGATTATTTAATAGGCTATTCACCCCCCTCTAGCCATTAGGACCTTTTAAGTGGCTGAGTCACCAATAACAAGGTAATCGTGCCATTGCACCTTATTCAATTCTAGGACGATTACTCTTGTTTATATCATTGCAGTTACTCACCTTGGGATTATAATAGTATTCATATGCAACCATATTTCATTAAATATCCTATTGCATATACAAACTATAGTTTATCACCACGTCCGATTGTTGTTAGCAATAATCAAGAATACATCCTCTAGTGTTAAATAAGGTGATAAAGGCAATAAGAACATTTCTACATCTCTACAACCGAGGTGGTGTTCTTCAGGCTTATCTCACACACAAAATGGGATATTGTAGTGGATGCACATGACATTCAATGGAGAAACAAGTGGAGGTGAATCCAACGAATTCTTCATTTACAAAGAAGGTTTGGAAGCTGACACATATTGTTTCTTCATCTACTTGAGTTTGATAAAGTATTATGGCTGATAACATGATTATCGCCCTTAAAACAAATGTGGCTAATGAATGTTGTTAATCATAGCCCTTAGACTACTATGGTCTAGTTGAATATTTTTTAGCATGCAAACTTTTACTAAAAAATAGGCTGTGCATATGCATCTTTGTCAAACTACAAATTAGACTTCAAGATTGCATTTCTCTCATTGAGACGATTAAAATATATATAAAGAACACCCATTGGAGTAAAGATAAGAGAACTATGGCCTTCAGGAAGATCCACACTCGTGGAAATCAGATATGGTATTGTTATCCTAAAACCAAATTGGAATTGTATATTTACATAGATTCTATAAGAGTTATGATCCCCAAGGGGAAAGTCCACCCCACCCTATAAATATACAGGGTCACGAACAATTGAGGGCATCCGGCCAATCGATCAAAAACACAATCAATATAATATTTGACCTTTCCAAACCCTATATCTAATGTTATGCAAGCTTCTCGATGATGTTTGTGGGTGTTCTAGGAGTGCACAAAGTAAAGAGCACAAGTGGAGGTGAAGAGTAACTCTAGTGGATTCATGGTGTTGTTGGTGTAACTCATGATCGAGCCAACTCATACACTAGCACTCACGTTGGGGCCAAGCTTGAGGGATTGTTGAGCTAGTAGAGGAGCGGTGATCCTTGGATATGCCACAATGGGGATGTAGGTAGCTGTCAAACAATGGAACCTCAGGGAAAAATCTTGTGTCTCCCCTTGTGGTTTGCACCTACTACACTTGTGCTCTTTACTTTGTGCACTCCTTGCTTGTGTAGTTATTTAGCTCTCTAGTTTGCTTGTCTTGTGTAGTTGTTCTTGCTAGAGTATTCAAGTTGCTTGTTCGAGTAGCTCCTAGTTCTAGTAGTGTAGCTAGTTGTTTACCTATGATACTAGAATTTTGTAGGGCTTGCTCCTATTTTGGCTTGCGTGCTAGTTAGGCTTAGTGCTTTTTAGGGCCTTATTGTTGCCTAACTAGTTTTTGATACTATTGTGCTTTTGAAGGAAATTTCTATAGGCTATTCACCCCTCTAGCCATCAACCGATCCTTTCACCTTGTTGACCTAGAACAACCCAAGGTGTGTCCTCATAGCGAGATCCTTCTCGGGAAGCATTCATTGGTTTTTATCATGGCAAATCTACCAAAACTAGCCAAGATGGTTTGGGAAACCGGATAGGGTGGTTTTCTCTGGTCCTGCTTCAATTTGATCCTTGTGCGATCCGAGCACACTACCTCTTTGGGTGTGTGACTAGATTTGCGTCGATGGGACATGTTTAATGTGATGGCCCTAGGGACTTATTCTTAGTGTGATTCTGTGGGGGGTACGACCCCGGATACCCACGGTAGACCACATGGGTTGCGCCCCGAGGGGTGGCCTAGCCCACAAGATGAAGCCTTGCAGGGCACGACTCTGCTCGGCGCCTCCCGCAAGACACCGGGAAGATATCCTAAAGATACTATGAGATCTGTTAGGATACGTATGATCCCAAGATTCATGTAATCTGTTATTACTTTCCGGTTATCTATCAGATCTAACCGACTTGTAACCCTGCCCCCAGACTATATAAGGTGCGCAGGGACCCCCTCCAAACTCACGCAATATCATACGATAGCCAATACAAACCAACAGACCACAGGAGTAGGGTATTATGTCATACTGACGGCCTGAACCTGTCTAACTCGTGTGTCTCTGTTGCCTTCTTGTTCTTGATTACACGCCTCTCTGTCAATCAATCTACCTTCATGGGATACCCCTCGGAGGACTGCCGACGATATTCTATCGACATATTCTTTTAGTCTTGTGCTTCAACCAAATAAGGGGCGAGTAGAACTACAAAGGTAATGTTTGTTACTTTTAATTTTTACAGCCCAGTTAAACCCTCCTCACAGCCTTGAATGACAATGGATAAAGTTTAATAAATCATGGAAACATACGTCAAACAAAAATCGACAAAATTAGGGTTGATAATATGATGGCTTATTGTGTACTTCTAGTGGCATAATTAGAAAGAGTGAAACAATGGCACCCTCTAGAATCAAGCCCAAAAGCCCACCGAAGTTGCTTCCTAACTTGATACCATTTGGCGATAGTGACAGTCTATATATTTCTAGTATTTAGTTGTTAAGAGTTTGTTTTTCTTCCTCTTCCCCCGCTTCTTGTCTAGCTTTCGGTCTGACTTCCATCACTGCAGCCAGTGTGTGATGGTTGTTTATGTTTTTGTGATCGGTGCCCCATGTGGTTGGGACAGGTCGAATCGGTCCATGTAGTCATGTTTTTTTTGGTTTTCTTGTTTTTTTATTATCTTCTAACAAAATGGTATCACAAATCTCTCAATGATTTTCATGAAAAAAACTGAGATGCAAATGAGGTCGTCATTGCATCTCTTTGAAGATTAATCTCATCAGAGGTCCATGTCATAGATGAATGCAATCAAACGTCTTAGGACATTGGTTTCATTGTTATTATTCATCTACTAGCTATAACTAAGATATGATACTAAAGATAGATGTGCCCATATTTATTCCTCCCTATGACGATGACGATAGCAGTGATGGAAGAGAAAAACCTGAGAAACAAAATAAATCATATTTGTTATCAATGCTAAATCGATAAAAGTGTGAGAATACAATTGTTTACATTTAGTACTTGATATGTACTAGATGTTACAATCGCGTGCAAGACGAAGAATCTTATCTATGCTTACTGTCTTCTCGTCTTCCATGGTGAGAATTTGGCAAATGCAAGTCATATCACATTCTTCCACAAGTTCACGACAAGTGGAATCTGGACCGATATAGTCGCCTGAAATTTTTATGGAATACTTGCATTTGTATAGAACCAAATCTTTTTGGTGATAACAATCTGGCTCACCCTGAGTTTGATGTGTTGTAAACATGATGAAAACTAAAGCAAAGATCAGAGCTTCAAGGGTCGCTTTTGTAGCCGTCCTGTACTATACTATGGTGTTGATGTTGGTATAATCAAGTATCGCTTCTAGGTAATTAACCAGGTGCTTGCGTATACCTTACATGTATTGGACCATTGTATTTATAGCGTATTAGAACTTGAGGCTAACTTGGACCTATATGCAATAATCTGTGATTCGATACCATTGCATTAAAATCCAAGTGACGTACGTAGAGATAGATGTGAAAATCAAATCTCTGTGCAAGGAAATAAATGTTAAGAAATCTTTGAGTGCATATCGAATCTCCACATCATGAAAGGAAATAAATGTTTAGAAATCTTCGAACAATTGTGAGTAGTGCATCAAAATCCGAGTCATAATATAAAACAAATGAATAGAAATCTCAAAAGTAGATTGTTATATCCGAGCACTTCACTAACTATAAAGACAAAGTAATTTTTATATCTTCGACTATCAAACTCATAAAACATTTAATTTTGTATGTCAATACTTCGATCTGTTCACAATATCAAGGCAAAATTCCCATTTTGCCATGACTATCTCTGTACTTTCAGGAACTTTTTAGTTATTTGATTTATTTCTTACTGAGCGACTTTTCACCTTTGTGCCTAAGAATGGACATAATCATTAAGTTCACAAATATCTAAATAGGAGTACACCAAGATTTAAACCCTGGTGGGTAGAGTCATGATGGCACAAAAACATCCTAGTCTTTGCATCAACAAGGATGTAGCGTATTGAACATTCGTTCCTTGTGTGATAGAATATCTCTACCTCGATATGAGCCTTCAACTCATCATGCATGCTCATTTGTTTTGTCTATAATGTGTTTCCATAGAAAATGTGTAAATATATTATTTCTGTGAAATGGAACTATCTTTATACTTTAAAGAGACAAGTAAATGTGTCCATGCGTTACAACAGAAATGTACACTTGTTGCGCGGTCACCTGAACGTTCTTGTGGCTCAGAGATTTATGTAATAGTTGTGCCATCTATTCTAGTATGTATTATAATAGGACTATGAGCCATTGTTGGATGCACAAAGCATGTGATTCTGACTCGTATGGGCACAGGTCATGGGTCAAGAGAGACGCTAGGCATGGTAAGAAGTAAAAAAGATGTACAGAAGGATGTAGTTGCATGTATAGCCTTAACAATTTTGCATCAATTGACTGATAGCAACAGGATTTTGCTTCTCTAGGAGCGCCTTTGTTCCTGTCAAACGATAAATACTCTGAAGGTTGTTTCAAAATTTTATATTGTCACATATGTTTAAATTGGATCGTCAATATACGAAAAGTTAATTACACTTACAACTCATGATTGATGTTAGGCACCAGATTCATCACAAATATAATTTTATAGTATATAGTTTTCACTGTTTGAAATGATACAATTATCACAATTGCAAGTTATAGTGTTATATAAGAGACTGTGTCAATACCTAGAGGATCAATATTGTTGTTTTCAATACTTCTCCCAAATGCATTATTGTCTCTATTAGTCAGATTATGTATGCTCCTACCCTATCATGCCAAGTTTTCTTTTGCTCTTGCCCTCATAACGAGATATGCTCTTTCAACTCATATACCTTTGCCTTTAGTTGGAGCTCTCCTATGGGCTTAATGCCACTATGTACATCTACTTTTTCTTCATTATTCTCATTTGTTTGTCCTCTTTCAAAGGACAATACACCCAATAAGGAGTGGATTGGATTGGGCTTTTACAAACGTTTTTTTGCAGAATATAAACGTGTTGCTTAGCCAAATCTGACTAAGTGTGATTATTTTACTACAAAAAATGTTATGCAACCTAGATTTTGACCCTACTGTATGATGACAATTCTTATAAAGTAAACTGTCGAATGCAAAGAGAGGGTTAGGAAGACTTAGCTTTTCATGAGATTTTGAAGTGTTGATACTCTTCACTAGTCTTTATTAGAGCATCTACAATTTTCTTGAAACCTTAGTAGGAGGTCTTCCATATCATAAGAAGAAAGCAAGTCAAAATTTTACATAAGTAAATTACATGGGTAAAAAAGGGACACAAACATAGTACATAAAGCAAAAAAACATTAGGGAACATATGGGTGTCCGCAGGCTTGCTTAAGTCCCAACTCCTCCTTGATTAATCCCATCACTTGTAAAGGTGATATCTATTTCTTGGAAAGCTCTTCAATTTCACTCCTTCCATATATTCCATGTCATGTACATTAATACTGCTGTCGTTGTTATTTGCTACAAAGCGGATTACCCCACCATTGTTGCATTGTCTCCACATTTGGTGATGATAGCCTTATACAATCTCCTACCCAATTTCTGACAAGTAGTTAGACTTTTGAAGCAAAAGGGTAAAGTACACAAAGATGTCGTGTTGTCTCTAGATGTTGGTCGCACATTGGACATATTGGATTGGATGGACAATTCCTTTGTATTAAGTTATCTATCGTTAGGATATTTGCTTGTAATAGTAACCATGCAAAGAACATGTGTTCCCCCTCAGCATGCGCCCTCCAGATAGATTTGGAATTGAAAGGGGGACATTAATACTTTAAACTGCGCTAGCTACGCTGATCTTGCACAAGGTGTTGTCCTGTTCCACCAACTGGACTTCCTGCACAAGGTCCTAGAGTTCCACAAACTCCGTCATTTGTTGTACAAATTCTATCCTCCATAAACCCCGTGTCCAGTTCGATCATATTCAGAAGCTCATCTTTCGTTTTTTAGTTCTTTCTCCAAGCCAACGGGTACAGATTTGGTGCTATGTCAACTGGTGCTCGACCGTTTAGCCAAGATGAGTGCCAAAAGCTCGCTTTGTCTCCTCGCCCAACAGTTACCACCATCAAGGCACGAAAAAGAGCTTTGTCCCTTTGATCGTAGGGCGGAACAGTCCCCACCCACGGTCTTGTAGGATCAACCCACTTGTACCAAAGCCATATAAGTCTCAAAGCCCTTCTAAATCTGCCCAAGTCAAGGATCCCCAGCCCACCAATGTTCTTTGGTCTTGCTACTTTTGGCCATTGCACCAGACAGTGACCCCCATTCGTATTAGCTTTCCCTTTCCAATGGAACCTCCTCCTAATCTTTGTCGATGTGCTTTATTGTCCATTCCTTGATTGGAAAGACTTGTAAGTGCACTAGAATTGAAGAAAAAAGCTCAGAGTTTACCAAATTAAGCCACCCATATCTGTCGAAGAACGTGGCCTTCCAACTCGGCAATTTCACAACCACTTTATCAATCAATCAACGGGTAAACCTCAACCCTCCGCGGTGGCTTAACATTTATTAGAGGCAAGACCCAAATATTTGCATGGAAAGGCTTTGACCTCACACGGAATGCCATCTAGGAGAGCAACTAGATATGAGGGATCACAAGCAATTGGATGGAACACACATTTATAAAGATTGGTTACAGACCAGATGCCTGACCGAAGGCTGATAAAATCTCAAGCATTGCATTGATCTCTTGCATCGTCGAATTCAAAAAACATTGTCTCATCATCAGCATATAGGCTCACCCTTAGCTTCACAGATCTGTGTTGAATTGGCTGTAGCATGCCGAGCTGGGTAGCTCTATCAAAGAGCCTCTGCAGGGGGGTCAATTGCCAGAACAAACAGTAAAGATAACACGGGATCACCTTGCCTTAAACCCCTGCCATGATCAAACCCATTCACCTCTTGAACCGATCATGAGAACCACAGTCCCATATTTAGCATAAAAATATTTCACGTTCACTTGTAATTATCATATAGAGAAAATTGTTTCTAGTTCAGAAAAAAAATTGTTACAGCTTTACAAGGAAAAACGTTCTAGGTTCATAAGATTTCTCTAGGTTAAAGTGAAACGATTTTCTAGTTTTAATTAAAAAAATGTTCAGCCTTAATAAAATATAAAAAATGTTCAATTTGCTTATTTACAATGTACTAATAAATATCATTTTATTTATTTTATTTGAAACTAATAATGTTCCAGTAGACATTGGCACTGCCCATGAAGGGGATAGATACTAAATCGAGAATAATAAAATTACCTCTCAAAATTAAGATTTTTGTTTGATTTTTATTAAAAATAGGTTACATTTTAACAAAGGACAACCTTACAAAGAAAAATTTTGTGTGCATAACTCGTGTAGAGACCGAAATAAAATTCTTTTTTTATAAAAGACTAGCAAACATGCACGTGCGTTGCAACGGGATCTAGTAAGTATTGGAATAAGATATCATATCATTATTGGATGAGAGTGAGTTGTAGCACGGGTCATGAGTTTGAGTCAAAAATTAAATTAACTTAGTGGTAAAAATTTTTGTTTCTTAAGGAACCAAAGGTTAAAATGGTTGTGGTATCTTATTTATTGTTTGTTTTTACTCTTATTATATTTATTTGAACACGAAAAAAACAGGTCAAGAAAACCATGAAAAACAATGAAAACAAAATCAGAAAAGTCGAGCTAGTGTCAAAAACAGCCACGAGAAAAAAATCTAAACATACTAGAAGCCAAATAGAAAGTAGTCATGACAAAAATTGGAATGTACTCTAGAAAATAGCCACGGAAAAAAATCAGAACATATTCGGAGCCAAAGTGGAAAACGTTCAAATCAAAACGTAAAGCAACACGTACTTGGAGCAAGTAAAAACGGACAAACCAGAAAAAGTGAAAAAGGAACAGAAAAGAAACAAAACAAAGAAATTATACCCTTCTTTTCTCTTTATTAGATTTCTTTTTATTTTTGCATTTGGATTAAGATACCTATCTAGGTTACTCAGAGTCCGAGAGATCTAATTGAATTAAGATTCCTAGTTGTCCATACTATTAAATTTTTCCTATTTGGATTAGGATTCCTAGTTATATAAAGAAAAGGGCTATAAGGGATGGCCGGATAAAAAAAATAGGTGGAGAGAAATTTTGCCTCTTTAATATTATTAGCAAAAGTGCCCGTATGTTGCAACGGAGTCATTATCAGTTTCTAACATCTGTCTGACTCGCCTTTCACACTCGGTGATGGTGGCCTCGAGCTCGTCATATGGTAGACGGGGTCACGGGGACAACGACAGTGCAGTTGGCTGTGGTGGAGGCGGAGACGCATCGAAGGTGCGACCGAGGTAAACTGGACGTGGATCCCATTTGGTGGCTTCAACAGAGCTAGGGCCCCCCTCACCTACCAAGGCTAGGGTCAGGGGACTTGCCTGCTGCCATTTTCGATCGAATATTACAAGACGGAGATAGGTAAGGCGCCGATTTTTCCGGAGATCGAGCACAAAGACTGCGGGAGATTAGGCCAATGGGTGCACATAGTTGTTAGGAAGGGGCCAGCAAAGCCCTCGATTAACGGTTTGCTTAGTCCACTCGATCGAACTGCTGGTATAGTATGGTTAATAGAGTCAAAATTTCATACTTGACACCAACCAACTACATAGCGTAGTGGAAAAGGATGAGTTTCTTAACCTACAGGTTGTGAGTTTGATTCCTCTCTATACGCTTTTTTCTTCTATTCTATTTCCAACAATTTGTCTTTCATGTGCACAACCTCCTCACTATTCTATTTCCTCCAATTTTATCCTTCATGTGCACAACCTACATAGGCTAGACTTGATTTCGGAGGAGGGGGTGTGAATCGTGGTCGTCGTAGTGAGGTGCGCCGCCGAGAGCCCATCCTGCATGGGCGGCGCGAGCCACGTGGGTGAAGTCCTGCCCCAAAGTGTGGGCGGCACGAGCCGTGTCGGTGAAGCCCCACCCCAGACCTCCTGCTCTATGAGTGCGCCTTAGGGTAGTCGCGGTCACCGCCAGGATGTTGCGCACGGGTAGGTGCGCGCAGAGGAAATGACGGCGCAAGCGGGGAGAAGGTGACCGCGTGGGGAAGAAACAAATGGGAATTGTCCTTTTAATTTGGGGCTTGGCCTAGGGGCAGCCCCCAAGAATGGGTGCTGGAGGGAGGATTTGGGTGCTCGAGTAGAGGCCCTGCCGAAGGTGTGTTTTTGGCCTGGGCACCCATATTTAGCTATGGGGGCTCAAGTAGAAACCCTACTGGAGTTGCTTTGAAGGAGATGTAGAAGGATGGGCCAGACTGTCAGAGTATGATGAACGGGTGCGGAAGTAAGCCTGTATCGAGTGACGACTCGGAGGTAAGCGAGCGGTTGGGTCATTTTGACAGGGTGCGACCAGTTCTGACAAGGGGGTGCAGAAGCAAGCCTGTAGCACGAGCCTCTAGCAAGTGACGACCAAGAGGTGGGCAAGTGGTTGGGTCGTTGGCAACAAGAGTTGGGTTGGGTTAGATGTGAAAGCATCTAGGCCCCTAGTTGGATTTCGGTGATTAATGTCAATACAAGATTACTATGACTAACGTGTGTTTTGCAGAGGCAATTAAGTTAGGTCATGGTAATGGAGATCGATTGGGCAATCGAGGTTGTCATGCCCCTACGATGGAAATCATTTCGGTTTTCAAAGGATGGACGACAAGGTTAAGGATAACTAGTTCTAAGTGTCGATTGGAGTTGGAGAGACACTTAGAGTAGTTTAGGACTTTGTTTTTCCTTTGGCCGTACTATTAAGGGGGGTATGAACGGGTAGCTTGACCTAGTTGAGTCTAGTGAGTTAGGTGTGGTGCACACTTGTTAAAACTAGCTCTAGGTAGCTCCTATGAATGCCTAAGATCCTTTGGAGCAAACTTCATTCACATATGTTCGAAAGTTGGAAGTGAATGGAGGGTCAAATACTGACCGGACGCTGGCTCCGGTGCGACCGGACGCTGGCCGCAGGGTCCGATCAGTTCATTTGACCGAGGAGATCAAGTCTGGTGTGACCGGACACTGGGAGGTCGTGTGACCGGACACTGAGGGCCAGCGTCCGGTCAACTCCAGTAAGGGTCCAGACTTGAGAAAGTGCGACCGGACGCGTCCGGTCGATACTGACCGGACCCTGAGTATCCAGCGTCCGGTCGAGTACAGTAAGCATCCAAGAGCAACCGGACGCGTCCGGTCATTGCTGACCGGACCCTGACAGCGTCCGGTCATCACGTGAAAACTGTTGTGCGGGTTGAACTGATCGGAGCGTCCGGTCAAAACGATCGGAGCGTCCGGTCGTCCCACAGAAGCTCATAACGGTTAGTTTTTCAGGCTGCCTTATAAATAGAAGCTCCACTCGTGAGTGGAGTTACTTTTGCTCATTCCAACAGCTGAGAAACACGTTTGTGAGTGCCAAGAAGAGCAAGGTCCTAGTGAGGTGTTTGTGATTTGAGAATCCAAGAGAGTAGCCTCACTAGCAAATCAAGAGTAGCAAAGTGTGCATCCATCTTCTCATTAGGCTTCGTGTGGTCAAGTGAGAGTTCGTGCTTGTTACTCTTGGTGATCGCCATCACCTAGATGGCTTGGTGGTGATTGGGAGTTTGGTGTTCACCCGGCGGAGCTTGTGGGTGACCCAACTCAAGTTGTGAGCGGCTTTGGGTGATTCGCCGTGACGGAGTGTCGAAGAATCAACCCGTAGAGAGCACTTGATCCTTGCGTGGATCAAGGGGGAGCTACACCCTTGCGCGGGTGCTCCAACGAGGACTAGTGGGGAGTGGCGACTCTCTGATACCTCAGCAAAACATCGCCGCGTTCCTTTCTCTCTCTATTCACTTTGAGCACTTACTTTGAGTATTTACCTTGAGCAATTCAATACTTGTTTTACATCCATAGAATTGCTTGCTAGAGTAAGTTTGGAACATAGGTTGCGAGTTCGTTGTGCATTAGTTTGATAGAAACACTTTTCTAGGCACAAGGGGTTAATTGGGCTATCCGTAGGATTTGACTATTGCAAGAGAATTTAGAATTAGCCCAATTCACCTCCCCTCTTGGCCATCTTGATCCTTTCAATTGATATCAGAGCCTCGTGCTCACGTTTTTAAGCTTAATCGCTTAGAGCAAGATGTCTCATGGGGATGGACCTCCTCCTATCTTTGAGGGAGATGATTTTCCATATTGGAAAATTCGCATGGAGGCGTACCTAGAAGCTCTAGACGTTGGAATACTTAGAGCCGCCTCTCAAGGGTTCCCAACACCTAAGAATGCCACACAACTTCAAGGCGATGAAGTGAATTATGAAAAATGGAATGCAAAGGCTCGCAACACCATCTTTAGAGGCCTTTGCAAAGATGTGTTCAATCGAGTAAGGAACCACAAAGACGCCCATGCATTATGGTCGGACGTTTGTGCGCTCCATGAGGGAACCAAGAGTGAGCGTGAGGAACGCTATCATCTTGTAATTAAGAAACTAAACTCTTTTGAGATGTTTCCCAAAGAAAGTGCTAATGAGATGTATTATCGTTTAAATGTTCTTGTAGAGGAAGTCAATGGGCTTGGACTTACTCAAATGTCACCATCCGACGTTGTGAGAAAAATCTTAAGTGTCCTCCCCATTGACAAATATGGGCACATTGTGACCGTGCTACATCAAGGTGATCTTTCCACCGCTACACCGACACAAATCTTGGGAAAGATCAATGCTCATGAGATGTACATGCACATCACACCACAAGATGGCTCATCCTCTACAAAGAAGAAAGAGAAGGACTTAGCATTCAAAGCTAGCCAAGATAAGGGCAAAGCAAGACTTGAGTATGAGAGCTCCAGTGATGAAGATGATGAAGAAAGCCTTGCTCTCATGGTGAAGAAGACCACCAAGATCCTAAAAAGGCTAAACAAGAGTGGCATCAAGTTTGACGGCAAGAAGAAGAAGTTCTTCACAAGCTCAAGAAGAAAGCCAATCTCCGAGATGGATTGCTACAATTGTGGCAAACTTGGCCACCTAGCTCATCAATGCACAAAGCCCAAGAAAGACAAGTTCAAGAACAAGGGCAAGAAAGATGATTCAAGTGATGAAGATGAAAAGAAAAAGAACAAGCCATACAAGAAGAGAGATGGCAAAAAGAGGGACTTCTATAAGAAGAAGAAGAGTGGCAAGGCCTATATTGTCGGTGATTGGCTCACGGACATTGATTCATCAAGTGGATCATCCGATGATGATAGTGACGATGAAAAGGTGGCCGCCATTGCTATTGATCTTGCATCTTCACCGCCATCATCGCCATCATCCTCTACACACCTATGCCTTATGGCCAAAGGTGAACGCAAGGTAACTAAGAGTGATGATAGTAGTGATGATGAACATGCTAGTGATGATGATAGCGATAGCGATGATGATGACTCACCTACATATGATGATCTTGTCAAAATACTAAGAAAATATACTAAGATCATTAGAAAGAGTAGAGCTACAAATGAAAAACTTGATGCTAAAAATGATTCACTCTTAGCTAAGTGTGATACATTAGAAAAGGCTAATGATGAGCTCAAAGAAACAAATGATTCTATATCATCCAAACTCAAGGAGCTCAAATCTTCTAAGAAAGAGCTTAAAGATAAAAATGATAAACTTGAGTGGGTGCACAATGAGCTTATCACTAGTCACAACAAGCTAAAAGATGAATATACAACTCTAAAGATCAATTATGATACCCTTATTATTGCACAAGAATTCTTACCAAATGAGCCACATGAGGCTACTAACCATGTTGTTAAGATTGATATAGCTACCTCATGTGATGATTTAATTGATGAAAGCATTGAGCATGGATCTAGTAGCAAAGGCAAGCAAGTGGTTGAGTGCAATGACTATGATGAGTATGTCAAGCTCAAGAGTGACAATGAGAAGCTCATGAAAGATCTTGAAGAGATGAAAAGTCACAACACCATTGTGCTAGAAACTCTTGATCATGACAAAGAGTTGATCCTTGAGAATGAGAAGCTCAAAGAAGAAAACAAGAAACTCAAGGAAGAGAAGAACAATGATATTCTCAAGGAAGAGAACAAGAAGCTCAAAATGGAGAAAGAGCATCTCAAGGTGGGATTGAGCAAGTTTGCTAGAGGCAAGCATCTCCAAAGTGAGCTACTCATGAATACCGTCATGAAGATGGATAGAAGTGGCATTGGATATATGGCAAGTGTAGAGAAGAAGAAGGCTCAAGCTCAACACCAACAATCAAAGCCAAAGCCAAAGCCAAAGAGATGTTTTGAGTGTGGACAAGAAGGCCACTTTGCTCATGAGTGTCAAACTCCACCACCACAACCCTTGCCCAAGCATGCTAGACCCTTTGCTTTCAATGCTCACTACATGCTTAGAAAAGATTCTAGTGGAAAGATGAAAGTCATGTTCTTAGGACCCCCTAACAAGAGTAGGCCTAAGAAGATTTGGGTGGCTAAGTCACTTGTTGAGAAGGTGAAGGGCCCTCAACAAGTTTGGATCCCTAAAGCTTGAATCTCTTGTGTGTAGGTGAACTACAAGACCGATGAAAGTCATTAGGTTATTGATAGTGGTTGCACTCAACATATGACTGGTGATCCTCGTATGTTCACCTCACTAGATGAAGAGGTAGATGGACAAGAGAAAATAACATTTGGAGATAATTCAAAGGGCAAGGTTAAAGGATTGGGCAAAGTGGCAATATCAAATGATCATTCCATCTCCAATGTGCTCTATGTTGCTTCATTGAGTTTCAACTTGCTATCCGTTGGACAATTGTGTGATCTTGGCTTCCAATGCTTGTTCACCGAGAAGGAGGTGGTTGTATCTAAGGTAGATGACAATCAAGTGATATTCAATGGATTTAGATACAACAACTTATATCTAGTTGACTTCACCTCCGAAGATGCAAACTTGAAGACTTGCCTATTCACCAAAACAACACTTGGGTGGCTATGGATAGAAGACTTGCTCATGTTGGGATGAGCTCACTCAAGAAGCTTATGAAGAATGATTTGGTGAGAGGGTTGAAGGATGTGAAGTTTGAGAAGGACAAGCTTTGTAGTGCATGTCAAGCCAGCAAGCAAGTTGCAAACACTCATCCAACCAAAGCTTTCATGTCAACCACAAGAGTGCTAGAACTCCTACACATGGATTTATTTGGACCAACAACATACAAGAGTTTGGGAGGAAATCTCTATTGTCTTATGATTGTGGATGACTATTCAAGGTATACATGGGTGTTCTTCCTTCATGACAAATCTGAAGTTGCATCTTGTTTCAAGAAGTTTGCCAAGAGAGCTCAAAATGAATTTGAAGTGAAGCTCAAGAATATAAGAAGTGACAATGGCAAAGAGTTTGACAACACAAACATTGAATCATATTGTGATGAAGTTGGAATCAAACAAGAAGTCTCCGCAACCTATACTCCTCAATAAAATGGTGTAGTTGAGAGGAAGAACCAGACTTTGATCACTTTTGCAAGGACAATGCTAGATGAGTACAACACCCCCGAAGCTCTATGGGTGGAAGCAATCAACACCGCATGTTATGCATCCAACCGCCTATTTCTTCAAAAGTTCCTTATCAAGACACCGTATGAGTTGCTCAATGGGAAGAAGCCGGACATCTCCTTCTTTAGGGTGTTTGGTTGCAAGTGCTATATCTACAAGAAGCGGCAACACCTAGGGAAGTTTCAAAGGCGTTGTGATATAGGTTTTCTTGTTGGTTACTCATTGAAGTCCAAAGCATATAGAGTATTTAATCATGCCACCGGCTTGGTTAAAGAAACATATGATGTGGAATTTGATGAATCTAATAGCTCCCAAGGAGCATATGAGAATCTTGATGATGTAGGTGATGAACCATTGAGAGAGGCTATGAAGAATATTCCGGTGGGAGACATCAAGCCAAAAGATGATGAAGATGATGTACAAGTCATTAACCAACCTTCTTCATCAAATGTACCACAAGATGGTGAAAAAGATGGGAGAGTAGAAAATGAAGATACTCATATCTCCCATGAGCAAATGGTGGTACAAGCACAAGATGTTGATGCTCCACAACCTCCTCCTCAAGTGGTCAATAGAAGAAACACACCTCTCCTACAAGATCATCCTCAAGATCTCATCATAGGGAGTCCATCAAAGGGTGTGATGACTCGATCTCAAAAACTTACTTCATTTATTGCTCATCACTCTTTTGTCTCTTGCTATGAGCCTACCAAGGTAGAAGAAGCTCTTAAAGATCTGGATTGGATCAATGCCATGCATGAAGAGTTGAACAACTTCACTCGCAATGAAGTTTGGACTCTTGAAGAGCGACCAAAAGGTGCAAGAGTCATTGGAATGAAGTGGGTGTTCCGCAACAAGCAAGATGATCAAGGTGTTGTTGTGAGGAACAAGGCAAGACTAGTTGCAAAGGGGTTCTCTCAAGTTGAAGGTTTGGATTTTGGAGAGACCTTTGCACCGGTTGCAAGATTAGAAGCCATCTGTATCCTTCTTGCATATGCATCACATCATGAAATGAAACTATATCAAATGGATGTGAAAAGTGCATTTTTAAATGGCTTTATTAATGAACTAGTCTATGTTGATCAACCTCCCAGGTTTGAAGACCCTAGATATCCTAATCATGTTTATAGGTTGTCCAATGCACTATATGGGCTTAAGCAAGCCCCAAGAGCTTGGTATGAGCGCCTTCGGGACTTCCTAATTGAGAAGGGCTTCACCATTGGGAAGGTTGACACCACACTATTCACCAAGAAGCTTAATGGACACATCTTCATTTGTCAAGTATATGTTGATGATATTATCTTTGGATCATCAAATGAAGACTCATGCAAAGAATTTGGTGAATTGATGTCGAAGGAGTTCGAGATGTCAATGATTGGTGAGCTTACATTCTTTCTTGGTTTTCAAGTCAAGCAAATGAAAGAAGACATCTTCATCTCTCAAGAGAAATACACAAAAGATCTTCTCAAGAGATTCAAGATGGATGAATGTAAGCCAATCAAGACCCCAATGCCTACCAATGGACATCTCGACCTAGATGAGGGAGGTAACTCGGTTGATCAAACTCTCTACCGTTCTATGATTGGTAGCTTGTTATATTTAACCGCATCTAGGCCCGACATCAGGTTTAGTGTGTGCATGTGTGCTAGATTTCAAGCTAGTCCTAAGGAAACACATTTAATTGCCATAAAAAGAATCCTTAGGTATCTTAAGCACACACCAAGCATTGGCCTTTGGTATCCCAAAGGAGCTTTATTTGAATTAATTGGCTGTTCCGATTCGGATTACGCTGGATGCAAAGTTGATAGAAAGAGCACATCCGGAGGGTGCCATTTGCTTGGTAGATCACTTGTGTCTTGGTCCTCCAAGAAACAAAATAGTGTGGCTTTGTCCACCACCAAAGCGGAATACATTGCCGCGGGTGCTTGTTGTGCACAAATATTATACATGAAACAAACTTTGCTAGACTATGGAGTAGTTCTAGAGAAAGTACCTCTTTTGTGCGACAATGAAAGTGCGGTAAAACTTGCAAATAATCCAGTTCAACACTCTCGCACCAAGCATATAGATATCCGCCATCACTTTCTAAGAGATCATGTGGCTAAAAATGATATATCACTAGAAGGTGTAAGATCCGAAGATCAATTAGCGGATATCTTCACTAAACCGCTAGATGAGGCTACATTTTGTAGATTGCGGAATGAGCTCAATGTACTTGATTTTAGTAACTTCACTAAAAATTGAGCTTGTGTTGTCCCTTGTATTCATTGTAATATACGACATGTTTAATTTGTGGCAATGCATATAGGGCTTGTCTAACATGGTTAAGATAACCACCAAAAAGCATGTGAAGAAGCTTAACCTTGGATCAAACTTGACAAGCAACTAGATTTACTTACAAGTATTGCATATGCATAAATGTTGTTTTGTTGTTTTGTTCCATTTGCCCTCTTGTTGCCTATTTTCTTAAAAAGAATTATAACCTAAGGCAAAATATTTTGTAAAATATGAGGGTTTGAGAGAGGTCACTCACATCAGTCCCAATTGGTGTTTATTTGGATCTTATTCAAGTTGGGACTTGATTGGGAACAGGCAGCGAGAAGGAAGATTGAAGATTTGCTGGAAAAGGTGCACCGAACGCTGCACCGGACGCTGCTGTCCAGCGTCCGGTCAGTTCACAGGAGGTGAACTGCTGGTGAAGGAGTGACCGGACGCTGTGTCTGTGCGTCCGGTTAGGAAGGGTTCAGCGTCCGGTCGATCGAAGGGTGCACAAGTTGTACTGACCGGACCCTGCCTGTGTTCGGTCATGGACCACCGGACGCGTCCGGTCCTGATTCCAGAGGATTTGGACCTCTCTGGAATCGACCGGACGCTGGGTGGTAGCGTCCGGTCGCTACCACCGGAGCGTCCGGTCAGTGGATCTCGCGCAACTCAAGGACTCTTTTCTGTTTCCTTTTCTGTCGTGTTTTGGGGGATTACTTAACCGTACCACCGTGTCCTCTGTCTGCATCCCGCCGTGCCCTAGCCCGAGCAGCCGCCAAGTCACGCCGCCGCCTCCTCGCGCCCAAGCTCGCCGCGCCGCCGATCTACTGCCTCGCCACGCCACTGTGCCCGAGTCCTCCCGCGCGCCCCCACGCCAGCACGGCCCGTGCCTCCCTTGCCTGCGCTCGCCCGGCCCCCTCGCCAGCCGCGCGCCACCAGAGCTTGCCGCGCCGCCATGACTCCCCGCGCGCCACCGTGCCTCTGGTCTTCCAGGGTCATCAAGAATCGTCGTGCCCTTGTCCTACCTCCTTCATCGTTGGTAAGACCTAACTTTTCAATCTTGATCCTCTAAATGACCTAGATCGAATTGCAGTCTCTGATTCCCCATTACATTCAGGACTTTTACCCTAACCCTAGCCCGGTTCCGAGGATCCCCCGCGTGTCACCTTATCTTTTCTCGGTTCGTGGATCGTCAGGTAGAAAGCCATTCGATTCAAATTCACATCTACATTGCTTTCTCTATTAGGGTTTCGCATCTATTAGACATATGGTATTTATTTGTATATCCATCTATTCTATCGTGCAGCGAGTCGGTTCCGTTGTGATTCTTGTGGCAGTTGGCAGTCAACTCGGAGCCAAGCTCGTGAGTAAGGATTGAGGCCAAGCCTCGAAAGCGGCAGTTTGACAGTTGATCTTCATCAGCGACAATTCACCATCTTGTCAGTTCAGATGGCTCGCACCAAGAACGTTGGTGGTGGCCCAGGTGATGATGATCGGAGGCCCCCGCCTCGCCAGCCAGCCGGATCTAAGGGCAAGTCAACCAAGCAGGTGACATCCAAGAAGCGGAAGTACCCCGACGCAGAGATAGCGAGAGCAGCAGCTGTTGCAGAGGCCGCAGAGCGTGCCGAGAGAGGTGGTACTCACAGCGGAGTTGTCATTGCAGATCAGCCAGTTACACCCGCAGTCAAAGCTGCGATTGAGGAGGTTGAGCGTCGTCACGGTAGTCCAGCTGGGTCCGTCAGCATAGCAGTAGCCCCCACCAGCAGAGCCTCAGCCAGCCCAGGAGACTCAGGAGGGTCAGGAGACCGAGCCGGCACCTCAGCTACGCCGCTCGAGTCGTACCAGTGCTACAGTTCATCGAGGCCAGTTACACAGCGCAGAGGTTCACGTCCTCCGCCCAGACCTCAGGGTCCACCTCCAGTGGTTCACCTCGACTTGAGGGCCGCCATCGCCAGACAGGTTCAGCAGCTGCGATTTGTTGAGTTTGAGGTTTGGTTTCCTCCGAGGAGGGATGAGAGAGCAGCTGAGGGTTTCTACACGCCACTGCAGGAGGATTTCTACAATGCTTATCTCAACAGTGGGGCAGTGTTCAGATCTCAGAGAGTCTGTCAGATAGAGTCTATTGTGGCAGCAGCCAGAGAAAGCATTCGGTCATACTTGTCATATTTGCCAGGACTGTCAGATCTGATTGGACGGATGGGGATATATGTACCTTCTTGGGTCTGTCAGTTTTATGCTTCGCTCTACATCGATCCACATCACAGATTCATTCACTTTGCCTTCAAAGGCAAAGACTATAGAGTGACGAGTGGCAGAGCCAGAGAGATACTAAGGCTACAGGAGTAGCCTGTCAAGATGCATGAGGTCTGTTATGGACAGCAGGAGCCTCCCAGGCGTCCTCATGGAGGGTTGGTGCCCCCTACAGATTTAGTGCGACATTGCTTCAAGGAGCCGTTTGGAGAGGGGTCGAGCAAGAACCCCAGTGACTTGACTCCTACAGCGAGGGTACTAGAGGCCATCATCAGGAGGACACTGCTTCCCAGGTTGGGATACAGGGAGGGCATGACTCGCTTACAGCTATGGCTTCTCAATGCCATCATGCAGTAGACGGTATTTGATATCTAGGATCTCCTGCTTTCAGAGATGGAGGACACAATAGCTGAGGGATTCAAGGGTTGCAGGCAGCTTCCCTATGCTCACTGGATCACGTTCCTCATCCGTAGAGTTGTGCTTGATAAGCCCCCTGGTATGATGGATGAGTATACAGGTGCCACCACGGAGTTCCCAGCTTACAACCTATCACAAAGGATCAGACACATCACTCCTCAGGCACCCAGATAGCCTAGCCGTCGTCCCGACATGCCAGAGTCCGCAGCTCAGCAGGATGAGATCATCAGAGGGATTGCAGCCACTAAGGAGGAGGAGTTAGAGGCACAATAGGAGGTGAGCGAGTACAGTGACAGCTCTGACGACGACTACCAGCCTATACCTCAGATGCCTCCACGCAGACACGATGCAGAGGCCGGTAGCTCCAGTTCTGCTCCACCTGCTCCACAGACAAACCCCGCTCTCATAGCTATTCTTGAGCGGATGCAGCAGGACCAGACACGACAGGCACAGGAGACAGCTGCCAACTTCGCACAGTTTCAGGCTCGTCAGGACGAGTTCTAGCGGCAGCAGCAGCTCCTTCAGCACCAGCAGTTACTTATGCAGCAGCAGCTCATGGGATTCATGCAGCATGTAGTGACAGCCATTGGGGTCCCACTGCCACAGCCTTCGCCCCAGCTTGCACAGCCTGCTACCACTTCGATGACTCCAACAGTATAGCCCATCGGGCTTCAGAGTCAGGGACAGCCTCCAGCTCAGTTTACTTCACCTCTTGTATAGGTGTCCCAGTGGTTAGCCTCACCTGGTGTTGTCCCGTAGTTCACTCCTTATCACACAGGTTTCTCACCAGAGCAGACTTCCTCGCTATTCGTGCCTGAGACGTCAGCCTCCAGGAGTCTTAGAGCATCTTTCAGCGAGTTGACTGGCATGCCTACTCCGCCTCACATGCATACTGCCGGTCCGTCTACAGCAGCTCCAGCTATCATGACCACTTAGAGGCTCCCCTCGTCTGTCGCCTCATCAGATCCTACGACAGACATTCTAGCAGCTTCACAGGCAGCACCAGCCCCAGCTCAGACCTAGACCGCTTCAGCGACACTTCCTGCTATAGAGGGTCAGTCAGTTCAGAGCTCAGGGTCAGATGATGATGACGCCCAGTTCCATCTTGCTCCACGTACTTCAGCGCCCGACTCGTCCGCTGTAGCCCCGCCGACTGACCCTTAGGTTTTGGTATTTGACGCCAAAGGGGGAGAGGGTTTTGAGTATGTAGACTCAGGGGGAGCGAGTTTTAGGGGGGCCTAGTTATCTAGTATTAGCTTATTATATATATTTGGAGTTTTATTTGTGTGATACACTATTACTTATGCATTCATGTGTTTACTTTTATGCATACTATTATATTTATGTGATAGTGCTATCTACATGATTGTGATATATGATGTGTGTGATTTATACTTTGCATTATCTATATGTCATATCACTTGTGTTATGCTCATTTGCTTTTGCTTCCGCGTTTATACTTCAAAGCAAATGAGCTTTGTGATTTGTACTCATGCTTAATTCATATCCTTTGAGTACATTGTGTTGGCTTGGGTCATATAAGCTTACCTAACACTTTTGTTCTTATCGACAAAAGCTTATATGAACCAAGCCCATCAAAAAACCTCACTCCATAACATACTCGAGGTGGTATTGTCATCAATCACCAAAAAGGGGGAGATTGAAAGCATCTAGGCCCCTAGTTGGATTTCGGTGATTAATGTCAATACAAGATTACTATGACTAACGTGTGTTTTGCAGAGGCAATTAAGTTAGGTCATGGTAATGGAGATCGATTGGGCAATCGAGGTTGTCATGCCCCTACGATGGAAATCATTTCAGTTTTCAAAGGATGGACGACAAGGTTAAGGATAACTAGTTCTAAGTGTCGATTAGAGTTGGAGAGACACTTAGAGTAGTTTAGGACTTTGTTTTTCCTTTGGCTATACTATTAAGGGGGGTATGAACGGGTAGCTTGACCTAGTTGAGTCTAGTGAGTTAGGTGTGGTGCACACTTGTTAAAACTAGCTCTAGGTAGCTCCTATGAATGCCTAAGATCCTTTGGAGCAAACTTCATTCACATATGTTCGAAAGTTGGAAGTGAATGGAGGGTCAAATACTGACCGGACGCTGGCTCCGGTGCGACCAGACGCTGGCCGCAGGGTCTGGTCAGTTCATTTGACCGAGGAGATCAAGTCTGGTGTGACCGGACGCTGGGAGGTCGTGTGACCGGACGCTGAGGGCCAGCGTCCGGTCGACTCCAGTAAGGGTCCAGACTTGAGAAAGTGCGACCAGACGCGTCCGGTCGATACTGACCGGACCCTGAGTATCCAGCGTCCGGTCGAGTACAGTAAGCATCCAAGAGCGACCGGACGCGTCCGGTCATTGCTGACCGGACCCTGACAGCGTCCGGTCATCACATGAAAACTGTTGTGCGGGTTGAACTGACCGGAGCGTCCGGTCAAAACGATTGGAGCGTCCGGTCGTCCTGCAGAAGCTCATAACGGTTAGTTTTTCAGGCTGCCTTATAAATAGAAGCTCCACTCGTGAGTGGAGTTACTTTTGCTCATTCCAACAGCTGAGAAACACGTTTGTGAGTGCCAAGAAGAGCAAGGTCCTAGTGAGGTGTTTGTGATTTGAGAATCCAAGAGAGTAGCCTCACTAGCAAATCAAGAGTAGCAAAGTGTACATCCATCTTCTCATTAGGCTTCGCGTGGTCAAGTGAGAGTTCGTGCTTGTTACTCTTGGTGATCGCCATCACCTAGACGGCTTGGTGGTGATTGGGAGTTTGGTGTTCACCCGGCGGAGCTTGTGGGTGACCCAACTCAAGTTGTGAGCGGCTTTGGGTGATTCACCGTGACGGAGTGTCGAAGAATCAACCCGTAGAGAGCACTTGATCCTTGCGCGGATCAAGGGGGAGCTACACCCTTGCGCGGGTGCTCCAACGAGGACTAGTGGGGAGTGGCGACTCTCCGATACCTCGGTAAAACATCGCCGCGTTCCTTTCTCTCACTATTCACTTTGAGCACTTACTTTGAGTATTTACCTTGAGCAATTCAATACTTGTTTTACATCCATAGAATTGCTTGCTAGAGTAAGTTTGGAACATAGGTTGCGAGTTCGTTGTGCATTAGTTTGATAGAAACACTTTTCTAGGCACAAGGGATTAATTGGGCTATCCGTAGGATTTGACTATTGCAAGAGAATTTAGAATTAACCCAATTCACCCCCCTCTTGGGCATCTTGATCCTTTCAAGATGAAAATTATTAGGTGGAGAGAAATTTGATCTTTTGAATATTACAACAAATATGTCAGTGCGTTGCAACGGGTTTATGGAAAACAATGACGATAATGGTACATATCTATTTATGTTTTATTATTTTTTATATAAGATTTAAAAGCTATATTTATCTATGATCACCATGATATCCATACTATAAGTTAATGTTACCAATATTATATACCGAATTAAAATACAATCTTATTATATTTTTTCATGTAAAGACAAAAAAATTTGTTAATCATAGATATATATCATAACACATAACTTCAATTTTCAATATTATCCAATTGTTTGATTAGTTAGAGAATCTATTGATCTAATTTTAATAAAAATAAGATTTATTTTAAATCGTAACTATATCAACAAATTAGCAACGGAGAGAGTGGATTGCAGTTATTATTTGTTTCATATATGTATGAGAAAAAATATATAGGACACGGCAAAATACTAAAAAGGAAAAGTTATGAACGCGGACTCCGTGTAGAAGCATAAGAAAAAAACCAAATCTACAGGAAAAAAATTCAGACACGATGTGCTAAAGAGAAAGAAATTACAATCGCATTTAAAAAAGAAATAATCATGGACCCGTGATGGTGATGGACTTCAAATTCTAGACGTGGAGGGAAAAAATCTAAAAAAAAGAATAGCGTGGGAGGAAAACATTTATTTGGTAGCTCATGAGTCCGAATCACATATATGACCTAATATATTTTAGAATCGAACTCTATATCACGTTAGACAAGAGCTATATACTAACACATATGAGCATGGAATCGGACTCTGTATGAGCATGCTATTGAGAGTTCAGGGCTTCCTATAGCCCCAGCTCAAACACCAGTTGATCCGACCAAACCAGCTAGTCACCCAGCAACCCTCCCCGGCCCATCTCGGCCCACCTAGCCACGCCGGCCCATCCCCAAAACCCTAATCACAGGACGCCCCCACCCAGCCGCCAGCCCGCCACCCGCCCTTCCCCAACCCCTACCGGCGGCGGCCCCCACCCACATCCAAACCGGCTGCTGGCGGCGCTCTTCTCCTCTCCAGCAGCGGCGGCACAGGGGACATGGGCGCGACGGCGCCGCCCTCTTCCCCTCCTGCGACGGCGGCTTCCACTCCAGCCTGCGACGACCCTCCCACGCCCCGACGGCCGATGGCTTCCCCATCGCGACGACTTCCGCGGCCCTCCCCCACCCCTACGGCGACTGCGGCGGCCCTCCCAGCCCCCACCCGATGGCGGTCGAGGTGGCGCTCCTGGCCTGCGCGGATGGAGCACCTCGGCGGCGGCCCCCTTCCCCTCCCGCGGCGGCGCCCTCCTCGGGGCCATCCACGCAGTGTCCTCGGTGCGGCTCCTCCCGGCTACCTCCCGAGTTCTAGCGGCGCCGGCGACCCCTCACCTTTCGTACTCAACGGTATTACTCACTGCTTCTCTTCCCCTTTAGTTTCAGTTTCGAAATTGTTCCCATCCTCACGTGAGATTTTGTTTCTGTGATTTTGTGATCTCTTAATCTCCATTTTAAATCCGTGAGATTACTCACTGCTTCTCCTTTCATTTCTACTAACTATTATCTTTGTTGGCGTTCTGTATTTTCGGTCATCCAAATCAGAGGCCGGAGCTGCTAGCGCCGAAGACCGGCGTGCTGCAGTCTGGTGATGGCAGAAAAGCATGGCACAGTGGTGGTTGTCCCTGGATGCTGGAGCGAGCTCTCACGTCGGCCATGTTTCAGGAGTGGAGCAGCGGCTACTAGTCCAGTATTTTGTTGTTTTGGTGAGCTCCTTGTTCGAGGATGTATAGATACAGACTATATGCTTAGGATTTTGAATCATGTCGTCAACCACTATATGTTTCTTTTTATACATTGTTGGAAAAAAATCTATGCATTATTGGAGTATATTTCTATACATTATCAGAGCACATTTCTATACATTATTGTTGGCTGCAGGTGAAGCGGCATCACTAATTGCTAAGGATCTTCTGGTGGCCATGTACTGCCCCCCCTCGGCGGCATCTACAGTGACCGTAATGGCCCCTGCCTTCCACCCGGCGGCACCCCCTGCCACGACGCCCCTTCCCTCTACCCTGCCGACGGTGACGACCGCCCCTTCTCCTTGCGGATCCAACCTTGCCTTTCGCCTGGGTCGCAGCAAGGTTTTATGTGCATTTTATTTTTTATTTCTATGCATCTTGAACCAACCGTGTAAGCAAGCAACCACTGGTTTTTGCATGAACAAGAATGGTTTCTATGCAGTCGAGAGGAAGCAGTTGCTTCTTAAGCCATAGTTGTGCCATGTTTTGATTCGATTTGGTCGCAGCATTGTAGGAACATGGGGTTGCGGCAAATGAAGAGCTAGCAATGCAAGCAAGCATGGTTTTCTATGCAATATTGATGCCTCCATTTAGAGACAAATTGTTTATGTGCTTGCATACATAAGTTTCTATGCATAGTAATTATGATTCAGTGCAGGTTTTTAAAAAACTAGATTAATAATGATTCTCGTAGTTTGTTTTCATGTACTTTGATTTTTTATTTTCTATGCTTCTTGAGCCAACCGTGTAAGCAAGAAATCATCTAGAATTCTATACACTGTTGGAGCACACTTTATACATTGTTGGAACACAATTTTATACATTGTTGGAGTACATTTATATTTAATGTTGGAACACATTTCTATACATTGTATTAACAGTTATCCATGCATTCTTGGAACACTTATATACATCATTGGATGACATTTCTATACTTTGTTGTTACAAATTTCTATACAATTATCAATAATGGCTCTTGCAGTTTGTTTTCATGTACTTTGATTGTATGATCTGTTGGTCACATCCTGCAATCTATAAATTTTTCTAGATTTTTTTGTGATGATTTTTGCATTAATGTAGCTGACATTAATTTTACCAATAGGTTTCTGTGCCTGCTAAACGATATTTCTATGCCTTACCCTGTAAGGTTTATGTGCCTATTAAAACATTTTTGTATGCCTTTTTTTTGCCATTGTAAGGTTTCTACTCCTGCTAAAATATGTTTCTATTCCTATCTTGCCGCTGTAATGTTTTGCGCCTACTAAAACATGTTTCTATGCCTTTTTGTTGTGATGTAGGATGGCTACAATGAATTCCTCTCCATTTGGTGTTGAAGGGCGACGGTGGCTCAGACAAAGCACAAGGCTTGCGCCGTTCACGACTTCCTTGCCTTGCGGCGATGGCGTAGTGTGATCTTGATGTAGTTGATGGGTTAATGTAAAAAGTTGATGTCACAACAAATTTTGACACATTGTTGGAGCAGTTATCCATGCACTTCTACACAGTTTAATACATTATTGGAGCACTTTTCTACGCTTTGTTAGAACACTTCGACATATATTGTTGGAACAATTATTTGTACGCTTCGACACAATTCTATACATTGTTGGTACGCAATTCTATATATTGTTGGGACACAATTATATACATTGTTAGAGTAGTCTGTAAATTTTTACACAATTGTGTACACTGCTCGAACATAATTCTATACATTGTTGGTGCATATTTTTATTTAATGTTGGAACACATTTCTATACATTGTAGGAATAGTTATCCATGTAGCTGACATTTCTATCCATTGCTGGATGACATTTTTATTCATGTAGCTGACATTAATTTCAAAAATAGTTTTCTACTCCTGCTAAATCAGTGAGAAGCATGTTGTGAGATGGGATCATTATGGATAGTCTACCCTAGTGGGTAGTGTTTTATATGTTTGTATGCATTGTTCCTCTATTAAATAAACATCACCTAGAGGAAAGCACAGTGTGGGTGGGTAGTTACAATGTTCGATATAATAACCCCCTAGTGGGAAGGGTTTCACGGGTTTCTAAGCATTGTTCCTCTATTAAATAATCATCCTCTGGTGGAATGTCCATCTCGTAGAGAGGTTTTTATGCGATAACAAAATTAATTTTTATTCATCAAACTATTATTTTTTATGCAATGTCGGTGCAAAAATGTTTCTACGTATCTTACCATTGATTCTATGAATCTGATTGTCCATCACGTGCTATTTTTCAAATTTCAAATTTCGGAGAAGACGAGATCATCTCTATGTTTTTAGACTTGTGGTCTCCATGTTCTACGCATTGTTCCCATATTAATTATACTTCTCCATATTAGGAAGCATGATGCTGGTCGAGGGCCCAGGGCTACAAATAGCTATTGGAAGCCCCACCCAGCCACCCCACCCAGCCCCCACAAAGCTGACGCGCACGCAGGTGGGGGCCCATGGGGACCCAACCGATCGGACGCATAAAATCCTAGGTCCGGCTGCGCTGAAATGTTTTTAGCGCGACGATACATAAAATCTAGTGGTTGCATAAATTAAAATCAATTTGTTACCGTATAAAAACCTCTCCGCAAGTGGGACGTCTGATAGCAGCTGACGCAGGCTGACACATGCATGCATGTGTGCGTCCACTCTAATCTCTTCTATTTTTTCGCGATAATTTCTCAACAAAACATCCGATTCAAAACTGGTTTTCACCATTGAACTCCTGACATTTTTGTGCACGATTCAAGATCCATTATGAATATATTTTTTGAAAAAATTTAAAATTCATAAATTTGTGCATTAAGATATAGAGTTTTATGTTGTCGTCTGTGCATAGAATCTTGTGAGGGAGAGCATAAAAGCATGGAGACGATCTTGTCTTCTCTAAAATTTGAAATTTGAATCATGGCACATGATGGCCGATTGGATGCATAGAACATGGAGATCGCAAAGCGTAAAACATGGAGACGATCTCGTCCTCTCGAAATTTTGAAATTTGAATCGTGGCACATGATGGACGATTGGATGCACAAAATCAATGGTCAAGATGCGCAGAAAAGTTTTTGGCGCTGACATTGCATAGATTAGTGGTTGGATGAATAAAATTTTAATTTGTTACCACGTAAAATCCTCTATGCGAGATGAACATTCCACTTGACACAAACGTGATTGCCACCACAAAAAGATCATGCTTCACACTATAGGGTTGTATAATTAATATGGGAACAATGCATAGAAGATGGAGACCGCAAGCATAAAACATGGAGACAATCTCGTCTTCTCCAAAATTTAAAATTTGAAAAATAACAAGTGATGAACGATCGGATTTGTAGAATCAATGGTTAAGATGCGCAGAAACATTTTTGGCACCGATATTGCATCGAAATTAGTAGTTAGATAAATAAAAATTAATTTTCTTACTGCATAAAAATTAGTGTTCCAACAATGTATAAAATTGCATACCAACAATGTATAGAATTATGTAGAAGCACATAGGTAATTGTTCCAACAATGTATGTCGAAGTGTTCTAACAATGTATAGAAGAGTGCTCCAACCATGTATACAATTGTGTAGAATTGCACAGATAACTGCTCCAACAATGTATACAAATTTGTTGCAACAATGTATAGAATACATACCAAGTTACAGTTTAGCCATGCATAGAAACTTATGCACATAATCATAAGAACACAAAATCAACAAACAAAATCAATGCTAACAGCCACCATGGGGAGGTAGGGGAGGGGAGGATGCACCATCAGGTGGGAGGGAGAGGGGGTGACGTGGAGGCCATGCGCATATCCACCATTGGGAGGTCGGGCCACCGGTTGTGGAGGGGGTGGCTGCGTGTCGTCGGTCATGGACGGGTTTGCTGCACGCCGTTGTTTGGGAAGGGGGTGGCCGCGTGCCGCCGGTCGGTGGAGCGGGGATCCGATGCCGCCACAGCAGGGGGTATTGGGGCTGACGAGGGGCAAGGGAAAGCCGCACAGAAACATCCTTCCAACCATCCTACATCACAACAAAGGCATATAAACATGTTTTAGCAGGCGCAAAAACCTTACAGTGGCAAAGAAAGGCAAAGAAACATGTTTAGTTACGCGCATAAATCTTACAGCGGCAAGAAAGACATGTAAACATGTTTTTGCAGACACAAAAATCTATTATGGTCCCAACCCAAACCTTGCTTGTCACTTGGGTGAATGTATAATTAATAGAGAAACAATTTTACACAATTCTATACATTGTTGGTACACAATTCTATAAATTGTTCTATGCATTGTTTGGGTTGGGCCGTCACAATCCTGGTACAATAATCCCCTAGAAGGGAGGGGGGGTTTAGGTTCTATGCGCTGTTCCTATATTAATTATACGTCCCTAGAGTGAGAATAATGGTTTGTGTTGGGGTTGTCATGGTTTTGGATAAAATAATCCCCCACAGGGGAGGGTTTTTATTGCGTTCTATGCATTGTTTCTCTATTAATTATACATTCGCCCAAGTGGGAGGCAAGGTTTGGGTTGGGACCATAATAGATTTTTGTGCTTGCAAAAACATGTGTCTTTCTTGCTGTTGTAAGGTTTTTGCGCGTACTAAAACATGTTTCTATGCCTTTCTTTGCCACTGTAAGGTTTCGGCGACTGCTAAAACATGTTTCTATACCTTTGTTGGGATGTAGGATGGTTGGAAGGATGTTTCTGTGCGGCCTCTCCATCTCCCTCGTCGGCCCCAATACCCCTTGCTATGGCAGCATCGGATCCCTGCTCCACCGACATGTGGCACGCGGCCACCCCCTTCCCAATCAGTGGTGTGCGGCAAACCCGTCCATGACCAGCAGAACGCGGCCAATCCTCCATGACCGATAGCACGTGGCCACCCCCTACACGATCGGTGGCCCAACCTCCCAATGGTGGATTTGCTCGTGGCCTCCACATCACCCGCTGTCCCTTCCACCCGACGACACATCCTCCCCTCCCCTACCTCCCAATGGTGGTTGCTTGCTTTGATTTTGTTTGTTGATTTTGTGTTATTATGCTTGTGTGCATAAGTTTCTATGCATGGCTAAATTGTAACTGTGTATGTATTGTTTATATTGTTACAACAAATTTGTATACATTATTGGATCAGTTATCTGTGCACTTCTATACACTTATATACATGGTGGGAGCACTCTTTTATGTATTGTTAGAACACTTAGACATACATTGTTGGAACAATTATCTGTGCGCTTCTACACAATTCTATACATTGTTGGTACATAATTCTATACATTGTTGGAACACTAATTTCTATGCGGTAAGAAAATTAATTTTTATTCATCTAACTACTAATTGCTATGCAATGTCGGCGCCAAAAATGTTTCTGCGTATCTTGACCATTGACTCTATGAATCCTATCGCCCATCACTTGCTATTTTTTCAAATTTCAATTTTTAGAGAAGATGAGGTCTCCGTGTTTTACGCTTGCAATTTCCATGTTGTATGCATTATTCCCATGTTAAATATATGTCCCCATAGTGGGAAGATGATGTTGGTGGAGGCAATCACGATTGTGGAATATCCATCTCGCGGAGAGGTTTTTACGCGGTAACATAATTAATTTATTCATCCAACCACTAATTTCTATGCAACGTCGGCGCCAAAAACTTTTCTGTGCATGTTGACCATTGATTATATGTATCCAATCAACCATCACTTGCCATGATTCAGATTTCAAATTTTAGAGAAGACGAGATCGTCTCCATGTTTTTATGCTTGCGGTCTCCATGTTCTATGCATTTTCCCATGTTAATTATACACCCTCATAGTGGGAAGCATGATGTTGGTGGAGGCAATCACAGTTATGTTAGGTTTAATGTCCATTTTATGGAGAGGTTTTTACATGGTAACAAAATTAGTTTTTATTCATCCAACCGCTAATTTCTATGCAACGTCGGTGCAAAAACCTTTCTACGTATCTTGGTTCTATGCATCCAATTGGCCATCACGTGTCATGATTAAAATTTCAAATTTTGGAGAAGACAAAATCGTCTCCATGTTTTACGCTTGCGGTCTCCATATTCTATGCATTGTTCCCATGTTAATTATACACCCCTATAGTGGAAAGCATGATGTTGTGGAGGCAATCACGGTTGTGTTAGGTGAAATGTCCATCTCACGGAGAGGTTTTTATGCGGTAACAAAATTAATTTTTATTCATCCAACTACTAATTTCTATGCAACGTCGGTGCAAAAAACTTTTTTGCGCATCTTGACCATTCTTTCTATGCATCCAATCGGCCATCATGTGCCGTGATTCAAATTTCAAATTTATGAATTTTAAATTTTTTCAAAAACAATATACACAATGGATCTTGAATCGTGCACAAACATATCAGGGGTTCAATGGTGAAAGCCGTTTTTGAATCGGATGCTTCATTGAGGAATTATAATGAAAAAAACGAAAGAGATTAGATTGTATGTGCGCATGCATGCATGCATCAGCTTTGTCAGGTTGTATCAGCTGGAAGTCCTACTTGTGCGAGAGGTTTCTATGTGGTAACGAATTAATTTTAAATCATCCAACTACTGATTTCTATGCAACATCGCGATAAAAACTTTCCAACGCAGCTTGACATGGGATTTTATGCATTCGAATCAGCTGAGTCCGCAGGGTCCCCACATGCACGTGCGCGTCAGCTCCACGGACCTAAATGGTTGGGCTGGGTGGGGTGGCTGGCTGGGGCTCTCTGTTAGCTATTGGAAGCCTCGGGCTCCCAATGGCTATATATATATATGTGTGTGTGTGTTTGGACAAAAAAACTCTCCATTGTCCGATAGTTAGGAGAAGGTGAACGAAAAAATGAATGGATGAAAAAAATGGTTGGAAATTTTGCCTCTTTATTATTAGGTATAGATTAGATAACTATAGCAACACTGGATAGTATCTTTCACACATCACACGTTCGTGAGATGAGTGAGAGAGGGAGACCGCCCCCTTGGCGGTCGCGCTCTCCATCAGTCTCACGTTGTAGATCAAAGGATCGGTTGAGCGACACGAAGGTAAGTTCTTCTGGCAACTTGGAAGAGGAAACTGAGATGGAGGATGAGAACGGCGAATGGAAGTTCGTCGGTGGTTGTAGTCATTGGATGACATCCGATCCTGCAACGGACCTCTGTCCCTTGGGAACAAGGTCTAAGTTCTAGGCTCTGGCAGACGATGATGACTCTGATGAGGAGGTCACGTCCCAATCACCATTAATGCCGGACCTGGTTCACCATGCAGCGGTCCATGGCTTCTCTACGGCACATTTGTATGAGGCAGAGATGGCGCTGCAAGACTCATCGGTTCACCAACGAGTAGAGGAACCTCCTACTCTGGGTTCCATGGATACGAAGCCTGTAATGGTTCGGAAGATCTTGAAAGCACTGATGGATGTGCGGCGGACGGCGGTGAAGCCATGGTCCGGGAAACTACCGTGACCAAGGGTATCGCCGGCGATGACAATTGGTGACTGTGTGGTTAGGGCTGGGCATGGCCGACGGTCAGCCATCTAGGGCACTCTCTTGCAGACCTTGCAGCGGCTTCTCTCACCGACGCCAGCGTTGGGGACCGTCGGTGATCGTGTTCAATTTCAAACTCCGTGTGATCCAATTTCACCACATGGCAAGGAGACCCCGTCTCTGTCCGGCAATCTCACTGGGTCGGGTGGGCCTCAGGATGAGGACCAACGTGGGCCTCATGTGTAGATTGGGCTAGGACGTAGGACCTATCGTTGCGGCAAATTGGCTCCGCGTTTCCTACTGGGGAAATCACTATAGGATTCAGGTTCTTTGCCGAGTGCTTGAGGCACTCGGCAAAGAACACACGGCAAAAAATTGATCGGCAAAGCCCTCTTTGCTAAGTGTCTTTCATCGGGCACTCGACAAAGGCTTTACCGAGAGCCCCGGGGGCACTCGGCAAAGAAAAGCGACTGTCACGGTGCCAGCCCCGTTGATGGTCGCTTTGCCGAGTGCCAACCCTGCAGGCATTCGACAAATATTTTTTATTTTTTTTAAAAAAAATTCTTTGCTGAGTGCCCTCTATCCGGCCCTTGGCAAAGATGTTTTATTTTTGTTCTAAAAATTCTTTGCCGAGTGCCCCCTGGCCGGCGCTCGGCAAAGTTTGAATTTTTTTTAAAAAAAATCTTTGCCGAGTGCCCTCTGGCCGGCACTTGGCAAAGTTTGAATTTTTTTTAAAAAAAAATTCTTTGCTGAGTACCATGGTCATGGCACTCGGCAAAGCTAGAAAAATGGTTTTCCGAGCGCCCATTTTTCCAGCTTTGCCGAGTGTTGTGACCATGGCACTCGGCAACGAGGTCCTTTGACGAGTGCAATACTCGGCAAAGTGACCCAAAACGACAATTTTTAATTTTTTTACATTCCATCATGACAAATAAATTCATACAAACATATATCACAAATATATCTCATCCATCACATATATATCTCATTCATCACATATATATCTCATCCATCACATATATATCTCATCCATCCACACATCCATCCGCACATATCACATCCATCACAATATATATCACATATATAATAATAAGTGCTCAAGTCCATCCAAATAAATCCACAAGTCCATCACAAGTCCATCAAAGTCCACAAGTACATCACAAGTATATCACAAGTCCATCACCAAGTGAACAACAAATAAAAAAAATACAATGTGCACTCATCTCGGCCACTGCGACTGTGGTGAAGGCCCAGCTCCATCATTCGGAGGTGCATGAGGTGGATTATTTGAACCACCATCAGATGGAGACTGCACAAAGGAGAAAAGATTGCATGTGAGACAAGATTATTTGGATAGCTAATCTAGGAAGGTAGAGGCCATATAAGCAAAGCACAAGCGAAAGTAAAAAACTTTCATACTCACAGGAGTAGCTGTAGCTATAGGACGCGGAGGCGGAGGTGGAACCAACAGACCAGCTGGCAGAGAGAAGCCCACACATTGCCCAAGCCCTTGTAGGAACTCCGTAATGTCTGTCAGCCTCTACGCCTGGGCCTACCGCGCGGCCTCCAGCTGGGCCGCCATCCTCTGCTGCCCGGCCTCTAGCTCCTGACGTTGACTCATTTCTTGTTCCAGCCGGGCCTGCAATATTTCACTCCAATGTTTCAGTAATGCAAAGCTAATTAAGGTGTGTAAACACGCTACCCCGGCATCAGCATCAAAAGCCTCCACCCATGGTCTCACCACCTCCTCTCTCATACGATGGGCTTCACCATGGTGGACCCACCGGGTGTAGTCCGGCGTAAATCCATTCTTCACAAGATGTTTACCTATTTCCACCTTGTTTACCCTTCTCCTGTTTCCACATTTGTTGCAGGGACACAAAACTAGGCAATGTCCTTTAGCAGCCTTGCCAAATGCACTGTTCAAGAAAGCATTGGTCTTGTTCATCCATTCATTGGTGTAATCACTCTGACTTCTCCGGCCCGTGTACATCCACTGACAGTCATCCATCCTCTAACATATGTATCACCGAGCAAAGTAACCATCAATTGCATCTACATGGCGTTCCTACTGTCTAATAGGTGAGGATAGGTCCTAATCCCACCCGCAGATGCGTAGATGAGGTTAGTCTCCATGCTCTACTCCTATCTGAGACAGAATTTCGGCAGCACCTCCCCGTTGTTCTCCAAATACACGTCCTGCCAAAGAAGAGTGCATATCCGGAGAACAACAGGGAGGTGATGCTGAAACTCTATCTTGGATCAGAACAGACCATGAAAACTAACCCATCTACGCATCCGCGGGCTGTCCAAAAAATATGGACAATCCAAAACTGATACGGTCATAGATATGCAAAGATCTACATACCTCCAACCGTATCTCTTTCGAACAGGAGACGCCTAACTGCGTTACGCGATCTACGACCATGATACGAAAAGAGGGGTTATACCTAGGGTGGTGGTGGAGTCAGGCTAGCGGGGCCATGGTGAGGCGACGTGGTGCAGGCAGACCCGCAGCGGCGAGGAAGACGATCGAGATCACCGAGATACTCTGGCTCGGCTACGACGGCTCATCTCTGCAAAAAAAAGAACAAAATACTATCTCAGTTCAAAATTTTGGCAGAACCTCCCCTGCACGGTGAGGTATCCAAAACCTACAAAAAACATACGGCACGATGGCCGACAACCACATATACATATGCATTCAATTCAACATATCATTGCCAAGTCAAATTCATCCACCACCGCCGCCGCCGCCGCTGCCACTCTACTCTTCTACTACTACAACCACCACCACCACCGCCACTCTACTCTTCTACTACTACAACCACCACCACCACCACCTATTACTACTACTACCACCACAACCACCTACTGTACTACTACTACCACCACCTACTACTACTACTCTACCGAACTCTACTTCTACTAAAACATACTACCACTGCTACTCTACTACTCACCTATGGTGTCAGGGGCGGGGAGGGCATCGGGGCATCGGGGTCGGCCGAGGCATGCCAGGGACGTGGAGAGGATGCCCGCGGCGGTCGGGGGCGCACCGAGGACGGCCGAGGTCGCACCGAGAGGGTGGGGCGGCACTGCCGTGGGCCGGGGCGCGGGCCGCAGGGTTGGAGCGGCGGGCGCCGGTGGGCCACGGTGTCCGGGGTGGCCGGCGGAGGCGCGCCGGTGTGGGCGGGCTAGCGGGCGAAGGCGGTGGGGGCACACCGGTGGGGGCGCACCGCCGTGCGCGGGCGGCGGAGTGGCAGGGGCGCGTCGGCGGGGTAGGGCAGGCGGGGCCGGCGAAGGCGGTGGGGGCACGCCGGCGGGGGCGTGCCGCCGTGCGCGGGCGGGGCTTGCGCTGGGCGGCGCGGGATGGCGGGCCGGCCGGCGCGGGGCGGGGCGGGACGGCAGCGCGCGTGTGTGCGTGTGTGCGTGTGTGGGAGGGTGGGAGGTAACGGTTGGTCGGTTTGAGTGTGGATGGGCCGTTTGCCGAGTGCCCTGATCTGGCACTCGGCAAAGGACTAGGGCTGCCGGTTCGCCGAGTGCTAGATCGGGGCACTCGGCAAACGTGTTTTCCTTTTTTTGAAATCTAAACCCTAAACCGCACTGCATCGTACGTGATAACATGCACCAAACCTTCTCAAATTTTTATCACATCCTCCACATACGATATCATGACATCTCGACTAGTTTCATGATTTTCGGACTTCGTTTGCATTTTATAGAATTTAAAAACAATTCGTCCGCAAGTTCGTGGTCATGTTTCGTGAAGAAGATGTTCAAAATTTCGGGTTTGTTCCTGGATACGGCCTCACACTACACTCAATACCATGAATATCATTTTTTCAATCATTAAATTCCATTATTCGATGCACGTGCAGTTCAAATTTGCATTTTCTAAAAAAAATTCAATTAAATGAAATAAATTAACTAAATATAGCAAAAAGCCATAAAAATGTACCAGATTTTAACATGGAGTCTCATGTACTGTAGGAGGACTCGACAAAAATTTTGGAGTTCAAAAGTGGAGAAAAATATAGTTTGCCGTTATTCTTTGCCGAGTGTCAGGATCTGGCACTCGGCAAAGAAGTGGTTTGCCGAGTGCCTACCCACTGGCACTCAGCAAACCTGGATGGCAGGCGGCGGCCGTTACCTAATGCCGCTTTTTGCCGAGCACCAGGGTTTGCCGAGTGCCTGACACTCGGCAAAAAGGGCCTTTGCCGAGTGTCTGGCTTTGCCGAGTGCCTGACACTCGGCAAAGTCTTTTTTGCCGAGTGTATATCGTTGCCGAGTGCAGCACTCGACAAAATAGCTCTTTGCCGAGTGCCTGACTTTTAGCCCTCGGTAAAGAAAGTTGCACTCGGCAAAGGATCTGTTTCCCGTAGTGAATACGACCTCGACACAATCAACTCTAGAACCCTAGCCGCCACTCCGTCTCTGGTTTTCCCCTCGTATGTTCATGTGTGGTGCTTTCAGGCATGGCGATGGCGGGAGCAGCAGGAGCGGGGAACAGTGGTAGCGGCAATGGTGGTGATGTTGGAGGATGGGGATTCGGAGCCGGTTGTGGCGGTGGTCGCATAGGTGGTGGTGGAGGCATACATGGTGGTCGACATGGCCACGGCGACGGGTATGACTACAACAACAACGATGACAGCGCGTTCTTCAATGGCCCTCGCTTCAACCCCAACCTCGGGTCCCACCCGCCTAACTATGGTCCGAGCTGGGACTATGAACGGGGACGAGACAGTCGGCACAATGGCAATGGGAATAGTGGCTAGAATGGTGGATTTCAGCAAGGACGGAATTACCAACGTCATATGCCGCAGCGATTTCAGAGGGTGCCAGCACAAGCTCAACCACAACGCCAGGCATCAACACCTCCACATTTGTTGAATTAGTCAGCGAGCCAGCAACAGCTTGCACCTCAACCTCCACAGATAACCTCTGGACCGGCGCATTAGCCACCGTCGATGCAACCAGGGGTGGGGACAGAACAGAAGCAATAGGCTACCAAGGGACAGAAACAAGGAGGAGGGGAACATCTATAGATTAATGAGAAAGAAATAGTGTCGACTGAGCACAGCATGAACAAGGACTTGGGGCGGCAGTCGGCGTCTCAAGTTTTGCAGGGTTCCTCTTCCGCTGCTGGGACATCGGAAGTGCGGGCTGAGAACTTGGAGATAATGAAGGCCAGTACTGGTGCTATGGATGTGCAAAGGATAGCTACTACCAAGATGTGTAGGCGATGTGGAGTCAAGGGACACTTGATGTTCGAATGCACAGTGGTGGTCTACTGTGAAATTTGTAAGAGTACTGATCATGCTATGATTCGTTGTCCCATTCTCAAACAGCCCAAACCGGTAGTACAATTGGTCGGTCAGGCTGCTAATCCACTTACAAGTTTTTACATTCCTCATGCACGCCTATTCAGCCAGCTAAGAAAGACTCTAGATTGGCTTTAGTCTCTACTATCGGCAAGAACTTGACAGAGGAGGATGTCGTGGCATATTTGAGGGTTTTGATCTCTGATACTTCTGCATGGGAAGTGAAACGCCACAATGGTTTTGAGTTTAAGGTTCTTTTGCCTATGAAAGCTGACCTTACTAAGATGACAAGGTTTAACGCAGAGATGAAGGAAGGGGTGACTCTCAAATTTGAAGAATTTAAGGAAGAAGAGGAATATTTTGGACATGTCTTGCCAGTGGTTTGGATGCGGGTCACGAATCTACCAACGATTCTGAGGGAATATGTCATTTTGTGGGCACTAGGAACTCTCTTTGGTGTCACTCAGGAGGTGGACATGGTTACCACAAGAGCTAGCAATTTTGGGCGGTTTGCAGTGGCGGTACTGGAGCCTGATGCAATCCTGACAAAATTGGACGTTATCATCGGCAACAGATACTTCCAGTTGATTTTTGAGGTTGAACCATTTTCGCCAAATATTAGACTACGGAGCAAAACGAACACTCAAAATGAGGGGATTAAAGATCATGGTTTTGGAACAGCAAAGGACACCGAGATGAAGGAGGCAGAAAATACCAGAGACTCTTTTCCTTCAGATGCCAATATTAAAAACACAGAAGCTAGTCATGAGACCGGAAAGGAAACTCATGAGGCACAAATGATGGAACATTTTTCAAATGATGATCTGCTAGACGAGGAAAATGACCTTAGTGATGCAGCTTATTCCTTTTTAGGGGTTCAGAAAGGGAACTCGGTGGAGGTGAGAAACGCGGCAACACTTGCTGCTTCGGCACCAGCACGTTTGTCGTCTAGGCCAAGTGGGAAATTGGTGAACACAGTTTCTATGACACAGAAAATTACACAATCCTCTCGTGCAGAGAAATCAGAGGCTTTGGAAAGTGCAACAATGGGAATAACGCAGCGACCCATAGAAACGTTGCTGGGTACTGAACAAGGCGCGAAGGGATTGGATACACAGGCTATAGTGGCAAATTCAAAAAAGGTGCATAACTTGGGCCAGCCGGCTATGCCGGCTACTGGAACTACAGCTCGGGAGACGAAGCTTACTCCTCTCAGGCAGCCGTCTGGAATGATGGACGAGGAACAGATGGAAGTTTCACTTGGGCATTTTGGTGGGCCAACAGAAGGTGACGCACAGCACCATGGTGACTCTGATGCAATGTTGGAGGTAGGAATAGTGGCAAATGGTGAAACAAAAAATGATCTGGGGAGTATGATGAAGATGGCGGTTTTGTCTGATGGAGAGCTCACTCCGGTGCGGCGTAGTAAGCAGAATGCGGATGTGGAGGATGTGCACTCGTTTGACAGGGCAGAAAGAAGAGTTGCTGTCAAGAACCTCGAGGAACCCCAAGGTAATCTCGATGTTCATTCCTTTTGTTCTTTTTCTAACGTTCATATTGAGGAGAACCTAGGGGGAGTGGGCATTAGTTTGGTGTAACACCCTCAGTGTTACACTGTACAGTCTTCTGATAAAACACTGCATGTGCATCATGTTTATGTGATAGTGTATGAAATATAATGTGTAAATCAATTTCTGTGACTCGAAAGGTTCATCGAAAACACGAAACGAATGTTATATTTCATGTCGCGTTATGTCATTTAGGGTTCTCAATGAATTTTTATTGAATGAGAATGCTATAGAACGCATATACGAAACTTTAATAAAGTTTGTAGTACAAACTTCGTAGGTGGTGATGAAATACTTGCGGTCGAGAACGGAATTCGCTAGATAGCTTACTTAATAGCTTAGAAATCGCATTCGACACGAAACCGTTTAAGACTTAGCCGAAATTTCTAAGTCGGACAACGCTTTGACGAAGCTAGGTTTGGGAATTTTTGTAGGCGAATTGGATTAAGAAGTAGTGTAATTTCATGGTTGGTTTTAGTAGTTTGACATACAATCTCAAGCGTAAAATAGGTGGTGTAGCTACTGGATCATCGAGTTAGATTTTTTAGCAGCTTTAAAAAGCGTGCAAGACACATTTTTTAACGATGCCAGCGTCTGGCCGTGGTCACCGTGACTTGGTCGGTGTTGCCGCCAGCAGCACGCACGCACACGCCAACGTGCACCGCCGCCCAGGCCACACCACCATTGTCGCGCCCTGGCACGTGACTCACGCGCACATGCGCACGCTGGGGCCCAGCGAGCCTGGCCGCTCTGCCCGCCGTCGCATCCGCCTGAGTCACTCTGCTCACCATCGCCATCGCGTCGAGCTACGTCCTCGGTCACGCTGTGCTCCGATCGATGCTCGCACGACCACTGCTGCCACTGACCCTTCACGGCTACACGCGCATGGGATTGCCCCGCCTGCCTTCACCATCACGTCCACGTTCGTGCGTCACCACGCTACTACCTCCCCGAACCGGCGCCAGCCACTGCGGCGCATAGTGCCATGCCATCGTCGTCTTGTGGGTCATGGCGCTGCGGTCGCACGTCGTCATGTCGGACTTGTACGTGCACGTGGAGCCATCACCCATCGTGTTGTCATCCTCTCCCATTTAGTGACCATGCCACGCCATGCTCCCTGTCACATCGCCTTGAATCGCATCGGCCGAGCCACGCCAAGGCAAACCACAAAGCCTAGCCCTATCCTCGTAATCGTGCGTGTCTATAGCTTGAGTTGGAGTCTAGCGTCAAGCCAACACTGCCACTGTTGCGGCCGTACGATGTCGGGGCATCGATTTGAGTTTTCCCCATCGCCGACCACCATAAGACCGAGTTGAGTCGTCCATCTAATTAGCCTTGTGTAGTCCACCTCCTTCCAATTAACTATGCACCCAACTAGCCCTGTTAGTTAGCCCACGATTAGAGTCGTCTCGACGAGCCTTCATCCTCTAGTGAGGTAATGCGGGGCATTCTCCTCGCAGCGGTCCACCATGGTCGTCGAGGCAGGTGCTCTGCCAGGGCGTCGCTCCGTGCTCCGTTGTTTCAATTGAGCGGTGCCTTTGCGTCATGTTGACTTGGTTGCCTCGCCCGTGTAACAGTTTCGTCGGTGGAGCAATAGGTCACCGGGGACGCCATCGGCACGCTTGCCGTGAACTAGAACAACCTCACGCTCATGGCCAACCACCCCGCCGAGCCCCGTGACTTCGTCCAGTCCATCCTTCATGTATCTGGTGAGGCACCTTCGCTCCTAGGGTAGCGGTAGAGGCATTGGGCTAGGTTAATTCACCGGTGTCGGTGTCACCACGGCCAAACCCCGCCGTGGTGCGTGGCCACGCCTCTATGTGGCTCCAATCGTGGTGTTTATTACCTCTATCGAATGCGCTTGTGATGAGGAATGTCGCGGTGGTGAGTATTGCTGCCGAGGGGGTCTGTGCTCGCCGGCATTTGGCCGGAGATGCCGCGGCCTCTATTAAGTTCTGGCCAGGGACCTTGAAACGAGAATTCGTAGAGAACCGACGGGCTAAGTGCGAGCGTCAGAGAGAGAGAGAGAGAGTGAAATAGTGGAAATGACTGCGGGTTAATTTAGTTGAAAGCCAGGGTCTCTTTTGCATAATTGTCGGCACGCGCGTGGGTCTCCCCGTGTTGGGCCACTGTCGCGCGTGGGCCGAGCCACATGGGCCGTGCCAGTGTGCATGCGCATGCGGGGCGTTGGAGTGGGCCGAGCCGCTCGCTCGCGGGCCGTGTTGAGGAATCTGGTTTTTCATTTTCTAGTGAATTAATAAATGTTTATTCAATTTAGTTTTGAGCTGAACTTTGAAAAATGATAGTAAATGTTGTAGGTATCCAAAAATAATGAAACAAAATTTGTTGGGTTCACAAAAATGCCATCTATCTGTTGGTGTAGTTAGTTTATAGTTAGCTATGATAATGATTGTCATAAATTTAATTTAGAAAGCTTAGTATTATGTAGCTCAATATTTGTAGGAATTTTTGTGGCAAATCGGTGATAGCTTTAGCCATAAATTTTTTACAGTAGGTTCCTTAGATTATTGTGTACTCACTATAATTTTTGTAGCCCTAGAGTAGGTTGATAAATAGAGTAGCTAGTACTCTCTGTTTAATCATATATAGAGTAAATCGGTATTAAGAGTAAGAATACCTTTAGTTGCTAAGATAATATGTCATGCTTCATACTTGTTAGTGGTAATAGTAGGTAACTTAGCACCTTAGTCGGTAGAACTCGTTTAATAGCTTGATAGACGTATTTTTATTTAAGAGTTTCTGTTGCCGTATTACTAAGTGTTGCATCATCATTTTATGCATGTAGATCACGAGTTGGTAGAGTTCATGCCTGCGGATGAACATGACTACGAGGAGGTCATTGAGGAGCATAAGGAGGAGATCCTCGTGTAGAAGGGAGCCTCAGAGCCTTTTGGTGCTGACTTTGTTGACCCGCTGCCTACCCAAGGCAAGCCCCGATGCATAACCCATATTTTTAATGATCACTAAATATATATATGATGTGCATTTACGTTACAGGTATTTTATGGAAACTACATGCATAAATATATCTACCTATGAGTCCGACTAGTATAGGCCGAGTAGCTGCTATGCTTAGGATTTCGGTCGCATGAGTAACCTGCCGTTACTCGCAATAGGTGGTAATTATGATCACTCATGATAAAATGGTGGAAAGGAAAATGGTGACCGGGCAGGGATATGGTTTGGGTATTGGTGGGTGTAAGAGGTTATGTTCTGCGGCCAACAGGGCATAGCTTGGTTACACTTTTTCCCTGTCTATGTTGGTTAAGGACCGGCCATTGTATTGGGCTCTAGGCAAGTCATAGATTTATTATCCCAAGCACATACTTGGGTATGGGCATAGGAAAGACTTGTTGCTCTCTTGTCGTGGGTTCCGGCTCTTTCCGAGCCGACTGATTGGAGGCGGAGATGGTGGAGGTCCTTGCACCACACTAAGTTTGGGACTTAGAAGTGGGGGCTTGGAGTCCAAGTTTGGATGAGGACCTAGACCCCATGACAAGAGGGTGATGGGTTAGTCCTGCTTGTGCCTAGGGTACAAGCGGGGCATGTGTTTTCGGAGTACCTAGTTGGGGGCATTGATTCATGAATCGCCGACATTCCGGTATGGCTTGTCTACGGTCTAGCACCGTAGTAAGAACTGAAAGATGGAAGGTGATGAAATGGAACTGATTGCACAACTCATGCTTGAAAGTAGAACATGTGCTTACATAGAATGGCTAGATAATAAATTAATCATGGCTGCTAATAATAACATAAATAAAGACTCACTATTAGTATTGCTTTCTACAAAAAGGAAACCAGCAAACCATAAAGCTTTGCATATCCCTTGGAGTCGGGAAACTATTCCCACTAGTCGCATAAGTCTTGCGAGTATATTGTGTACTCAGGGTTTATTTACCCCTGTTGCAGGTAATGCTTGAGGAGTACCGTTGTGTGAATGATTCTTCTGGTGGGCATAGACGGATCCTTGTTCCTTATCGCTAGATGTTTATTATCATTCTGCTGTTTAATATTCCGCGCTCTGAATTTGGCAATGTAATAATGAATTTCTAAGAACTCTGGATGTATGAAATAGATTAAGTATTGTAACTCATTCTTATTATTGGATCCTTGGGGGAAAATGTGGATCTTTCAGGCTCTCCCTTAGGGTGTGCCCGACGGAACCGCTCGCTGCAGCTTGCTTTCGGGGTGCTTAGTGTCTGATGGAAGACGAGCGCCTCCGTAAGTACGTTATTTCATGCGGTTCTGCCACATTTGGGGAGCAATGATAATTTAATTCTTGGGTCTATTTCTTTAATCAAAGATGTTGAAGCAGAAAGATTGAAAGCACCTAAAACTATCAACAAACTTGAGAATGATTGTGACTTTGAGGAGGATGAGATCGATCCCGACACCTCCACTATTAGTCGACTCTGTGGTGACTTAACGGAGGAGGTGATGGACGATAGTAATGCGGACCTTGATGGCATATTGGTTAATGTACCCATCAAGGTGGCAAAGAATAAAAAGAAATTGAAATTTCTCAATAAGAATATAGCCTTGAGGAAAAAACAAAACTTTTATTCTAATGAAAGGTGTATTCTGGAATTGCAGAGGACTACGTGACTTAGCTAAACATACATTCTTACACGATGTGGCTGTAGATAATAAACTTGATTTTATAGCTTTATCAGAAACCAACAAAAATAGTTTCTCGACTCAGTGTCTAGAAAATTTTTGTGGGGGGTTGATTTTGTGTGACATTGGCCATGCCCTCGGGGAATGTCTGGGGGAATGCTAATGGGGATAAATCAAGATTTTTTTGAAGTAGAAAGTATTGAGGATGGTGAATTTCATATCAAGTTTATTCTTAAAAATAAAGTGGATGGTTTTTGGTGGGCTCTTTTGTCTGTTTATGGTGCGGCACAAGATGAATATAAAGAACAATTTTTATCTGAGTTAGTATGAGCATGTTCTAATTGTGGGAATCTACCCTTCTTAGTAGTGGGAGATTTCAATATCATCAAAAACCCATCAGAAAAAATAATTCGAGGTACAATGATAGATGGCCACTTTTGTTTAACGTTATTATTGAAACCTTGAACTTAAGAGAATTGGAAATGACGGGAAGGAAATACACTTGGGCTAACTATGCGGAGGTTCCAATTTTTTAAAAAGTTGGACCGTATTTTGGTAACAACAGACCGGGAGCAAAAATTTCCGCTAGCCTCTATCCAGGCTTTGACACGAGAGATCTCAAATCACACACCCCTGTTACTAGATGCTGGCACACCGTCTCACCAAGGCAATGCTAGGAATTTTAAATTCGAGCTACGATGGCTAACAAGGGATGGTTTTTGATCTGGTTAAGGGGGTCTAGGAATCTGAGAATAGGGGTCGGTCACCATTGGAACAGTGGCAAAACAAAATTAGAAGACTACGACGTTTTCTTAGAGGTTGGGCTAGGAATTTGGTTTCTCAAAATAGAAGAGATAAATCTAATTTGCTAGCTAAGATAGATGTGTTGGATAGAAAGACTGAGACAACTTTGTTGTCATCTCAAGAAGTGGAGCTTAGACATCATCTCAAAGGCCAATTTACTAAGTTGCTGAGAGAGGAAGAAATTTACTGGTTCCAACAATCTAAAGCAACAAAGTTATTACAAGGGAATGATAATACTAAGTACTTCCATATGGTGGCAGATAGCAGACACAGGAAAACAAAAAATGTACAATTAGAACAGGAAGAAGGAACTATTGTCGGGGATGATAATTTGAAAAATTATATTACTAATTACTATAAAGAATTGTTTGAACCTCATACTCAAAATTCTTTCTCAATGGACAAGACTTTGAGGTATGATATATCTCAGGTATCGGAGGAGGAGAATGAGGTATTGATGGCTCCATTCAGTGAGGAGGAGGTTAAAATGGCCATCTTCCATATGGAACATACCAAGGCACCTGGTCGGATGATTTTTTTCGCTGAATTTTACCAATTTTTTTGGGAGATTGTGAGGCCGGATTTAATGAGCCTTTTTTATGAATTCCATGCGGGCGACTGCTGATTCATAGCATTAATTTTGGAGTAATCACGTTACTACCGAAGGTTGCTGATGCAGCCCAGATACAACAGTACCGACCCATATGTTTATTAAATATGAGCTTTAAGATTTTTACGAAGGTGATAAATAATAGAATTTTGAAGGTGGCAGACAAATTGATAGGACCTTCACAGACATCCTTTATCTCGGGTCGCTATATCATGGAGGGAGTTGTTATTTTGCATGAAACAATTCATGAACTGCATATAAAAAAGCAGGACGGAGTGATACTGAAACTAGACTTTGAAAAGACATACGACAAATTAAAGTGGCCTTTTGTGCAACATGTTCTCAGGATGAAAGGATTCTCACCAACTTGGTGTGAATGGATTTCAAAAGTCATGACTAGAGGGAGTGTTGCAGTAAAGGTCAATGATAATATAGGACATTTCTTTCAAACTAGGAAAGGAGTGCGACAGGGGATCCATTATCTCTGATTCTGTTTAATATAGTGGTTGATATGCTGGCTATCCTTATTTCACGAGCTAAAGAGACGGGACAAATCAAGGTTGTTCCACATTTGGTAGATGAGAGACTCTCGATCCTTCAGTATGCAGACGACACTATCATCTTTATGGACAATGATCTAGAGAGGGCTAAAAACATGAAGCTTTTACTTTGTGCTTTTGAACAGTTATCAGGACTCAAGATCAATTTCCATAAAAGTGAGATGTTTTGTTATGGAGCAGCCAGAGCTAGACAAACTGAATATATACAAATTTTTGGGTGTGATATGAGGTCATATCCCTTTCGATATCTAGGAATTCCTATGCACCATAGAAAACTCATGAATAAGGATTGGAAATATGTTGAAGAAAGATTTCAAAAAAGATTGAACTGTTGGAGAAGTAAGTTGTTGTCGGTAGGAGGGAGGCTGGTTTTGATTAATTCTATTTTGAGTAGTCTCCCCATGTTCATGTTTTCCTTTTTTGAAGTACCTAGAGGAAGTCTGAAGAAGCTGGATTACTTCAGATCACGGTTTTTCTGGTAGAGTGATGATCACAAGAAAAAATATAGGTTGACTAGATGGAAAGTAGTTTGTACTCCGAAAGACCAAGGAGGGTTGGGAGTTTTAAATTTAGATGTCCACAACAAGTGTCTTCTAGGTAAATGACTTTTCAAGTTGATTAATAGAGATGGGGTCTGGCAAAAGATACTTATGAATAAATATATAAGGGACAAAACTTTGTCATAGGTTCAATACATGCCCGAAGATTCTCGGTTTTGAGCTGGCCTCATGAAGGTCAAGAGGACATTTCTCTTGCTAGGCAAGTTTGATCTAGGTGACGGGTCTCAAATGCGATTTTGGGAGGACTCGTGGATAACATCACGTCCACTAAAATATATCTTTCCTGCACTATATAATATTGTTAGGGAAAAAAGTGCTTCTGTAAGAACGGTGTTATCCATGGCACCGTTAAATATAGCCTTCAGGAGATCTTTGGTAGGGGTTAATTTACAAGCATGGCATGATGCGGTTGCAATGGCTATCAATGTACAATTAACAAACCAAAGAGATCACTTTGTATGAGGGTTACACCAGAATGGATTATTTTCGGTTAAATCCATGTACAGAGCCTTAGTGACAGCAGAAGCTGTACCTTATAACACTTTTATTTGCAACTAAAATTACCTCTCAAAATCAAACTTTTTTGTGGTACTTGTACAAGGGAGTAATCTTAACAAAGGATAATTTAGTAAGGCGACAGTGGCAAGGAGATAGAAAGTGTTGTTTTTGTTCTTCTGACGAGTCTATACAACATCTATTCTTTGACTATCATTTTGCTAAATTCGTGTGGTGAACTGTTCTTGTTTCCTTTAATTTATTACCTCCAACTAGGGTTCACAATTTGTTTACAGGCTGGTTAGACAGGATAAATAGGAAACTGAAATCTAAGATTCTTGTGGGTGCAAGTGCGATTTATTGGGCGATTTGGTTAATTCGGGATGATATAATTTTTGACAAGGCCGTAGCACCATCTTACTTGCAGGTTATCTTCAGGGGACCTACTAGAACATGTCCTGGTCCCTATTTCAGAAGGTGGAGGATCGCCAATTGACGAAAATGGGATGCAGAAATATTGAGACAACCACGATAGAGGTGTTTGCAAGACACGGTTGGAAATTTAGTAATAGAATTGCTTTATAGATGTCGAGTTTGGAAGCTTTTCCTTCATTTTTTTTGGTTCAAAACTTTGTGTTTGAGATTGCGTGGACTGCAGTGGTTGTGTTTGTAATAAAGAATACCTATATGCATTGGACGATGCAGAAGCTGGGATATTCATATATTCTCTTTTCTAAAAATAAGGTATAGATATAGATATAGATAAAAAGGAGAGAAAGAAAGAAATAGAAAAACAATTTGCAAAAAGAAATCCGTGTAAAAAAGACGTGCCTGGAGAATGCCCGGTGTGGGTGCGCTCTCCTGGGCCGGCAAACCCCGACCTGGGCTATGGCCCGTCCACCGCATGGTCCCTTCCGAGTTCCGTCCACGGTTCCCCCGGCAGCCCGCCTGCGTTCTGTGATTCTGTCTCCGACGAATCCGCCGCTCCCGTCCTACGCCAGGTGCGCAGGCCTTCGTCGGTCTCTTCGCCGGCGACGAGCACCCAGCAGCAGGTATTCCCACCCTTCTCTTCCCTTCCTGTTGTGCGAAGCCGAGCACCCCGGACCCTAAATTAAAGATGTTTTGCTATTTGACTGATGCCTACTAGCCTCGAGCTTTTTTGCAAAAAATATCGGGTGTAGATGTGTAAATCCATCTGCCTGTGCTGGGTCCGCCACTGCGCCATATCATTGTCTGCCGACACAATTGCGCTAGTTTTTCTTTGATTATTCCCTAATAATCCAACAGATATCTGATATTTCCGTACTTATTTGATAACATCTCTTCAAAGTATTTACCATTGATTTACTCAAGTTGAGTTGATTATTGATTCTTCTCGCAGATAAAAAAGTTGAGTTGATTTATCCGTGATAAAACTGGGCCGCATCAGATGTGTGGTGTGTGTTCCAGCCACGTTTCCTTGAGAAAAACTATGCACCTGAAAGTTGACAATCTATAACTATAGAAGGAACCTATAGAGTTCAGAAAGAACAAAGTTGTCTACTATCATTGAAATCTGCAATGAACCTAGACTTCAGAAAGGACAAAATTGCCTACTATGGTTATGATATATAGCTCTGTGACATTCCTGCACTAGCACTGTAAAGGGAAAAGCAAGACCAAAGAAATAAACCTGTAGGATATGACCTATCTGGGGAAGAGAGTTTTCTAACTTGCATCATTCAGAACTGTTATCATCAATTGATGGAGTTCATAAAACATTTTATTTAAAGCATTTGGGAATCAGAAAAATATAAACGTGTGATGATATGTAGTGTAACTTTTTATCTGCAGCCGATACTTGATGTTGAAGTTGTCACCTATGATAAGACCTCGTCCTAATTGTATCTAGTGCTTCCTTTGTCATCTTGCAGCTTTGGCCACTCAATCGGCCTGTTCGCTGGTTGGTTTCTGGGCTAATAAGTCCGGCTGGTGTTGGTTTGTTGTGAGAGAAAAACACTGTTGGTTGGCTGATAAGCCCTGGCTGAAACCAACAAGCGAACATGCTAAATGTCAATGGTTACATGTTCGAGGAAATGTCAATGGTTACTATGGAAGCAGTCCAATCATACTGCCAATTGAGCCTCTGGTTGGTTTACTTTCGCTATCATATGAAAAATATAAATCATTTTCTCGGCTGAACATACTCACATTCATCGGGAGAGAAAGGAGAGACATGAATATCAATTGTTTGATAGGTTCGCATCATACATTTGTGGGTTCTTAAGATAAGTTAGAAGTCTAAAATCTGAACAGTTATATTTATGTTGGGTATCAATTTTCAAATTTGTGTGGACATTTGTTTTTTGTTGCATATTTTTGTATGCCTATGTCAGTTATGTGAGAATTTCTTATAGTTTTAAATTTTTAACATCTAATTTATTCCTTTTTCTCCAAAAGGTATATAGATTAACATCTTCAGTACCTGAGATCTTCCTTCAACTAGCAAAGGGAACTAGGATTCCATTCCTCAGTCCTCATCGACAGATGTAAACAGATACAATTCTTCATATTACGTTGTTACAGCTTATAGTTTGTTTGTATGTAGCCTGTCGGGGACTAATACTAGGGTACCCGAAGAGGAGGAGTTAATGACTATCAACATTGACTCATCCGAACAATCAAGAGCACGACTACAGATCCAACCGACCCCCCGGTGCGCAAGCTCTGCTTCTTCCAGCCTCTGGGTCTGCGCTCCGCCTCGCCCGACCCCTGGGTCTGCGCTCCGCCTTGCCCGACCCTTGGGCCTGTGCTCCGCCTCGCCTGACCCCAAGGTCGCGGGCTCCGCCTCGCCCCACCCTTGGGTCTACGCTCCGCCTCACCTGACTCTTGGGTCTGCGCTCCACCTCACCCGACCCCGAGACCGCGGGCTCCGCCTCGCCTGACCCTCAGGTTTGCGCTCCGCCTTGCTTGGCCTCTGGGGGAGGACTCCGCCTCGCGCCGACCCTTGGGTCTGCCTCCGTCTCGCCCAACCCTTGGGTTTGCGCTCCGCCTCGCCCAGCCTCTGGGGGAGGACTCCGCCTCGCCCGACCCCGAGGCCACGGGCTTCGCCTCGCCCAACGGAGACTCATACCACCGCCAACCACTCCAGGTTCAAGCGTATGGGCCTGAGTCAAAGCTCTGACACCAGGGAAGAGACCGGCACGCCCTGATGTAACCCGTGGCCTTGACGGGCCATACTGAAGGATTCACATCAAGAACAGCGTCGGACGTACCGGTGCTGTTCTACCTAACCCTCGTACGAACATTGACGGGTGCGTCAGTTCACCATGATGTTCGCCAGGACGGAGTGGAGCGCCATGACCGGCATATGACGCCTGCGCATGGCGCTAGTGACGAACAGGACCGCGACGCGAAGCCGTCCCTATTGACATCTACAGGGTCAGCGGGACCCGCATGAAGGAGAAGAAGGACCCGACGATCGTGAAAGCCTTTGGCTCTCTCTCTCTCTCTCTCTCTCTCTCTCTCTCTCTCTCTCTCTCTCTCTCTCTCTCTCTCTCGCTCTTCTTTTTCCTCCGTTGTAACCCATGCTTTCCCTTGGCCTATAAAAGGGAAAGCAGGGTGCCCCATAAAGGGCATCGCAACACATCGGATCGATCCAGGCCAGACCCAATCGAATCATCACGAACCCATCGAACCTCAAACCGACCAGAACACACGGCCGAGTAGCAACCGAGCTCTCTCAGCACCCGTTCACTCCTTTCACCAGAGACTTGGGACTTGTCCCTCTCTCGCCCGTTTGTAACCCCTACTACGTACTTTCAGTGCTAGGAACACGAGCAGCAGCAACGAACTAGACGTAGGGACATTCTTCCCGAACCAGTATAAGCATCGTGTCCTCTAATCACACCATCGGAGCCAGACGCGCAATATTAGAAATTTATTTGTCGGTGGCAACTCGAAACACCGACATAGCCAATAAACACATACATTCAGTTTACAGTCAGATTTGGTCACATAGAAGGTCAAGTAGAGGGTCAGGCGTGAGTCTTTTATATTCTGGTTGGGTTGTTTCTTGGTGTATGCCAGGTGTCCAGATGATTTTCTCTAGTGTTAGCTCATGACCTCCTCATACCCTCTAGGCGGGTAAGGAGGTTTGTATGGGATTCTCTTCCCTTTCCCTCTCTTTAATCCAAAGACACGCGTCTCTTTTGCATGTTCGAGAAAAAAAGTTTACAGTCAGATTCAATTAAATGGATTGTATTTAACATGCATGGAATAGAATTCTGGTCATGTGGCTTAAGGACAAAATGAAGGAAAGATAGGGGCAAAAAAAGGCCCACCACATTGACATCTCCATACTATTCATGTGTCCAGTGGGCAATCTTCTGGGTAAAATGGATATCTCCGTTTTCTATCTATGCCTCTCTTAACAATATAGCAGTCGAATGCAGTTAGGGTGTCTTAATAGTTCTACAAGTTGAGACAACAAGATCCAACAGTTTTCGTTCCAGGAGATTGCCTGTTAGAAGAAGTGCACATAGTCCAAAGCTGCAAACAGAAAATGAACTTTATTCCCTGGGGGTGGGGGGGTGGGGGGGGGGGGGGATCCACCAACCCTAGTCTCTGACTTTTCAGTGACAGATTATCTTACACATAAAAAATTACCACAAGGATGAATCATTCATAATTCTCATTCTTCCCACTTACAAAACATTCTAGTGCTAATACAATCAGCAAAATGCATCTGGTTTATTATAGGGTAGGGCTCAGGACTTAGGAGAATTTAATGTAGAATAAGTTCATTGACTTCCTAGAAAGAAGATCAGAAGGCCCTTATTTATCATCAGGTGGACAATAAGAGCTGGAATTTTCAGCGTCTCCTAGCAGCAGTTTCTCTCTGCGCATTGAAGTAGACAGCAGCTACAGGGAGGCCAAGGTCATTTTCCTCAGCGAACTGCCGAGTGTTGAAATGATCTCTGGAGGATGGCACAGTTACAGTTTGCCTACCCTTCTGCTTGAAGAGCACAAAAATGAACCTGTGGATACCAATGTTTGGTCTTGGGCTCTCGTAGCTTATGACCTCTCGCCCTGCAATTGAAAGATGCATGGTTATTAATTCAAAGAACAACTAAAACATGGAATGTAGCCTGAATCAGCAGAACCTACCAAAGGAGGCATCTGTTGTCCCAGGTATATCAGTCACGATCCTGCAAATGTAAAGGATACCATTTAGCCAGATTATTCATTGAAATGCTAAAAAAACATGCAATTTTGTTATATGAAAGATATGGTTCTATCTTCCTCAGCAATATATGCTATTTGACACCCCTACTAAGGTAAGAAATGCTGAATATTACCAATGAAGGTGCTCCCTTAGATATGGATCACTTGGTCCTGGGACATCTGGGTCTGTCATAACCTGAAATTTGATGACCATGGCCATCAGGGAAGGAATAGCGTCTGTAGAATGTTTATCAATGATGGAACATTTGACTGCTAACCAATGTGAAGAAAGACCGCAAGTCACCCCCTTGAACCTCTACCCTAGGTTTAGATACAACAGCTGATGGGTAGATCTCATGGCCATTGAATACGAGTTTGTTTGAGTTGTAGGTCACTATCATCTTCACACATGGGTTAAAGGAGTCGAGAACTTCTCCAATCACCCGCCCAACTATGAGAGGCTCCACAGACCTAGACATGGTTGGAGGGACAGGTATTTGTATTTTGCACAAGAAATGCTCTTACTGAATGGAACAAGCGAATGCACTCAATGATACGCAGTGAGCTGCTTATTGGGCATTGGTAGAGGACAAGCCTCTATTTATAGCGGTTAGGAGGCTGCTGCTGAGTGTAGGATAAAAAGACGATGTGAGGCATGTGTGTCTTTTAGTTGGGTATGGTGTGGATGCAGCTGAAATGGCAACAGGAGGGTTGTACCGCTTTTTCCAAGAAAGCCACCAAAGGATGTCATATCTTCTGGAACGGTTACAGATAAAATCTATGCAAGCAATGCTTCATGTCTCATCTTTCAAGTTCTTGGGATAAAGCATTTTTCTCTCTTTGATGACTACGTATGTGCAAAATTGTTCTTTCATGACTCAAACAAAGTATTTCAGGTCACCGTGGAGTCCACAAGAAAATATGTGATAGAACAATATGTTTAATTCTTTATAAAACATAACACACCTCCAGGAAGTGAGCCAGTAAAGACTACGGTGCTAAACTATCTGGTATTATTGGGAAACATTCTCCCTATCTACATGTAGGGTCTGCATGACAGTTACTTTGCAGAATTTGTTGCTTAATGATGTTATCAAATTGTCATGTTCCACCCTTCCGAAATAGAAAAAAGTGAGCTTTTACATAAAATCGTTACCGTCAAATTTCTGGAGAGCACAATTCAAGCACCTTATCATTTTCCATTTTTTTTCTTAAAATGACATATCTATGTAGCTGTTCATGGCAAGTTAGGAAGTATAGCTTTGTGGAGAAAAAAATGGAAAATAAAGGGGATTTTTGTTCATTGGTCTGGAGACAAAAAAATTGCTGCATTTTTTACGTGGAAGCCTTGGCGCTCTGCAGAATATGATGCTTAATCACCTTATAAAATTTGTGTATTGGCTCTGCATTTTTTAAAGAAAAAACATATGAACTATTCTGGAAAACGTGTAGTAGTATCTGATTTCTGGTGAGCACATTAAAATACCTTATCGTGAAAAAAAAACATCTAGATGAAAAAAGTGTCTAATAGGGAAGTGTGACTTTTCTGGATCTAAATGGAAAAAAAAGGAATATGGTTCTTTAGAATTTGGTTTTTGGTGAAACTATCAATTCCATTTGGCATGCTTGATTTGATAAAGGGGGCAGACCCAGTGCCGGAGGCTCCCACATGAGTGCGGTCTGAGGAAGGAAAAAACTGAAGCAAGCCTTCCCCCCGCAAATCTGCAGAGAAACTGCTTCGAACCCACGACCTGGTGACTCAGTGAGACAGCTCTCACCACTGCACCAGGCCTACCCAGTTCCATTTGGCATGCTTGATTTGATGTTTACTTAAATTGCCTATATTCTTATCCTCCTGTTTTCTAATATTTCCTTTTCATGATCTGGGAGACAAGATGCTGCATGGAAGCCTCTCAACCCTCAAATGTTTATCTTTGCTGGTTTATTTGTTTAGGCAACCCTCATTTAGCTGCCCCTTTTTCTGTTAAGGAAAAGAGAAGCTTTGAGTTTAGTTGCTGCCAGAATCTTTGCTCAAACTGTGATACCAGTTGATTTACAATTACATCTGTTTATTCTCTTCTTTGGAATGCCATGACAACAAGTCACTAAAGAGAATAAAGGAACGAATGCAGTGCCACCACCACTTCATCATGTAGGGGTGCTGTCTAGTGCAGAGATGTCAACTCAGTTATAAAATGTTCCTAGGCTCTTCTTGATTGAGCATTTAAAAATCTTTATAGTTTTCCATAAGTGGTGGAGCCAAGTACAGTTTTGTGCATTCTTCTGTTATGGTCAATTGCCATCATGCCTGCTTGGCACCATGCCCAAGTGGTAGAAGTGGAGTCAAGTACGGCTTGGTGACAATTTTCTGCTCCTGGCCAATGCCATGATATTTGATTGAACCTAGCTAGGGTAATGGAATCTCGTAGTTGTTCCAACCAATGGTAAGTACATATAATTGCACCATTGGTAGGTAAATCTCAACAGGTCTGTTTTTTGGCAACTTTGACTAGTTTATTTATCAATATCAGGTCAGGGCTCTCTCTTTTTTTATCTGATAAACGCACATTAGCACCTTTTACAACTTATAAAACGACCTCGACCTAGCGACAACTCATGCTTGGCACAATGACTAAGAGGTATGTAATGCTTTTAGCCCTGCCCAAACCCCAGTACAGCTCTTCACCATCGAGCAGTTAAAGCTTTAGCTATACTCTGGGACACAACATCAAACACACACCGGTTGCAGTGATTCCACAAGGTCCAGGCACCAAGTCAGGGCTTTGTCAAGGGCAAATTTTCATCCATACCATAACTTAAGGGACACTTTTTTGTTTATTATACCACCAAGCTAGTCAATGACAATGTAGGGTCAGGTCCTACATAACATCGACACAGGCTGACAGGCTCGCCACACGTGAGCTAACACACCCTAACTGCTGCCCTTTCTATGATCAAATGGATGAAACTATACGGCACTTGCTGGTTTCTCTAGGCAAATGTGGTTTATTGTCCTCCAATTTTGGGACTGCAGCAGGTGGTTACCCAGCCAAGCTCAGCAGGTTTCTCCTCAGGGTGGTGCCAAGCTCTAAATCAGGGGGGCAAGCAATTCAGGAAAGGGCTCAATTTTTCTTTTTATCATCTTAGTTGCGTGGCAAACCTGGAAGCATCGTAATGATTGCATTTTTAATATAACGAAGCCAAATGTATGGCTGGTAGTCCGGAGCATTTCAGAGGAAGGCACCTTGTGGTGTGCAGGGTGCTGCAGGTGCTAAGGAGTTACATAAATTAACTGATATATGCTGCCAAGCTTTTACAAATAGCTGCCAAGTGTGTTTTTCACAATAGTAATTATTGACTAGCTCCACTTACATTTAAATCCAAAAAAATAAAAGAAGGTCAAAGGTTGCTTTACCAGAGTTGAGCTTCACTAGCAAGTTTCATCTTAACATCTCTGGGGGCACAATAAATCAATAATCATCTTTCACCTCCATGCAGCTGGCGATGTTTCTTGGTTGCTGTCATTAGCTGCTACTTGACACCTCGGAGGCCTGAAGCACCTCGGCAAAAAGGAGCCGTCCACTGAACCTTTTTGTCCCCGGACCGGACATGCAGATGAGTGGTAAGTAACCAACCTGAATGACAGGAGGATCATTGTGGGGGCAACCCCGAGGAGGCAATTAGTGCCCTGTTCGCTTGGCTGATAAGCCATGGCTGAAAGTACTGCTGATTTGTTGTGAGAGAAAATATTGTTCGTTGGCTTAAAAAAGTACGGCTTATAAACCAAGCAAACAGGGCGCAGAAGACTTTGGAGAGGCGAGGACCATGCTGCAACGGATCTCCATGGATCAAGGTGTCGCCACTTGATTGAGTACGAGTCAGAATCCAGACACACAAGATGATATGATAATGATGTACTCAAAGTTGCTATGAATGTGGGGGCTGACAGTGGGCGAGTTTCCGTGTGGGTTTGGGCTAGTTTTCCGTGTGGAATTGGAATTGGGCAGTCAACGCCACGAGATTTGGAAATATTACATTTTTATTTGTTTATTATCATCCCACTTGGTGGGAAGCCGCAGGATTTGGTCGAGAAAGTGGAAGTATTTGCTCATGTTGCGTTGAGGCTCATACACACGAGCAGAAAATTTGCAGTGGTGGCCAAATCATCGTGTGTCTGAAAACTGGCTGGCTCAGGGCACCAGAGCTGTTCATTTTGCACCAATTCTGCCCAGTATCGTCACTGTCGCGGTTCTTTTTTATATTTTTTATTATCTGGAAAAACATGGAAATGTTTCAAAAACATCGAGTTATCTACATGTAATAATTCATCAAATGTGTTGTGATAGAGCTCGTGTGTTGTACCAAACCGAAAGCGATGAAACTGGTGTTTTTGGGCTGTACCAGGACCAGAGCGCCATTGGCAGCAATGAGCTGGGGTCGTACTCGTACGTGCTGCTGCTCTCTTGTCTCCACGACAACTCAACACCAACCCGTACGTGATCTGGGATCCATCCACGTGATACTGCCTACCAAGCAGTACCAACTTGCAGTTGCAGGCCAGGGGAGGTCATGTGGTTAAGGTCAGTGCGTTTTCGCTATCAGCGTGCACCGAAAAATGGTCGCCAGTTTTCTGAGTCATCTACCATTGTCCATTGGCATATAGGATGTGTCACTCTCTGCCTGCTTTGGAGGCTCGACACTTCAGTACCCACTTGCATTGCAAGCGAAGAAACTGAACCGCAGCAGCAGTCATGGAGAGGGGCGGGGATCATAGTGCAGCTCTGATGGTCGCCTGATACCAAGAGCACGCCTCTGCATAATCCACTGTGCTAAGCACCTTTGATGCATGCCTGATCTGCTGCCACTTTGCTACAACAGCTCAGAGATGACTAGGCCTGTGTACTGCAACAGCACCACAGATCTTCACAGCAGTGACATACTGATCCCACTCACAGCTGCAATCCTGCACAGAGCACATATGCAGCACAAGAGCAAAACCTGACAGACAGGAGAGAGAAAACAAAGTTAATCCTGAATCAGGTCGCACTCATAAACTCATGCGGTGAAATGCAGTGTGCAATATTTATATCATCACAGTGGGAAAAATGATAGGGCGCAAAATCATTCCCCACCAAGAGATACTACATGGTAAAGTCGGAACAGAAAGCTGTACCGGTCCCGTTCGGCTTACCCAGAAACCGACTTGTTCGGCTTGTTTTTTCAGCCAAAACAATGTTTTTCTCTCACAACAATTCAGCCAGAACAGTGTTTTTCAGCCAGTTTCAGCCAAGTTTCAGCAAACCGAACGGGTCGGGTCGAAATCCGAAATTCTAAAAGATGGTAAATATATTCAGATTTGCATACAACAACAACAACAACAAAACATTTAAGTCCCAAATAAGTTGGAATAGGCTAGAGTTGAAACATAGCAGAAGCAATCAAGGTTCAGGCACGTGAACTTCTAACCACTCTATCTAAGACTAAGTCTTTAGGTATATTCCATCCTTTCAAGTCTCCTTTTATTGCTTCTACCCAAGTCAACTTCGGTCTTCCTCTGCCTCTCTTCACGTTACTATCCTAGCTTAGGATTCCACTACACACCGGTGCCTCTGAAGGTCTCTGTTTGACATGTCCAAACCATCTCAACCAGTGTTGGACAAGTTTTTCTTCAATTGGTGCTATCCCTAATCTATCACGTATATCATCGTTCCGAACTCGATCCATTCTTATATGACCGTAAATCCAACGCAACATACGCATTTTTGCGACACTTATCTGTTGAACATGTCGTCTTTTCGTAGGCCAATATTCTGTATCATACAACATAGCAGGTCTAATCGTCGTCCTATAAAACTTACCTTTTAGCTTCTATGATATCCTTTTGTCACATAGGACACCAGATGTTTGCCGTCACTTCATCTACCATGCTTTGATTCTATGGCTAACATCTTCATCAATATCCCCGTCTCTCTGTAGCATTGATTCTAAATATCGAAAGGTATCCTTTCTAGGCACTACTTACCTTCCAAACTAATATCTTCCTCCTCCCGAGTAGTAGTGTCGAAGTCACATCTCATATATTCAGTTTTAGTTCTACTGAGTCTAAAACTTTTGGACTCCAAAGTTTTCCGCTATAACTCCAGTTTCTGATTCACTCCTATCCGGCTTTCATCAACTAGCACTGCATCATCCGCGAAAAGCATACACCAAGGGATGTCCCCTTGTATGTCTCTTGTGGCCTCATCCATCACTAAGGCAAACAAATAAGGGCTCAAAGCTGACCATTGATGTAGTCCTATTCTAATCGGGAAGTCATCCGTGTCTCCATCACTTGTTCAAACTCTAGTCACAACATTGTTGTACATGTCCTTAATGAGCCCGACGTACTTCGTTGGGACTTTATGTTTGTCCAAAGCCCACTACATAACATTCCTTGGTATTTTATCATAAGCCTTCTCCAAATCAATAAAAACCATGTGTAGGTCTTTCTTCTTCTCCCTATACCGCTCTATAACTTGTTTTATTAAGAAAATGGCTTCCATGATTGACCTTCTGGACATGAAACCAAATTGGTTTATAGAGACCCGCGTTATTACTCATAAGCGATGCTCGATAACTCTCTCCCATAGCTTCATAGTATGGTTCATCAACTTAATTCTCCGGTAATTAGTACAACTTTGAATATCCCTTTATTCTTGTAAATCGGTACCAATATACTTCTCCTCCACTCATCAGGCATCTTGTTCGATCGAAAAATATGGTTGAACAACTTGGTTAGCCATACTATAGTTATGTCCCCGAGACATCTCCACACCTCGATTGGGATACCATCCGGTCCCATCGCCTTACCTCCTTTCATCCTTTTCAATGCCTCTCTGGCCTCAGATTCTTAGATTCTCCGCACAAAACGCCTATTAATGTCATCAAAAGAGTCATCCAACTGAAAGGTTGTATCCATATTCTCACTGTTGAACAATTTGCATAGTGTTTGCAAAATAGAAACATAGATCTGGCCATCTGGGTCTATGTACACCATGAGGATGTAATGAGTTACATGTACACAGCAGCAAAAGCTAGAGTACAATTGGGCAAAATAAATATAAATAAAGCAAGATGGGGTCGGGGCGGTCCATCTGTTGCAATCAGGCCACCAGTGGAATAAAGGACAATCGACATTAAACCGATCCGCTTCTTTTTTTATTCGGAACAGTGTTTTTCTCTCACAAATTTTTCCAGCATTCCTCCAACCATCCAAATTCCTCCAGAATTGGGCCTGTTCGCTTGGAGGAATTCTGGAGGAATTTAGATGGTTTGGAGGTATGCTGGAGAAATTTGTGAGAGAAAAACACTGTTCCGGATGAAAAAAGAAGCGGATCAAGCCGGGTTTAAGGGCTTAAACCCGGCTTCCGCTTCTCTCACCTCAAAGCACAACCAGATCTTGGAGAAAAATGGCCCCTAAATTAGTCTTTGTTCTTCCAGTTGTGCTCCTCGGCTTGGCACTCCAGGCGATTCTCCGGCCACCGCCCCAAAAACTCTGTGGCTTCCCAGGTGGCCCTCCTCTGACATCCCCCAGGATCAAACTCAGGGACGGAAGGTACCTTGCATACAGAGAAGATGGAGTACAGAAAGACAAGGCCAGGTACAACCGTACAAGATCATCACAGTGCATGTGTTTGATAGCACCAAGGACTTCCCCTTACCTGTTTCTAAGGTAAATCAAACAGCACAACATGACTAGAAGTGAGATACCTTTTCCCCACTTCATATTTTGCTTACAGCTGGTTTCTTGGAACTGTCAATCAGGAGCTTGTGGAAGAATTGGGAATTTACCTCCTTGCTTATGATAGAGCTGGATATGGGAAAAGTGACCCGAATCCCAAGCGGCATGTCAAGAGCGAGGCACTGGATATCGAGGAGCTTGTTGACCAGCTGGGGCTTGGGCAGAAGTTCTATGTCTTAGGGGCCTCAATGGGAGGATACTCAGTTTGGGGATGCCTCCAGTATATACCACACAGGCAAAACATAAACTTCAACCACACGCATTGTTAATGAAATATGCAACCCTTCATATATGTAAAAGCTCCATATGCCTTGTGTGCAGGCTTGCAGGAGCTGCGATGGTTGTGCCAATTATCAACTACTGGTGGCCTTCTTTCCCAGCTGAATTATCTAGGCAGGCTTTCAAGAGACTGGTTGTGCTAGAGCAGAGAACTCTTTGGATTGCACATAACATACCATCCTTGCTTTACCTGTGGATGACCCAGAGGTGGTTCCCTTCTTCTGCAGCAGCCATGCACCACCCTGAAATATTTAGCAAGCATGATATGGAGGTTCTTCAGAAGATGATGGCAATGTCAAAAACCATTGAGGTAAATCACAGCCTCAGAGATAAATGTAGAAAAAAGATAGCAGAACATGAAGTGCTACTTGACAGAGTCAGAGCAGGTCAATTTAATAAGATTGTAATACAAGGATTAGCTTCCTAAGCATTCATGCCATAGAGACAATAACATAGTAATACATTTACATGAAAAATACACCAAGAAAGAGTATAAAAAAAATATGTATTCAAAGTTGACCTGAAGCAATAAAAAAGGGCATACCCAGTGCAGAGAGCTCCCGCTCTGTGCAGGGTCTGGGGAATGGTGTTAGTGGCAAGCCTTACCCTCACCTGTGCAATGCGAGGAGACCGCGACTCGAACCCGGAACCTTCCGGTCACAGGCGGCAAGACTCTACCGCTTGCACCAGGCCGACCTGAAGCAATGTAATATAGAAAAATAACTTATCCCTTCTAAAGATTTCTTGACATAGCACTGATTTGCTGCTGCATTTTTCAGAATAAATCAAGGCAGCAAGGCATTTATGAATCAATCCACCGTGATTTACTTGTCGCTTTTGGAAGCTGGGAGTTTGATCCAATGAACATTACCAATCCATTTCCTCAAAATGAGGGTTCTGTGCACATCTGGCAAGGATACGAAGATAGGTTGGTGCTTGTTGAGCAGCAGAGGTACATTTCCAAGAAGCTTCCGTGGATCAAGTATCATGAAGTCCCAGAAGGTGGACACATGTTCATGCTGGTAGATGGATGGACCAACCGAATTCTCAAGGCACTCTTGTTAGGAGAAGAGCCCCTAGATGTGTGACAGTAGGTCCATTTTCAAAATGTTGAAGAACTGCAGCTGCCAGCTGTTATTTTGCTTATTAATTTTGTTCCCCAAGTTGTACACTTGTATTCCTACAACACCAAGACTAGTCTAATTCATAATCTGATAGACTTTCCAGCATATCAAGTCGTTACAACAGCAGTGAGACCATTGTACTCGTCCCATACACATGCTACCTTTGGTCCAAAATTGATTTCATCCTAGAAAGCGCGTAGTCAATGTAGCATCCGGTTTTAAGAACAAAACCAGATACACACCATATGTGAGTCCAGAAAGTCAAATCTCACATATAACTACAAATAAGGGTAATATCATAAGACATTGCTTATTACATAACGTATTAGTATAAAGAATACAACATCAGAGTATAGACAGCGGAAAGACAACTTCGATCTTCAGGTGAAGACTCCACTTCCACAGGGACAACTGACTGATTGACCACAAGCCTAATTCCTCCAAACTCTAGCAATCTGGTACCCATCAGGGATTTTTATCCAAATAATTAAAAAATAAAGCAAGCGTAAGTACATGTCGTACTCAACAAATATAACATGGGGTTCATGAGGCTCAAAAGGCTGACACTGGTTGACTACGATTAGATTTTAATTGTCACAATTTTAGCAATTAGGTGGCAACATAATTTATCCATAAGCTCATAAACACATGATCAGGTAAACATGAATAATAAATAGCATAAACAGTAATCATTAATGAGCATCTTCATCATCAGTGTTCCTCATCATTAACCATTAGTGATCATCTATTCCGTAAGGGTTCCAAGGCCGCTCGTGACCGTGAGCACGGCTGATATACCAGTTTTACACTCTGCAGAGGTTGTACACTTTCACTGTGAGTCGTGATTTACCCTTTCGCCCGAGGCGGCCAACCTCTTGACCCACTACCAAGGAAGGTCGGCAGGGTTCACTATGAAGTCTTTCAAAGATTCGTCTAACAAGTTAGGGCCGCTAAGGTTTCCCCATCAATAAGCATAAAACCCCCCTCCAAGGAGTGACTAACAAGATACAAAGAAACCAAAGTGCACCCTCTTGGCAGGCCGAGATCATACAAACTGGAGCCCCTCTTGCGTCATAAAGGTAACCTCTAACAAGCTAGAAAAGGTCCTCATACTGAGCTAAAGCCAAAGCCATATAGCCCTCACAGCTGTACTGTAAGTCCCGGATGATCACTTACAGATAAGTCCTTAGGGAGAGGAATCTAGAGCACCATAAAAATAGCCCAATGCTCTAGCCCCTTTTCCATGTTGCTAAAAAGCATCTTTTAGTGTTTATTGCATATACCATTAGTCAAGTTACAAGATCATGGTTATAGTTGAGCATTAGCAAAGCTACCCAATGCAATAACCCAAAGGTATCAAGGTACAAGTACAAAAGACTAGGAAATCCTTAGTGGTAGTCAAGATAGACACATGCAGTATGGATTAAACTGATTAAAGGTGTATAGCACAACAAGGATGATCCCATGCTATACTTGCCTTAAAACACCGATCTTTCGGTAAGCTTTAATCTTCAACGTTCTTCTTCTTCTTGATCACCACGTATATCTCACCGACTGTACGTAATCATAAAGCATCACACAAGCATCCATATAATCATACACGAAGCAAACAATAGATCTAAATCAGAACAGTACACCAATCATAAAATCAAGAAGAAAAGTTTATAAAACGAATCTACGTCTCACTACGAACACACAGACGCGAAGAGCACACTAATCGGAGCTATGGTGAAAAAGATACATCTACCAAAAGATTTGCTTTATATGTGGAAAAGAAAACTATAGGCTTCATTTATTTTAACTATATAAAAATGATATTTTATAAGTATTATAAATTGAATTAAGTCAAATTCATATTTGATTTATAAAACTAAAATCAAACAAGTCATATTTTATTTATAAAATCCAGTTGCATAATTATTAATCAAGATATGATTTAAACCATGAAATTCCAGAAATAGCGACATGGTAACCACTGTTACTGACGCGCAGATCTCGTCGCTATGAATCTAACGTAACTTGAATGGGCTAAAACGGAGTTAAAACGTAGAAGATATGATTTAAACAAGATTTCCTTTATTAAAGTAATAGATTAAATCTAACCTTGAATTTTAAAAGTTGAAAACATATATAACAGTAGTATGAACATGTAGATTATGAAATTACGAATCTAACGCAAGTTGAACGGGTCAAATCGGAGTTAAAATGGAGAAGTTACGCATGAAATAAGGTGCAATGGCATTTCTGTAAATAAACTGAACTTATTCTTGAATTAAAACAATTAAATTACCTGACTGTGGTTGCTGACTGGGCGAAAACAGAAATAACCGTAGATGACAGGGGCTAGCTTGAAAGATATACAAGACTCACAAAATAGTAGATCAATTACGGAAAAGTACAGAGGTTAGAACGCAAAGTGCGCATGCACTATGCTGTGGACCGAGTCTGCGAGCCGTGAACCGGTGGAGGTGCTGTGAGGGCAATCCACCATGGACCATGTCCACGATGGTGTATTTGGAATTGTATTTCTAGATTTATTTTTTCAAAGAAAAACGGCCATAAATGCGAGTGATGTCACGATGATGTCAACAAGCTAACAAGCAAATTGAATCACGAGACGCATGTAAGGCTCACGGCCGGTGGCACCATTAACGGCGGCGACCAGAGCTTGCCAGAACAGCTAGAGAAAAGGCCTAGGGTCTCGGTTGACCAAAAGGAGAGCAGGGATACCGAGAGAGCGACGGCGAGCTCACCTGGGCACTGAACGGAGATGGACTGGAGGCGGCACCGGGCTTGGCGGAGCAGCAGCGACTTCCACATGGTAAAGCTCGTCGGCTAGCTCGAGTTGACGGAGAAACAGCAAGATTCCGCGACGGCTTCGGCGGACAGGCTCGGCTCCTCGGCGAGATTCAACTGGGCAGCAGCGTGAGCTCGGGCATGGACAGCGGTGAAACGGCAGGCGACGTCAACGGCGACGGCGGCGTGAGCTCGGATGGAGGTGACGGCTTGCGCTAGGATTCGGCGAGGGCGTAGCGGTGTCGGGGCTCGACTTATATGGGGCGCTTCACGTGGGCGCGCGGCAAGCGAGTGAGGCGGGGCAGCGTGGGACTCTCCGACGGCGATGGCAGTGCTGGGGTCTCTCGAACGGCTGCGCCTTGCGCTCGGCTTAGATGGGGAGGTGGAGCAGACGTAGGGCGGTATTTAAGGTGCACGGAGGCGTGGGCGGCACGGCACGCGCGGCGTAACGGAGGCAGACACGGACGGCGACGGTGTCCAAGCTGGCCACGACGCTAGGAAGAAGAGGCGCCTGATGGGTGGGGATGGACTGTCAGTGTAAGGAGGGAGAAAGGGATGGCTCGGCTGGGCTGCTGCGTAGGCTTTTGCTGGGCCTGACTTTGCTGGCTGCACGGTGGTGCGGAGCTGGGCTACGCAGGACGGCTTCCAGCAGGGAGAGGGGAGAGAGGGGAAGTTAAGTTTTTTTAAATGTTTCTTAAATCCATTTTAATCATTTTAAATTTTAGACAAGACACGTATTCCAATAATTCCAATACACCAGCATATATGCACAAACACGTTGCTAATTCTTATATTTGATTTTAATTTTAACAAAGTTTTTATTATATATTTTTTTCTAGGTTTAAATGCTCACAAAATAAAAAATTAAATCAATTTTATCTATTTTAAAACCTTGTAAATTTTAGGGTGTTATAATTCTACCCCCTTAAGATGAATCTCGTCCTCGAGATTCGGAAGACAGTGATAAAAGAGATATGGATACTCTGCATTTATTCGATCCTCATTTTTCCAAGTTATATCCTTCATTAAGAGCTATTCTAAGATCCTGGTTAGCTAATCTACGTAAGCATGATCGTCTCTCGTATTGAGATCCTCCAATGGTGTTTCTTCCTTTACACTGACATCTGAAAACTCATAGTCCACATTACTATCCTCACAGGATGCACCTTCTAATAGGTCATTTTCGTATTCCTCAGGTGCAGGTTGAATACCTTCATACTCAATTCTTTCTCCTGATGGTGTGGTTAGAAGCACCGAACGCTGGGCATACTTAATCACTCCTTTACAAGCAGATAACCATCCATTTCCAAGGATAACATCAATGTCCATTAACTCCAAGACTACAAGATTTGCCTCAAAGTTCTTCCCTTTTATGTTAAGACTAACTTTTGGGCATAAGCGGTTTGCCTTCTTTTCTTCTCCTAGAGAGTTAACTATTATGGGTTTCCTCATCGGAAGCATAGTCATCTTATGTTCTTCCACATATTCCCTAGAGATAAATGAATGTGAAGCACTAGGGTCGAATAACACCATAGCAGTGTCTGAGCTTACTACAATCAAACCATAAACAGACTCCTTAGCTCCATAAGTGGTAATCAGACCCACATTGTTCAACCAGCCTTGAATGTAGTTTCGCTTTGACTTATTGCCTTGCACCTGCTTCTTATGGACGTTCTGTTCTAGCTCCGACTGCTGTTGATTTTGGCTTCGATTACTGTCGTCAAACTTCTCAAAACAATCATTCTTATAGTGTTCAATCTCACCACATTCATAACCTTCCTTACTAGTAGAGGTATTTGTTGTTATCAAAGTGATAGTGGGAGATGACAAACGTGGCTCTTGAGAACTAAAATGCTGCACTTCATCATTAGGTTGATGATACTGATCTTGATCATTACTTTCAAGCAGATTCATAGGGTGCGACTGATATTCTGGTTGTGTAGCGAAACGGAGACGAGTATTTCTTAACTGGCGTGGAAGGTCACGCTTTCTCTTCTTCTCTTCCATCTCTCGACGCTTGTTCTCAATTACAATTGCTCTGTCCACCAATGTTTGAAGTCGACATACACCACGGTCATCAGCTGTAGTTGCAACCCATCATTTAGTCCTTTCAAAAAGCGTTTTTGCTTTTTAGCATCACTATCCACCTCTTTTGGAGCATAGCGTGACAATTGAGTGAACCGGTTACGATACTCACACACTGACATAGATCCTTGCTTCAAGTTGAGGAACTCTTCTTGCTTAAGTTCTACCTCACCTAACGGGACATGGTAGGACCTGAAATTCTCCTTGAATTCCTGCCAGGTGATAGCAGTAGCATTGTTGGGACACCCATACTCAAATGACTCCCACCAATCTTGGGTAGTTCCTTGTAGTTGACCGGAAGCATAAAGCACCTTTTCATGGTCATCACACTGAGCTATGTCCAATTGTCACTCCACAACTCTAAGCCAGTCATCAGCTTCTAGTGGTTGGCTTGTATGAGAGAATGTCGGTGGATGTCCCTTCATAAACTCGCTACGCTTGTCAATAGGTGGTGCTTGATGTGGGTTATTCAACACATTTTGAGCAATAGTCTGTAATAACTGAGTCTGCGTCATCAAAGCTTGCTCTATAGATGGGGAATTGGATGGCGGTGGATTAGAATTGGCAGCATTCCTTCCAGCACCTTGTGAAGCACTTCTCCTGGTAGCAACCATCTGTTTTCAACATGTATGAATTAGAACTCAATCGTTCATAACATCCTTAATTGTAGCTTCAAGAGATGACAAGATAGGATTGATGGCAATTGAGACAAGAGAACACCAAACCCCAGAGATAACTAATACTTCCAAACGAAGCGCTAGAATGTAACAAACTTCATCTTACAAATCCTTCAACTCAGCTACCCCCCTTAAGAAAAGATCAACTAGGGGACACATAAAGGGTAGCTTGCACCTTCTTCCGGATGATCTAACTAGTAACAAAATGTTCTAACATCCCAATGATACTCTTGTAAATGGGCAAGAACAAGAAATCTAAAATTCCTCGCGAGCAGAAAAACAGTAGCATAGTAAAACAGATGTAACTCCCATTCTGTTAATCCAATGAAGTTGTAGCTTATACCGTTGGAAAGCTTACCAAATTCTCCACAACTTCCTTATAGAACACTTTTCCAAATTCTGCAGTTAACTTAGTCGAAAATAATGCACAACAGAAACTACTCTAGATTCCAAACAGCACAGATGCATCGCTTTGTGATTTTCGTATCTCCATAACCAAAATAGCTATCAGGCTGATTCTTATGCTCAGAGAAAGATATTGAAGTCTACTATCGTCCAGAATTTTCTTATTATTTATGATTGTCCAAAATCAGAGATATAAGCCGATGAATGCAGGCTGCTCCGAAGCGACAGGATAGGGGAAACAATAGAAAACCATAACCCAACTATTTATATCACTAATCCTTATACCTTAGGCCTATAAACTAAATGATATTGTGGGAACACCCAACAAGATCATTGCAATCATTACAAAGATGCAAAACAATCATAAGCAAAATGACAATTCAACAAGCAATAAAGATACACAATTCAATCATGGACTCAACTTGCGATACTATCGTCCTTATTGTACTAGGGGTAATAATCATAAGACTCATCTTCAGATTACGCAAGAAGGTGGTGAGAGACAGTTCTAAAAGCATATCAAATCAAGGAGTGAATATGAGAACAAAGACTTTTAAAATAAGCACCAAGGTAGAGATGAATAGCATGGGTACAGATATAGTAGAGAAGAAAATATCAAGGTTCAAAGAGCAAGGGTTTTTGTAGCAACTTCTAAATCTTAGAACGACTAGTTTCTACTAAGCTTGCGTCCTACAGTCAGCATTACTCTGATACCACTTTATAGCATCCGGTTTTAAGAACAAAACTAGATACACACCATATGTGAGCCCAGAAAGTCAAATCTCACATATAGCTACAAATAAGAGTAATATCATAAGACATTGCTTATTACATAACGTATTAGTATAAAGAATATAACCTCAGAGTATAGACAGCGGAAAGATAACTCTGATCTTCAGGTGAAGACTCCACTTCCACAGGGACAACTGACTAGTTGACCACAAGCCTAATTCCTCCAAACTCTAGCAATCTGGTACCCATCCGAGATTTTTATCCAAATAATTGAAAAATAAAACAAGCGTAAGTACATGTCGTACTCAACAAATATAACATGGGGTTCATGAGGCTTAAAAGGCTGACACTGGTTGACTGCGATTAGCTTTTAATTGTCACAATTTTAGCAATTGGGTGTCAACATAGTTTATCCATAAGCCCATAAACACATGATCAGATAAACATGAATAATAAATAGCATAAACAGTAATCATTAATGAGCATCTTCATCATCACTGTTCATCATCATTAACCATTAGTGATCATCTATTCCGTAAGGGTTCCAAGGCCGCTCGTGACCGTGAGCACGGCTGATATACCAGTTTTACACTCTGCAGAGGTTGTACACTTTCACTGTGAGTCGTGATTTACCCTTTCGCCCGAGGCGGCCAACCTCTTGACCCACTACCAAGGAAGATCGGCAGGGTTCACTATAAAGCCTTTCAAAGGTTCGTCTAACAAGTTAGGGCCGCTAAGGTTTCCCCATCAATAAGCATGAAACCCCCCTCCAAGGAGTGACTAACAAGATACAAAGAAACCAAAGTGCACCCTCTTGGCAGGCCGAGATCATACAAACTGGAGCCCCTCTTGCGCCATAAAGGTAACCTCTAACAAGCTAGAAAAGGTCCTCATACTGAGCTAAAGCCAGAGCCATATAGCCCTCACAGCTGTACTGTAAGTCCCGGATGATCACTTACAGATAAGTCCTTAGGGAGAGGAATCTAGAGCACCATAAAAATAGCCCAATGCTCTAGCCTCCTTTTCCATGTTGCTAAAAAGCATCTTTTTGTGTTTATTGCATATACCATTAGTCAAGTTACAAGATCATGATTGTAGTTGAGCACTAGCAAAGCTACCCAATGCAATAACCCAAAGGTATCAAGGTACAAGTACAAAAAACTAGAAAATCCTTAGTGGTAGTCAAGATAGACACATGCAGTATGAATTAAAGTGATTAAAGGTGTATAGGACAACAAGGATGATCCCATGCTATACTTGCCTTAAAACACCGATCCTTCGGTAAGCTTTAATCTTCAACGTTCTTCTTTTTCTTGGTCACCACGTATATCTCACCGACTGTACGTAATCATAAAGCACCACACAAGCATCCATACAATCATACACGAAGCAAACAAATAGATCTAAATCAGAACAGTACATCAATCATAAAATCAAGAAGAAAAGTTTATAAAACGAATCTACGTCTCACTACGAACACATAGACGCGAAGAGCACACTAATCGGAGCTATGGTGAAAAAGATACATCTAACGAAAGATTTGCTTTATACGTGGAAAAGAAAACTATAGGCTTCATTTATTTTAACTATATAAAAATGATATTTTATAAGTATTATAAATTGAATTAAGTCAAATTCATATTTGATTTATAAAACTAAAATCAAACAAGTCATATTTTATTTATAAAATCTAGTTGCATAATTATTAATCAAGATATGATTTAAACCATGAAATTCCAGAAATAGCAACATGGTAACCACTGTTACTAACGCGCAGATCTCGTCGCTATGAATTTAACGCAACTTGAATGAGCTAAAACGGAGTTAAAACGTAGAAGATATGATTTAAACAAGATTTCCTTTATTAAAGTAATAGATTAAATCTAACCTTGAATTTTAAAAGTTGAAAACATATATAACAGTAGTATGAGCATGTAGATTATGAAATTACGAATCTAACGCAAGTTAAACGGGTCAAATCGGAGTTAAAACGGAGAAGTTACGCATGAAATAAGGTGCAATGGCATTTCTGTAAATAAACTGAACTTATTCTTGAATTAAAACAATTAAATAACTTGTGGTTGCTGACTGGGCTAAAACAGAAATAACCGTAGATGACAGGGGCTAGCTTGCAAGATATACAAGACTCACAAAACAGTAGATCAATTACGGAAAAGTACAGGGGTTAGAACGCAAAGTGCGCGTGCACTATGCTGTGGACGAGCCATGAACCGGTGGAGGTGCTGTGAGAGCAGTCCACCATGGACCATGTCCACAATGGTGTATTTGGAGTTGTATTTCTAGATTTATTTTTCCAAAGAAAAATGTTCATAAATACGAGTGATGTCACGATGATGTCAACAAGCTAACAAGCAAATTGAATCACGAGACGCATGCAAGGCTCACGGCCGGTGGCGCCATTAACGGCGGCGACGAGAGCTTGCCAAAACAGCTAGAGAAAAGGCTTAGGGCCTCGGTTGACCAAAAGGAGAGCAGGGATACCGAGAGAGCGACGGCGAGCTCACCTAGGCACTGAACGAAGATGGACTGGAGGCGGCACCGGGCAGCAAGATGCTACGACGGCTTCGACGGACAGGCTCGGCTCCTCGGCGAGATTCAACTGGGCAGCAGCGTGAGCTCGGGCATGGACGGCGGTGAAACGGCAGGCGACGTCAACGGCGACGGCGGCGTGAGCTCGGTTGGAGGTGACGGCTTGCGCTAGGATTCGGCGAGGGCGTAGCGGTGTCGGGGCTCGGCTTATATGGGGCGCTTCGCGTGGGCGCGCGGCAAGCGAGCGAGGCGGGGCAGCGTGGGACTCTCCGGTGGCGATGGCAGTGTTGGGGTCTCTGGAACGGCTGCGCCTTGCGCTCGGCTTAGATGGGGAGGTGGAGCAGACGTAGGGCGGTATTTAAGGTGCACGGAGGCGTGGGCGGTCCGAGCTGGCCACGACGCTAGGAAGAAGAGGCGCCTGACGGGTGGGGATGGACTGTCCGCGTAAGGAGGCAGAAGGGATGGCTCGGCTGGGCTGCTGCGCAGGCTTTTGCTGGGCCTGACTTTGCTGGCTGCACGGTGGAGCGGAGCTGGGCTGCTGGGCTGCGCAGGACGGCTTCCAGCAGGGAGAGGGGAGAGAGGGGAAGTTAAGGTTTTTTTTAAATGTTTCTCAAATCCATTTTAATCATTTTGAATTTTAGACAAGACACACATTCCAATAATTCCAATGCACCAGCATGTATGCACAAACACGTTGCTAATCCTTATATTTGATTTTAATTTTAACAAAGTTTTTATTATATATTTTTTTTCTAGGTTTAAATGCTCACAAAATACCAAATTAAATCAAATTTATCTATTTTAAAACCTTGTAAATTTTAGGGTGTTACCGTCAAACATTCAAATTGGAGAGGGGAGTGTTTTGAGTCCTTTCTTTCTTGAGCACTAGACGAATCCTAAAAGTGTGCAGGTGCTAACAGTCTACATAGAAACATTAAAAGAAAGTACACATCAGTTTACTACCAATAAAAGTTCGTCAGATAAGCACCCTGGAAATGGAAACCATACATAAAAGCAAACAGCATACACTTGAATCCAGTTCTTGGAAATGAAATAGCATGGTGCCTCACACCAGGTAGCAGCAGTGCTTCGGCTCAATCAGACTTGCAACGACCAGAATTGATCTACAGCAGCTGTTCATTCAGAAGGGAAGAGCCATGTTGGATTCATCAGGCTGCCATCTGGTGCTCGAAGGTTGTCGTCTGCTATTTCCACAGCAAATGGCACCATCCAAGCTGTTGATCTCAGTGAATCTGAAAGGGTTTGTGCTCAAGTCCACCTCAAATACCCCAATCTTACAAATATTGTGCCAGCCTTCAGGTCCCAAGTATATCACAACCAGCAATAGTTTCCCTTGCCACTCAATTATGTTCCACCTCTGTCCATAGCTATCCTTGACCTCTGGCAGTTGACTCACACAGCGCTCGACACCAGAAACCATCAGGCCACTGTCGTCTTCTGAGATGTCAAAGACAAAGAGGTTCGTGGTGACCTTGCTAAACATGTAGACCTTTCCCTGGTACAAGGCAATGTCACTGAACTTACTGATGCAGACACCTTGGCACACGCACCACGGCGTCATTCCAGGCCGCCAGAGGGCAAGGCTAGCTGTGCTCCTGTGCACGGAGACGGCAGCCACAATGCACTTGCAATCACGGTCAGGTGAGGAGGACAAGACTACCTTGCAGAACAACATCAATACTGGGCGTCATTGACCGTGCATTGCACTGCACCAGAGCCGTTGGCGATGGGGACAGATTTACTGTAGGCATCGAGGGAGTGGGTGGTTATGGAAGGCGGCGGGAGGCGGACGACGTCATGGCAGAAAGCGTTCATCAGGAAGCACCAGCCGTCACCAAAGTAGCGACGTTTGTTGAGCTGCACGCCGACGAGCCACCCGTCAAAGGAGCCCACGCAGCGGATGCCCGCCATCTCCCACGAGGGCAGGGGGATGCGCCGCACGCCCGTCATAGCCCCGTCGGCGCAGAAGGCGGAGAAGGAGAGGTCGGAGAGCACGAGCAGCGGGAGCGCGGCGGCGGTCGCCCGTGGACGCGCGCCGCCGCGCGCCACGCCCGGCACACGGAGCGCAGCCTGGCGCGGTCGTCGGCGCGGGGGAGGCGACCGACCACGAGCCCCAGGACGTCCGCCGGGAGGTCCGCCCACAACAGGAGCTCCGGCTCGCGCCCCGCGCTGGGCCTTGGCGGCTCAGGAGCCGGAGGACATTCCGTCGAACGCCTTGCCTGCAGCCAAGCCATCGACGGCAGTGGCGTGCCACGGCAGTGCCCGTGTGGGGCGCGGCCGGGTAGAGGTGGGCCTCGCCTCCGTCTTCGGGCAACTGTGCTCGTGCCGCGATCCATGGCCGCCTCCGATCGGTTCATCGATGGTCAGCAAGTATGGGGACATCCTGTACTGTTCAACAGACCGTGGCGATGAGGCCCTTGCGCCGGGCGCTGGGTGCCTCGGCTCCTTCGCACAACAGCACAAGCAGGCTTGGCTGCTACACTGGCATTGGCTAGCGCTTCTGGTCAAAAAGGTTGCAGTGTGTGTGTGTTTTCTCAGAAAAAAAAGTTGCCCTTTTTTGCAAAAAAAAAAAAGAGCCCTGACTGCATTTCGGTGTGTCTTGTGGGCCGCCCATCTTATTTCAATGTGTGAGAGCTGCGTATCACTGTATTAGAAAAAAAAAAAAGAAGATATGTCCCATTGATCAAGATACTCTGCAATGGCCCTGATAGATAATGCTCCTCTAGTATCAGAGAGCCTTCTCATGTTACTGAGAGCCTCTCATAAGCTGTTCTCTTGTTCACAGTTCTTTTTTTAGATACAAGTGCAAACACATGAGGCACAAGGATAGATATATTCTGACCATGCAGCCATCTGTCTGACCAAAAAAAGTGTATTTTTTACAACCTCCAACTTATGAGATAATGGCATGGAGAAGAAAGCTCTGATCAAACTCTGAACCTGAATAGGTAAGGCTGCCCAGGGGCGATCTGGCTCAGTTTTGCACAGCCAAAGCCATCTCATATGGAGAGCCCATCCCAATTTTCTGTAAATTGAAGATACCAAGTCCGCCAAGCTCAAAAAGCCGAGTCACTTTCAGTTTCAGCCAACAAGCAGTGAGTCGGTGACCACCTTGCGCATCCTTTCTTCCTCTCCATAGGAAACATCTCCTAATTTTATCAATGGCCATGAGAGCCCAAGGTGGAATATCAATGTCCAATGAGCAGATAAAGCAACATGGAAGTGAGCACAAATTGAACTAACATTCAACTTCCAGCCATTATCAAAAGGTCGGCTTTCCATCCAGCAAGCTTATCTGCTATCTTATCAATAATTGGCTGAATCTCCTAAAGAAGAAGGTGGATTAGGTGTTCTTAATCTCCAAACTCACAATGAAGCCCTTTTGCTTACACACTTACACAAGTTTTTCAATAGATGCAACTTACCTTGGGTGGAGCTGGTTTGGGACAAGCACTATAAAAATGGAAGGCTGCCAAGTTCTACGGTGCCAAAGGGCTCATTCTGGTGGCGAGATGCCCTGGACAAACATAAAGGAATGGCCAGTGTGATAATCTCCAATGGGCAGACATGTTTTCTTTGGAATGATATGTGGAATGGTCAAGTAAGGAAACTCCAATATCCAGAATTATACTCATGTGCAAAAAATTAAGTCCATAAGCCTAAACAAGGCACATGGCACTGCTGCTCTTCATGATCTTTTCAGTCTACCAGTGTCAATTGAAGCTTTCAATCAGCTACAAGAACTCCAGCTTGAATTCTCAGCAATAACACTCAATGAGATGAATGATAACTGGACATACATTTGGGGCTCTATTCAGTTCTCTTCATCCAAAGCATACAAAACACTCACTGGTCACTCCCAGGCAGCACCAATCTTCAGATGGCTGTGGAAAACTTCCTGTCAAGGAAAACACAAAATTTTCTTCTGGCTGGCACTTAATGATAGACTAAGCACTAAAAATATGATCAGAAGAAGAGGAATGTTTCTACATGATTATCAGTGTGTTCTCTGCCAGCAACCCCCAGAGGAAACTATCATGCATTTACTTTTCTACTGCCCATTTGCTAAAAATTGCTGGGGCCTGATGAACTTCCACTTTGCTGATCACCTTTCAATTCAGCAAACATTTCAGGCTTGGAAGTCCCTGGTGATGGTTGAGTTCTCTTTGGACATATTCATTCTACTCTGTTGGGCAATTTGGATGATAAGAAATGATGTCATTTTCAGAAATAAAAACCCAACAGTGCAAGATTGCAAAAGATATTTAACAGTGGAGGCACTCCTCCTGCATAGATGCAAAGCTAGAATCAGCCCCATCCTAGAATCATGGATCAATTCCAATTTGTAATTGTTTGGCCTTTTTGGCCTTTTTTTTACTCCTTTACCGTCCCTTAACTCATCCTCCACTTTCTTTTTTTCTTTGCTCTGTTTGTATCTGCTCTTTGTAACGGCACTTTGTGTTCTTTTTTAATGCATTTGCAGGAGGAGCCTCCTCCTGATTCCTAAAAAAATGATTGGCTGAATCTGAGCCCTTGTTAGCTTGCACAAGGAAAGAGGCAGGCTGAGATATTTGCATGGAAAGTCCATGAACTGACAAAGGAGTCCTTGTAAAGCTTTCACTTCACTTTCTGTGCATTGGATGGGTAGCACACTACTTTTGTGAACACTACTCTTTAGACCAGCTGAAGCAAACCCAAAGTTATTAAACATCACTAGTTGAAGGATGATATTGGGTCCAAAGTTAATTCAACATCACCACATGTTTGGAGTCCTTGTTTCCTAGTTTGTGGCATTTAGCTCTAAACTCTTGTTCTTGTGTTGTAACAGCTGGTAACCCAGAGGATGATATTTTGCTTTCAATAAGTCAGGGTCAATGCTCTGATCTAAAAAAGCATTCTTTTTTGCCCTAAAAAGAGTCAATTTTTTATGATTATACCAACATAAAATATGCAGTTTTATCAGATGAAAACATCAATGAAGTCATCAGAATTGCATCAATGTCATTATTAAATCTACTACTTTTTATAGCATATGCTTAAGAAAGAAATGGTCAATATTGTGCAATGGAGGACATATTAGTGACCTAAATGACAAGTGGATCAGACCATTGGTAGTACTATAATTTGGCTGCTCACAAGTCTTAGAAACAACAAACACAGGAAGAAAACAAATTATAGTAATATGCAGTCATTGTCTAGATAAGATCAAGAAATGCTTCAGTACATGAGCATTCTCTCAGTATTTTCTTAAAATTTATGGTCTGAGAAATTGATAAGACCAATAGAAAAATTAATAAGGTTGCATGTGCCTCATTTCTACCGTTAGTCTATCAATAAAAAAAATCAAATATCAACAGCCACCGTAGAAGAAAATAAAGCTCAAACAACAACAACAGCAGCATAGCCTTTCAGTCCCAAGTAAATTGGGGTAGGCTAGAGTTGAAATCCACCAAGAGCCCCAAGTCATGGTTCAGCCACTTCAATAGCTGCTTTCCAAGTACTCCTATTCAAACATAGATCTCTAGGTATATCACAAGCTTTCAAATATCTTTTTATTGCCCCCATGTCAATTTCGGTCTTACTCTACCTCTCCTCATATTATTAGCTTGGCTTAGGACTCCACAATGCACTGGTGCCTTTGGAGGTCTCCTTTGGACATGGCCAAACCACCTTAACCGATGTTGGGCAAGCTTTTCTTCAATTGGTACTACCTCTAGGCAATCACGTATATCATCGTTCCGAACTCAGTCCATTCTCGTGTGACCGCAAATCCATCGCAACATATGTATTTCTGCAACACTCAGTTGTTGAACATGTCGAATCTTTGTAGGCCAACATTCTGCTCCATACAATATAGCCGGTCTAATCATCGTTCTATAGAACTTGCCTTTTAGCTTTTGTGGTACTCTCTTGTCACAGAGAATACCAGAAGCTTGTCGCCATTTGATCCACCCTGCTTTGATTCTATGGCTAACGTCCGCATCAATATCTCCATCCTTCTGTAGCATCGATCCTAGATACCGAAAGGTATCTTCAAATGAGTGAAACTGCACTAGACAATAGCATGCCTAGCTATGTTAGGCATTAGCACCAATGTACCATTGAAGCTTTCATATGAGTACAAGCATATCATGTGATGTATTAGCTCGTCCATGGTTCTGATATTATGCATGTTGTCAAAACTCACTCGTATACAGGACATACACTTTCCACTTCTACTTATTTGGTAAATCGCTAACCAAGACCAAGTACCATTTAATACATATATTCAGCTACAGGTTTGCACCTCGGATCCAACCTCTTGCGAACTCGGGAGCTCTGAAGTTTTAACACAAGTGAAACAACAAATGCTGATGTGGGCCGAAAATTAAAAGAACCTTTTTGACAAAAAAAAATGTTCATGTCAATAACAGTTGGGATATAGCTGAATTTTTTTAATGAATAATCTTCTCATTAAATGATTCAATGAATGAGAATACAGTTACATATCTGACAGGTCAATATACTATGACTTAGCCTATGGCAAAATTGATGGTGATACAAGAATTATTCGTTACAAAAAATTCTCGGAATGTTCTTACCAAGAGAAATCCTATATATAATTGAAGAAAGCTCAGTCGCAAAGGTCCACGGCCATTTACTATTTCAGATAGTTGGGTAAGGAATTGAGGGCCAACAAGTTTCCAGTATACCTTATCAAAAGGAAATAACAAAGGAGACAGAATTGTATCAAGAGAGGTTTTTAGAAACGGAGCAGATGCCTACCACCCAGTTTTCACTAGAAAACGTATCTCCATAGCTATGATGCCAAGGAAAGAATTCTGACAAGGTTTAAGCAGCAAGGGGAAGACCTGTTTGTGATCAACTATTCATTTGGGAAGCACCCAGCTGATTAACTAAGAGAACATGGTCCCAAAGTCTTGCTTTTCTTCTTTTGGATGGAATTGCCCCCAAACTCCATCTATCATCTCTGAGCAGCAAGAGGAAGGCCTCTTTTTGCTTAACTATTCATTTAGAAAGCACCCAGCAGCTTAACTCAGAGAATGTTGTTTCAAACTCTTTTTTTCTTTCCATTTTGAAATGAATGGCCCACGAACTCCATCTATCACCTCTGGCCTGAAAACAAAAACGGAAATTGGTTGGAGACATGAGCAAAGCTAGGTAACAAGCCACTGATGAAGAGAAATATGCATATAGGAGAAAGCTCTTACAGGGAGACAACAGCGAAGCAAGGACAAGAGGACAAGCTTTCAGAGATCGATCAATCTATTCACCCAAAACGACATTCTCCAAGTACTCAATTGCATGGTGCATGTGACCTTCATCAAATCCGTTGAACAAGGCCTTATGTGTTAAATAATCTGGATGAATACTGTTCTGATGCATTTCAAAATAGAATCTCATCGCATCTTCCCAGTTGCCCTCTTTACAGTTCCCATCTATCAACAAAGTATATGTGTATTTGTTTGGCACCAATCCCCTTTCTAGCATCTCATGAAAATGACGATAAGCCAGTTGAGTTCTGCCCGTCCTGCATAATGCATGTATGAGGACATTATATGTTATCTCATTAGGTTCAACTCCTTCCACCAGCATCTTTCGAAACCAACCATACGCTGAATAAAGGTTTCCTCTTCTACAATATGCATGAATAAAAACAGTGTAGGTCACAGCTGAGGGTGCCAAACCATCTGAGATCATGTCCTTAAAAAATTTTCTTGCTTCTCTTAGGAGTCCCCTTTCACAGTGCGCATGAATCAAGCAGGTGTATGTGATACAATCAGGCTGTAAACCATTACTGACCATCTTCATCTGCAGCTCTTTGGCATCTTTCAGGTTACCAGTCTTGCACAGTCCATCAATAAGGATATTGTATGTCACTGTATCAGAAGATATGCCTTCCAACATCATCACCTCTCTCAACTGGAAAGCTTTGGAAATAGCCCCTAGGGTTAGCTCTGCACAAATCCTTGTATTATAGGCAAAGCAATCTGGCTGCAAACCTTTGCTCAGCATCTCATCAAAGAATTCCCTTGCCATAGCAAGGCTACGCGCATTATGCGAGCCCTTCATGAGAATTGTATATGTACAAACATCAGGCAAACAACCCTGTTCTACCATTTCCTCTTTCAATCTCCTGGCTTCCTCTAAATCACCTAATCTACAATAACCATCGATAAGAATGTTATATGTCAAAACTGTTGGTGCTAACCCTGCACGCCTCAAATCGCGATACAACAAAAGAGCCTCTTTCAAGCTACCTGCCTTGAAATACCCATTTAGCAAAGAATTGTAGGTGATCACATCTGGTAGCAAGCCCATCGCCCTCATTTCCACAAACTTTGCCTGTGTAGCCTCTATCTGCCCACTTTGAAGCAGCCCATGGATCATTGCATTGTACGTCACTACTGTAGGCATAATGCCCTCATTCTCCATCTCCAGCTGCAAATCATCAACCTTTTTGACAAAGCCCCTTGCAAGCAACCCAGTGATAAGTGGATTATAAGTGAAGGATGAAGCCTTCTTGGACAGACGCATTCGCTCAACCAGCTCCGCTGCCTCCTCAAGGTCACCTTTCCTAGCCAACCCAGTAATCACCACATTGTACGTGACATCGTTCGGCAAGCAACCACTCCCCCGGGTCTCCATCTCCTTCAGTAGCATGTCAACCTTGTCCTTCCTTCCCTCCTTCAAGAAAGAATCCAGCAAAGTATTGTATGTGACAATACTCGGCTCAATCCCGAGCTGGAGCATCTCCGCATGCACAGCACAAATGTCGTCCCACCTGGCTGCATCACGCAATACACGGAGCACACGGTTGCAGTCTTTAACGTCAGGGGCCACGCCGTGGCTTGCCATCTCGCGGAAGGCGGACAGGCACAGCGTCGAACAGGTGTCGGGCGTGGCGTCGCGGGCTTTGCATTCCTTTGAGTACTTGGTGGACAAGCGTAAGAGGAGGCTCAATAGTGACCGTGGGGCGGTAGAGAGGGGAGCCGATAGGAGGAGGGACACGAGGGGGAGGAGGAGGCCGAGGTGCAGGGCGCGGAGGGAGACAGGGTAGGCAGCCCGGATGTGGTTGGCTCGGGCGAGCGGGACGAGGACGGCGGCGAACGCGGAGGCGGAGCGGGGGAAGCCACACGGGGTGGTCTCCGCCCACCGGAACAACTGGCGCGCGAGGCCCGGGAGGCCGCGGAGCGCGGAGTGGACGTCGCCCGTGGCGAGCACCTGGCGGAGAGGCTCCGGCGGTGGGGGGTCAGAGGCGAGGAGCGCGGCGAACGGATTCTCCTCGTGCAGGGGCGGAGGCGGCGGAACCAGCGCCGGCAGGGAGGAGGAGGAGAAGCGGATGCTGGAAACAGCTGCTACGGCGGCGGCGGCGGCTACAGGAGCTTGTGAGTTGCAGTGTGGGATGTTGAATAGCATGGATTATGATTCTGGTACCGCCCGGCGACGCCTCGCCATGAATGATGGCGCGGCGGCGGCGAGAAGGAACCTGTGGCAATGGCTGCGGCGCATCCAATCCACTAGATTCCGGCGCCCGTATGGGGTCGAGGGCGCGCGCCCCAGGCTGCGGCCCCCGACCTTGAGTGGAGGGCGGGCAGAGGGGGGCCTTGACTGAGATGCCCGGGAAGCGGCGGCTGAGCTGGCTTTGACGGCGGTGATGCCTAGGCGGCGGCGGCGGCGGCGGCTGGTGAGACAGAAAGGCGCCGCGGGTTGGGGAGGAAGAGGGATCGGAGGAAACCAAGGCCACGTCCACGTTTACCAGAGCAGCGCTGGCGCTGCCGCCGGAGGTGCACACGCCATCTGCACCGTTCATTTGCATCAAGATTTGTGCAAGAATCTTGTCTTAGATTCAGTGCTTCACACATACTGAATCCTGACCAAAATCCGGCCAGGAAAACGCTGCAAAATCAAATTCATCCGACCAGGAGTATGAACGCTACAAAATCAAATTCAAATGCGAGGTTTTGACAAGAATCTTAGGGTTCGAACCTGGTGACATGCAAATACAAACATACAATGAACCTGGATGTGAAGAAACCACAAAAAAACTTCCGAGTAAAAAATAGAGGTTTCAAATCCACGATGAACTCAATGCATTTTGCATTTTCAGTTACTATATACTCAAGTTGGACCCTTTCTATCGATATAACAGAGCACATTTCTGACATGCCGCTCAACCCTGACCTGGGATATGCACAGATTGATATCTGAAGAACCCAAACTTCACGCTCATCTCAATTTTGCCATTAGTGCAAAAGGTTCAGTAGTATAAATGCAGCTATTTTAATTGACGATAACAAGTAGGAAGCAGGACCAAGGTGGTCGGTGATTTTGTAATGCTCTTTTATTTATTTCATCAGAGAACACCACAGTCCACAGCTGAGTTTTACATGCAAATGGATTGTACCAACTTACAGACAACATCAATCATGCGAGGACCTTCCAATGTGATCCCTTATAACAGGAATCAAATGGGATAACGATGATTGAAACCTAATTCTGTTGCTCCCAGCTGTATATGACTACAAAATGGTTTAGTGAGCCAAATTTCAATGCCACCTATGTCCATATATATGGATGCTACAATGGTAACTCCATTTGCTACAGTACAAGGGCTCATAGAGAAGGAACTCAAGCCAAAGTTTGAAGTTTCTGACTTTAATGTACTACTAGGAAGGTTCGACAACACAACAATCAATAACTGTCTTCATCTGTCTCAGGCCTTCGGAGGTAATAACGCAGACAATTGATCAGTGCCTATACAAAAGCAAAATAAAGTGTGCAAAGTGAACACAATGAAGACAGAAAAAAATCACATTAAGTAGAAATGATTATGATGTTGCTGAAATGACCAAGGAAGTAGACCTGAGATAAGGAGCTGTTTAGTTTTGCACCTCTGTAACTCACATGGAACTTGTCCTTCGCAACCAAACCCTGTATAAAATGCCAAAATATCATCTAACAGGCTTTAATGGTCTTAGCTGAAAAAAACAATGAAGTGAAATGCAGCATACTTCAGTATCAATCTCAGCTGATTCCACATCAATATTTGTGTCCGCAATGATCTTGATTATCTCAAGAAGTAGGCCAGGCCGATCGGCTGTCTCTATGTAAAGCATGCTGCGAATTTCAACAGAAATCAATGAGGAAGCAAGTGATGCAGCATTGTATGAACAAAAAAGAGATAACACATCGACTCATCGAGTTCAGATTCTACTTATGTTGGAAGTGATTCCTGGGGAAGGACAAATATGCATTTCTAACATGTTGGGATGCATCAAATTTGAAAGGATCAAAGGATACAACTAATAGATAGGCACAAAAAAATGATTTGAAGCTGATTATTATGTGAAAAGCAAAATATAGGGCTAAAAGAATCCTGAAACAGTTAATGATACATATGAGGAAAAACAACTTTGATGGCTTCACGTGGTATTGTGTTGCCCATGCCTACATGTTCTCAGCCTGTCTGTGATACTAAAAAACTTTCTGCTGTAACCAGATCCAGTTTACTAATTATTTGGTTTGTGTGAGAAGTAATGCATAGCTCTTTCCAAAGTCTTTCTACAGGAACTGATACTACATAACGCAGACAGCACGGCTCAAACCTAAGAGGTTCTGCCTGATGTCTTGCTGTACAGGTGTACACGAATAGCTAATTCATTCTGTAGTACAAAATATTTGAGAAATATACCACTTGGTGTTAGTACTTATTTTCAAATCGTATAGGACTTCTGCTAGGATAAAACAATACACATGGGCATGAAACAATAAGATTGACATATATAACATGACACGTCACGGGCGTACCCAGTGTAGAAAGCTCCCGCTCTGTGCGGGGTCTAGGGAAGGGTGTCAGTGGCAAGCCTTACCCTCGCCTGTGCAATGCGAGGAGACTGCGACTCGAACCCAGGACCTTACAGTCACAGGCGGTAAGACTCTACCGCTTGCACCAGGCCCGCCCTTCATAACATGACACGTCACGAAACATGCAAAATAACAGTTAATCTAGAAGTGGCCGTACGTGCTTGGATCATGCTAAATAAAGGAGCTAGCAGAATCAAACCTTCTTTTGGGTCCATCATCTTCAACAACTATACGTGTTGCAATATCGACAACAACCTGCCAGTTCAAAGATCAAAGAATGCAAGTTCAGGCTTCAATGTATTATCGAAGATCGAAGCACGAACCAATAGCATAACAGAGTAAATTTGAAGCCTTCCATTTCCTAAAATTGAGATAATTCACAGATTGTAGTCAAAAAGATGTCTAAACCCAGATAACATGATGCAGCACAGCATCTGAAATTACAGAATGGGAATGCATTATACTTGCCTTCTTCTCAGGAGGCTTTATCCCAAAAAATTCACCCATCGCTAACTTCTCACTTGATTCCTATACAAGGATTACATGACTACTATGTTAGTTACATTCAATGAAATAGTAAAAAATAGGTACAGCAATAACGATGCAGAGTAACAACTAAAACACACAAGAATCTAAAACATACAGGATGATACTGGAGAAGGTTGTTGATGATGGTTAGCCGAATCCTTTCTAACATGTCAGGATCCTCAACCTTGCGTCCACTAGATACATACAAAAGGGAGGAGAAAATATTACTGTAAGAACTAATCCAAATAAAAATTCTGTAGTGCTAAAGTAACGCTATAGCATTTAAACAGAATCTTGGTACAAAAGTCCTTAGGGTGCCACCCTTTTTTCATCTAAGATTGAACAAGGGATTTCAAGAAGGAATGCCAATACTCTGAATGATTGATATGTGACAAAGCATATGTGCGAGGATTATATGATTACTATCAAATATCTCAAGAAAACACTAGGCTAGATGAAAAATAGTGGAACAGTATAAGAAATCTATGTGTGTACAGGTACAGAGTATAGTTGAGAAACCTTATCACATGAAAGCTGAACAAAGGTAGCATAAATGTGCCGATGCTATGCGCTTAGGCATTAAAAGTGAATGTAAATGCATATGTGCAGGAATAGCAAATGCTTTCTTTTGTTTTCCACGTAGACACACACAACTAGATGCTGCACACGAATATAAAACAGGAAGGGGCAAGCACCCACGATCGCATGATGTGGAACTTTGTTTGTGTGACAGCTGAGTCAGTTGTCACACTTCCTTTTGTGACATCAAGGCCAAGGTCCTTGAGTGCTTTCATCTGCAAACAGCGAATACCAGGCAAAATAATTGGCAGATACAGCAAAAATGTAAACATCACAAGTTTGAGCAGCAACAATGTAAAGACAAATCTATACCGTATCAAGTAGTGCCCCCAAACGATCTCCAAAACTTAGCTGCACAATGGTTGCATCACGGTCTGAATCTTGATCTATCTGGACAACTGGGACTGGGACTGCCTCATCAGATGTCTGGGATGAGAATTTTCCCAAGAATACACATTAAAGCAATCATCGGCAAATTGAATAAATACAAAAGTAGCGTCTACCACTGATTAATAGCAGCATGTACAAGAAATAAAGCACGAGGAATAAATGGAGTTCCTCAAGCAGTAAGCCAACATTTATTAAAAGAGTATATCAGAACATATATGTGCTGATGACAGCCAAATAGAGAAGTAAACAGATCTTATAATCGAGAGTTCGAGACTACAAGGGCACACTACATTGTCATGAAACTGTGGATGCAAAAGGAGAAAAAGGAAAGGAAACAGAGTCATGTGAAAACATACCGTTGAAGAAGCTCCCAACGCATTAGCTGAGTTGATAGATTGGCAACAAATTCTGGTAAGAATTAAAAAAGATAAAGATGATTATTACATACAGTGTATAGAACAGGGAAGTAAAAGTATTATACAAGACAGATCTATTTAGTACTATCATTTATATGTAACTTAGGAATTGAGACGATAGAGTTGAGGGTTGAACAGATACAGGACGTGCAGACAGAACTTCCCAAACGAATCCTACTACTGCCCAACTTATCACAGGCGCAGGCAAAACTTTCCATATACCAATCTAACAAAATCATCAACCGACAACTCGGCGAAACCGTCGAACGACGAACCAGGCTGAATTACCAGGGGCTCAACCATCATCTCCAGTCGTCGGGACAAAAAATCCCCTAGCGAGTACTAAAGCCAGCACCTACGATTCTACGAAACCATTGCTACTCTGTAACGAGCAACGCAAGTGGATAATCTAGCGAAGCCGCGCAGCACGGAGACTCGATCCCTCCAGCGAGCAACATCCGAGCAGGGCGAGCAGAGCGCGACGGCACGGAAACGGGCCCCGGGCCCTGGGCCCCGCGGGGATCAGATCACTCACCTTCGGGCGGGTCGGGGCAGAGGGCGTGCGGCGCGGAAGCGCAGGTGCCCCCGCGACGGGGTGGGGGTAAGGGTGGCGGCGGGGGCGACGGGCAGGAGGCCGTGGTGGGAGGCGGCGAGCGCCATGGGTGGGTGGGTTACTGGGTTCGTGGGTGGGCGAAATCTGGAGCGGCGGAGCGGAGTCGAGAGGCGTGCGCGCGGCGTGTCACTCTGCCCACCGTGACCGTCTCCGCCTCGGCTCACTGGAGGGGCGTTGGCGCCGGCCGGGGACGACGGGAGGGGAAAGGGGGTGGGGTCTGGGGTGGGCTGTCGCCGAGCCTATGGGTCGGCGGAGTAGGTTCCTTTCCTCACAAGTGGGCCTGAACGTGACGTGCAGATTTTAATTTACGCGCCACTTGGACGGCATGATTGTACCCGGACCGCTAGATGGGACGGGCCGGTTTCATTTCATTATTTGTATTCGCACACGTCTTGTTTTTTGTTTGCTGCTTGCTGCGCTGGACGTCACCGGGAAGAGAGCACCTTTCCTACTTGAGACAATTCCACGTGTCATTAAAAAAGATCGTAATATCTATATGCCTCTAAAAAAGTTCAGCGGTCTTTAACGACACTGTTCCAACTTTTTCGTGTCCTCCATGCCACTTCCATCAGTTTTGGCTCTAATGCCGTCAAACTGTAGATGTGAAGAGACAAAAATGCCCTTAAGTGTAAATATGTCATTAATTTTTTTTTTGCATCTTAACGACTTCAAATGAAAAAACTCAAAACTAGAAAGTTGTAGATCTCGTCGAGATCTATAATTTTCATATAAAAATTATTTTCATTTAATTTCGCAAAAAAATATGATTTGATATGATTAATATATTTTAGAAAAATCATATTATTATTTTTGCGGAATTAAATGAAAATAATTTTTATATAAAAATTATAGATCTCGACGAGATCTACAAGTTTCTAGTTTTGAGTTTTTCATTTGAAGTCGTTAAGATGCCCAAAAAAATTAATGACATATTTACACTTAAGGGCATTTTCGTCTTTTCACACCTGCAATTTGACGGCGTTACAGCTCAAACTGACGGAAGTGGCATGGAGGACACGAAAAAGTTGGAGCAGTGGCGCTGAAGACCGCTGAATTTTTTCAGAGACACACAGGGCATTGCGATCTTTTTTAATGGCACACAGGGAATTCCTCCTTCTTACTTTGGTTTTGCCTCCATCTCGAAGACGTGTGAGATTTTATAAAAGCTTAAGGGACATTAATTAAATAAGTTGATATTTTGCTAAAAACGTAAATAAGTTGATACGACATAATATTGGTGAAAAGAGATAAGATAAATAAAATGAGTTTCATAAGTATAAAACTCGTTTGCACTGTCTTCAACATATAGGAGTCTTAAAAACAATGACATAAAACGCAAAGTGAGTGGCCCAATAGGAAAAAAAATAGTCATTATTAGTTTCTCTTTGTTTATTATGTATTAGCAAAACATGTATGCTCGTGTGTTGCAATGAAACACCAGTACAGAAAAGATTTTTAGGAATGTCTCCCTTTTTCTACCCGAGGCGGTTAAACTAGCACGTCGCCTCTAACGTCGCCAGGGAGCAATGTAGCTCCGTGGGCGGTTCCATTAAGAAATCCGTCTCTAAAAATGTATCTATTTTTATGGGAGGTTCCATTAAGAGAACCACCTCTGAAAATACTATTTTCAAAGACGGTTGCTTATGTCAACCGTCTCTGAAAATGAGTGAATCGATTTTTAGCCTTAAAAATAGTTGCAGCCCAAATAAATTCATATATTTTTTAAATGAAGTCGGATGAAGACAAAATTTATATCAAAATTGTAGAGCTCGATGAGATTTAAAACTTTGTAGTTGATAATATTTTTGTTTGAGATCATTTAGGGTTCCAAATATATAAATTAAGTCTCATATTTTTTATTTCAAATTTTTTTAATTTCTCAAATGACCTTGGATGGAAAATTTCATATACGAAAGTTGTAGTGCTCGAAGAGATATAAAATTTTGTAGTTAAAAATTTTTCCATTTAAGGTCATTTAATAGTCCAAATATTGATTACAAGATCCATACATATTAGTACAAATGGATAGCATTGTATATCTCAACATAAGTGATTGTGTGGTGTAGTGGTAGGGACGGCGCGCGGAGCAAGAGGTTGCGAGTTCAAATTGTAACTGCTAAACTATAACAAATGGTGGCAAAAATTAATTTCTACAAATGGTGGTTGGTCCTCTGTCCACACTAAATATTTATTTCTTATTTTTATTATACTCTAAATGATTTTTAAAAACTTCTAAAAATTATTTTTAAGGACGGCCGACTTAAGTCAGCCGCCTCTGAAAATTAATTTTTAGGGGCGGTTGTCTTAAGAGAACCGCCTCTGAAAATCGATTTTCTGAAATCACTTATTTTTACAATCGGTGCCATTGTATCAGTTTTTTTAAACCGTCTCTGAAAACCGATTTTAACCGCCTCTAAAAATCTTTTCTGTACTATTGAAATGTATTCTACAACTTATTTGTTGGTTATATAGATGATTTATTTATATTTATTCAATAGTGACCGTCTATTTCAATACGCGTCAGAGTTGGACTTAGTATCATTGTCGGGTGCGCGCTCTTCTAACCCGTACGAGCATGAGGCCCGAATCCGGATCACATATTGGGTAGAAAGGGACATAAACGCACTTTAGGGAACTATACATTTACCGACAGAAGAATCCACTCTCTCTCTCTAATACATGTGTATGCCTTGCAATGACGTCATTTATTTAAACACGTCTTGGAATAAGGACTTTGTACTGTGATTGGATGCATGCAAACTCTAATAACTCGTATAAGCATCAGGCGTGAGATTGCGTCACGACACGAGAGTGAACCAACCTGGACTCTAATCCCTATACTATTATACTAGATAAATACCCGTGCGTTACACAGAAACATAACAATGATATAGTAATTTAAGTATGAGCGTGCGTTGTATTTATTTTAAAAAATAGTATGAGTGTGTTAAAAAAAAGTAATTTTTTTGTAGCAATTAGGAGATTAGAAGGAGGGGCACAGGATGTTTTGATGATCCCGTACACTCATACGTGCCTTTTGAATAATTAAACTGAGGAGCTCAGCCCATACATATCTTTGAAATTACATATCTTTGAAATTATAAATAATTCGACCGTCCCAAGATGTCCGCCGTCCAGGGCGTGCAAAGGGCGGCAACATCTGGATCAATCTTTCCGCCGCCAGCCAGGTCCTGTAGATGGCGTACACGTTCATGATCAGCAGTGTCCCGTGATGGATGTAGATATATATCGTACGTGTGCATGCAGTGGCTGATCGCGTCGTGCACGCGGAGATTGCCGCCGGCCAGGACATGCAAAGCGGCATCAACATGTGGAGGATCAACCTTTCCGCCGCGCGCCGGCAAGTTAAGATGTATGTACGTGTGCATGTGCGAAGATACATGTGTTCCGTCTATTTGGTTGCTAACATGCATGCTGCATATATATCAGACTCGGATGGATACGTACTCGTTTGTGACTCCGAGTTTTGTCGATCTGGCTGATTGGGCACTCGTACTCGTACTCGTACTCGTATCAAAGTACCAGATTGTTTAAATTAACCAGGTCGCTTTAGATGGTAAATAGATCAACAAGTTGAACTCATGCCAAATCTACATATGTATGTCTGTCTGTCAATATATGTATATATTGCATTTCTTCTCCTTTTTCTTTCTTTTAACATAATCCTAATTCAGCCTGGGCGTTCGGGTTACCCGATTTTTCCGGGTCGGGTAATTCGGGTAATGAAAATTGCTACCCGATATTACCCCTGAAAAAACACTACCCGCAAATTCGGGTACCCAATAATTCGGGTTCGGGTTCGGGTATTACCCGATATACCCAAATTTACAGAAAACAACAAACTACACTAAATTTCAGTAGCGATCTATACATAATTTCAGCAGCAATTTGTATAGAATTTCAATAGCAATTTGTAGAGAATAATATATTACAGTCACTCATTCAAATAGAGAGAATTATATTCTAATAAAGTGATAAGTTAAATGGTTCAGCTAACAACACATCATAAATACAAAGACAAAAATAAATATTTGGGTAGTTCGGGTAGTTTGGGTACCGGGTGATATTACCCGAATTACCCAAACTAATTTCGGGTAATCAAAATCGCTATCCGAATTTGGGATCGGGTACCTCGGGTTCGGGTAATTCGGGTCCGGGTAATGGGTATCGGGTATTTTGCCCAGGCTTAATCCTAATGAGTCTGTCTACCCAACAACCATGTGTTTTATGTAGTTTCAACACATGAATTTTTTTGCACCATGAAATTAAGATCTAACAGTCTCCATCCTCTTTTTACCTCCAGCCTTCTTCTACCTCCAGACAATCACAAATCATAATATCACAGATCCACATATCATAAGAAATAATTTTTTTCTATGCAAAGACAAAAAAAGGTTCCCAGTCGAGGGAGATGTCAGTCACCTGGAGGGTGCCGTTGCCAAGGAGCAGCCGCGGCGGCGTGTGGCTGGTGTCGTAGGTGAGGTCGAACCCCGGCAGGTGGCACCCGGGGCTCAAACCGAACGGGAAGGGCATGCTCACGTCCCCACACTGGAGAAAATGGTGATTCTGCCATTACGAAAACTGGGCTTCACAATTTTGCCATCCCGCAAATGGGATTCGCCCGTTTGCCATTCTCAAACGATACACACCTGCAAATATGCCCTGTGGAGGATTTGTTGCCAAATTAATTTTTTTTACCATGGCAAACTTGCCTACCCGTTTTGCCCCTCCCTGATGCATCACGGAGGCCTTCTCTTCATTCACGGGAGACTCATGGTCGTTCCGCACGGGATACAGACGCCGCCGCCAGGTCAAGCGAGGGAGAGAGGGAACGGATCCCCGCCGCCGCCAGCACCGCCGCCTCCGACGCCACCGCCGACAGTCGACTGCAGGGCACCTCCTGGGTTTCCCCGAAGCCAGCCAGGCGTCCCGGCTCTGCCGGCCGACGCCGGTGCTGCTCCAAGTGGTGGATGGAGAACTGGCCAGATCTCTTCCAAGGGTACGTATTCTTGCTTTGCTGGTAATCTAATTGTGCCCAAGCGTGTAGATGAGACTCGACAAGTGTAGATGTTGTGGTAATCTAACTGTGCCACCTTTTTATTTCTTTACTAGGCTCGATGGGGAGCCTGACCTTAGCTTAGCACTGGTAGAACCTCCTGCACAGCAAATGCAGGCACCTCTTGTTGATTGGGATAGCCTACGCATCGAGGACAATCGAGATGAAGAGGGAAGAATTGAGATTGTTGATGATGAGGTGATGTATGAGCTGTTGGGGTTTAGGGCTGACGATGAGGAGGCTGATAAGGCAAGAAAGGCAGCCAGTAAAGCTAGCAGTCAACAGAACGCCGATACTTGTCAGAGGACTGAAGAAATTGATACAACTGGGGCAGTCATTGAAGTTGATGACTATTTACCAGGGGAGAGGACTGTGGTGCACGATTCAAATCGGCTCAATATGGATCTTGGCACAGTTTATTCTAACATGAAGGAGTTTAGATTGGCGGTGAGACAATTTGCTATAAATAAAGAGTTTGAACTACGCGTTGTCAAAACAGATCCTGAAAGATATATTGGAGGTTGCAAGGGGGGAGAAGATTGTCCTTGGCATCTTGTTGGGCGTAGACAGCCTGATGGGTGCACCGTTATGGTACTAACTTTCATTTTGCGTTCCATTAATTTTTTCCCTTCAATAATTTTAAGGCTGCCAATGTTTTTTGCCCTTCTATATTAGTTGCCTTGACTAAATGCTACCTATCTTGAATTTATCTGGACATGTACTTGAATTCCTCCCGCATGTTATTTGGACCTATGTTATTGTAACAGAAATGCTACCTATCTTAAATGCTACCAGTTGTTCTGCACTGCACCTGAATTCAAATTCCTCCCGCATGTTATCAGGTTCCCTGGATGTTCTTTATGTAGTGGTGTGGAGACCATTAGCTGATTCGCTAAGTGATATGCACATTTCTGTTCCTGCTTGTCTGCAGAGCTTTACAGTGAAAAAACAGAGAACTGAAATGCATGACTTCATTGTGTGCATCGGGATCTAGAGTGGACTAAGCTTCCAACCATAGCATTGCACTTAGATGCTTGGGTGCTTTGAATGTTTTAGTCAGTCGTACTTGTGTATTGCAAGCTCCATAACATGGTTTGTCCAGTAGGACCGTTATTTATGATAAGTAGAAGTATCTCTATGTTTTGTCTGCAGGGATTAAATGCTATTCACCATGTCGTAAAGGATCGACTGGATAAGAGAATGGCCAACCGGGAGAAATTCTGCTTACTGCATTGCTTTGATGTACCCAAAGGTTTTGTGGCCGCTGAAGATGTACGCACCTTATCCTAACGTTAAAGATTTGACTCCAGCATGCTTAAGTTACATGCATTACTGTGGAAAAGTTTCATTTGTGTTCATGAAGGTTCATAATTTAGAAATCTGATGCTTATTTATTGATGTAAACAGTAAACATTTAATTACAGATGCCCACACACTCTTTTGCAGTCATAAAATTGAAGAGGTTGTGGATTCAATATTGGTTAGAGCATCTTCTAAACTGCTGGATTTTTTTTCTTGAGAAGGGGCATAAAATACAATACTGAGCTTTGTTTAACTGAATATAATTTCTTACAGGCTTGCAAGTTTGATGTTGTTGAAATCAGTGTTTCTGGCCTTTCTGGTGAATGTCATAATTGTAATACCATTATTCACACTGATCTTAAAAATTACCAATCTATATGCAACATTGGTTAAGCTTGATTTTGTCCAAATTCTATTGAAATTCTGTCCAAATTCAAGCAAAATTATGTCAAAATTCTGCATAAAACAAGTCAAAAATACAGGTCGATTCCAGAAAACATCTTCATTTCATAGGACTTATATGTCATTACAACACATTCTACAAATCAGTTACTAAACAGACCACCACCAGGAGTCGTATCCCACACTTCTAGAACACAGTTACTAAACAACTTCACTTGCTAATAAGCACTACCACACCTAAAAGAACTAGGACTGCAATTAGTAAACACAGCACCACCAATAGCTGCACCAGAACGATAAGCTTGTCCATCTTGAGATCCATCATCTCTTCCTCGTAAATCCTGCAATTAGGCTTCATTTCGACCAAGGCTTTAGTTTCACCATGACCTTCGTATGCTACTGCAGCTTGCATTTCTTCTTTTCGTTTCTTTTCCATGTCTTCTTTAATCTTCTTTGCAACTACTTTCTTGTAAGCATCAATCCACCTAAAGAATGGATATTTCTTCACTGCCTGTGGAAATGACAATACATAACACAAACTATTTATCCAAATCTTGACACAGTACCTAGTTCATCCATTTCTATATGACAAAAACAGATCATTATATACTCACAAATTCATCGTAGTTTACGCATTTAAAGAAAATTTTGCCGTTGTTCTTCCAGGATTTGCATTCCACTACTTTATCACCACATTCTGGGCATGGAATGAGGGGGATCCCGCTAGGGCCAAGTGGATACAGAGAAAGGGCAGCTGTTGGGATGAACGACGAACTAGACGAAGCCTCACCCATATCTGGCGTCGGGGCAGCGGCGGCGTCCTGGCGCGGACGCGTCGGGGCGGCGGCAGCGGCCTGGCGCGGACGCGGCGGCGGCCTAGCGCGGAGGCCGTGGCTGTGAAGGAAAGGGCCGAGGAGGTGGGCTGCTGTCGGCCGTCGGCGGCATCGGCGGCGGTGGAGCAGTTCCCTCTGTTCGTCTTCGTCTCGTCTCTCTCCCGTTCTCTCCGTGCTCTCTCTCCCGTGAAGATACGGTGAATGAAAAGGAACGAAGGGATAAGGCTCAGGGGCAAAACGGGAAGAAAAAGATGCTGCAGCAAAAAAAAAATTAATTTGGCAACAAATCCTCCACAGGGCATATTTGCGGGTGTGTATCGTTTGAAAATGGCAAACGGACGAATCCCATTTGCGGGATGGCAAAATTACGAAGCCCAGTTTTCGTAATGGCAGAATCACCATTTTCTCCCCGCACTGGTCCTGCAAGTCCCCAGCCCCATCGCAGCTGCAAGCAGTTGGAAAGAGAGAGGGAGGGAGAGATAAAAAAATTCATATGTTTTTTTTGTTAAAACACATGTGTATTGTATAGTATTTCTGAATCCTAATAATATATGTATAAATGCATATATTACATATAAATAAGATTTTATTGCACAACGAGTCTGCGTCGGTATTGGCGGGTGTGCGCACGATGGTAGCTGTGGACGAAACCACCTCAGGCTTTTTAGGTGGTAATATAATATATAATAATGGGCTCGTTCGTTGGTCTGAAACTTGGCTGAAACTAGCTGAAAAATATTGTTTCAGCTGAATTGTTGTGAGAGAAAAATACTGTTCCGACTAAAAAAAGAAGCCAACCAAGCTAAATATAGGATAAGCCGAATAGGGCCAATAGATAAAAAAAACGGCCAAAACTCTTATGCTCGGGTAATCAAATCTCCATGCCGAACGTGAGTCTCGCGCGACTCCGTGAGCCCTCGCGTCTCGTGACTCCGAGCAACGTCTCCATCACCGCTCTGGCATATCACCGGAGGCAGGACAGAGTATAGGCTCTCTCCGCGCCAAGTTTTTTTTTTTTTTTTGGTGATTTATCTTCTCCTCTCCTACATCGACAAGAGGGCAGGGTGAAATTGTTTTTTTCGTGGCGGCTCTGTTGAAGATGAGGACGACAACTACGACATCAGTATCCTCACTGATATGACGACATAGAGATTTTTATTTCCAGACGGCGACATCAAGACGGAGATGGTGTCGCCACCATAGAATAATTTTCTCTGGTCTCTTCTCCGTTTTATTATGGTTAGATCTGGCCATGATGAAGGATTAGGGAGTATAAGTTTCAGATCAGTCTTCCTCATTCTTCAATGGCAGAAAGAAAAAGAAGGAAGACACCAGAAAGAAAAAGTTTCTCAACTCCAACTACATGAATGTTGATCGTCGTTCGTTGGACATATGTTTTGGGGCTTTTTGTCGAGTGTTTGCATGTGCGGTCATCCATGCTGTAAAGCGTCGTACTGATTTGGTTTTGAGAACTGGAGCTATTCACAAAGTAGGTACAATTTAGATGAAAATCAGTTTCTAGATATTTGTGTAATCCAAAGTGCTTATAACGTGTTGATGTACCAAGCTATTATCTAATATAATTATTCTTTCGACAAAAAAAAAACTCTTATGCTCGGGTGAGGGGAGGGATTAATAGACCCGGATAAAGAATGAAGGACCAAAAATTGGTGGATATGCTCATACGTTACAATGCAACTGCAACTTGTAATGAGGTCTGTCAGACGACTTGTAGCTCAGAGATATGAGCAGTACCGTGGTGGACTTTGAGTTTTTGATAAATCGGATTAAAAGTATGCTTCCTCGATAGATTTTGTGTTTTCTTCTTGTTTCCAAGACACTGATTTTAAGTATTTGCAGATATTGTTTATGACTATATTAGGAAGCATTGTTCACACGTAAACTAAATTATTTTCTTGCATATAATTTTTCCGTTGTTAACGCACGGGGAAAACGGCCGACGGAGTCGATTCAGAAAAACAGACGAGATTGTGGTCCAGAGGGGAAAAAAAGAGCAGAAAAACAGACAGAATTCTAGACCAGAGAAAAAAAAGAAATAAACAAAGTAAATAAAAACTGTAAAAAAACAACATCTGAAGAATCGGCTTGGATAAAAACAGCAATGGAAAAAAATGAGAGGGGCCATGGAGCATCTCCAAGAATTTCCAAGAATTTCTTGAGTTTTTCAACTCACTAAAAAGTATTAGGAGGAATAAATAAGATCATTTGCAACAATTTTTAATAATTCACTCCTAAAATATAAAATATTATTTTACATCAGAATCATATATTATATCTAAATTATCCTAACCACTTTTATATAGTCTTTCTCTCTCGTATATATTTGCATCAGGACCTTTTTCCATTCTTTATTCTTTCCCGATCTTTTCAGCTTTAGATTGGTCGAAGGATACGGACGTTGCGGGAGAAGATAGGCACTACTTGAGAGAGTTTTTTTTTCAAGTGCTAAAAGATTGGGAGGTGAGTTTAGGACTTGTTGGAGATGATTTTTTTTATTCTTCTAAAAAATAATGGATTGAGAATGATTATTGGGTACTGTTGAAGATGCTCGGAAAATCCATAAAATATGACGAGCTCGGATGACGTGTGGGTCGGATGGAGTCTTTACTATGATGCCGGATGTGTCAAGGCACATTCACAACTTAAAGGATAGGCAGACCAATATTATCAACGAACGTAGGCAGTGTTCGGCTGGTACGGATTATTTACTGTTTATGCTGGAATGTTGTGAGAGAAAAATATTGCTCCGGCTGAAAAAAGAAGTCGAATAAGCCGGCTTGTTGCTCAGCCGAACAAGCTGCTACGACATCCGAGCGGGTGTGTGATTAGGCTAGACAAAAGATTTCGCGGTAGAAATTTTAGCTTTATTTGGGTTCAAATTTCTATTGAACTTACTCATGATTGCAGGTATCTGTTTGAATTAGAATTCCTAACTATTCAGGCTATCTTAAGAACCTATGCCCATATGTGTCGTATAAAACAGAAGAGTTGTATAGAGACGAACAAAGACCGTTTATATTCATGGAATTAGTTAGAGGAAGACGCTTAAAAAATAAGGGAGAAATTTTGGCTCCTAAATACTAGATATATAGATATATTATATACTATATGGAATGATTAGCATATTTGATAGGAGAAAAACATGAATCTTACAAATTTTGATCAATGTTTGACTATATGCAGGTTTATAGGATATAAAACTTGTACAAATAGATTTGATATTTAAAGTGTCTCAGAGTTTTTTTAGCAACTAAATATATGTTAGAAGAGAAATTAACTATTAAAATCTATTTTGTATAGGCAAATGAGGGAGTATGATGGAAATAAAAAGGCTTTGGCTTCAACCTCTCTGTCAAGAGGGCACTAATAGATTGAACACAAGGAACCTTTTGAGGAGGAAAAAATATGGTCGAAAAAAGGCCGTCGCGAGGGAATAGATTTGCAACTTGCAATTTTCACGAGACAACAAACCCAAGTCGATGTAGATCATGATTTGGACTGGCACAGTAGTTATTATCTCTGCCATTACAGTTTATTTTCCTTTCCGCTTGGAACAGATTAAGGAGCCTCTCCGCTCAATTGAACGTCAAGTATTATCAAAATTTTAATTTGGAATCATCGCTATGGTTTATTATTGATTTATACATAAGACAAGTTTATTTTCCAACTATTGCCCGAGTTTAGTTTTAGCTCGCATGGAACTCGAAGACCAGCAATCCTTGGGCATAAAGCGTGTTAGTAGAGCCCACATGTCACCATTATCTTCTCTATCCACTCTCCCAACTTATCACTTTGGCCCGACCTAAATCAGATCTTGCTAGAATGATGACCAGGTCTAGTTGGTCACATCACTTTACAAAAATGGTTTCTAACCACCAGTAGAAAATGGTGTGTTCCACTGGCGTTAGCTTGAGAACCGTCTGTAATAAATAGTATAAAGTGACCGTTGGCATGGGAATCATTTATCTTCTATTACTATTTATTGGAATTGTTGTTATTGCAATGCCACTTTTGCATCATGCAGTGCCATCAACTTACCTTGGGATCTTGGGGAAGCACTCCGTGGGAAGGTTTTCCTTTTTGGTCCGGCTGACACTTAAATTGGGCATATGCCAGTTTATATAGGCTCGTGACAGTTTTGATTTAATACAAGAAAAACTCTATAATAGCATAAAAATAGTGCCACATTGATTTTTTAATAGGATAAGACCACCCTACTCCCTATAAAATAGGGGGTACATGGCCGATTGAGATATGCAACACACAATCGTCCAATTTACATTTAATATATCTTTTTTTCTCTAATCTTTTTTTCCAACCTATATATGCTGATCTTCATCCCTTGATCCGACTAAGGATGACTCCCTAGCTTGCCAGCCGATCTAAGGCAACTCGTTGATGTCCTTGCCCTAACAGGGTCCCTTCCAGACGAGAGTTTCGACGGTTTCTTTGCTAGTTTGTTCATAAACTAGCCGTTCTTCGTTATGCAAGCATGATTTGTTACCCTTTGGTAGGGTTTACGCGTAGACCTCTCCGTTCTTCACCATGTAAGTGTGAACCTTCCTGTGTTCTTCGATCCGCAGCAATCCAGGTGATCTTGCCCTAGCTAGTGTGTGACCTATCTTCGCGTCAAAATGTCAACTATGCCCAGGAGGATCGACATTTCACTTTGATTTATTATATATCTATTTCTGGGAGGGTTTTATACTTTTATTCACCGACCTCGATTGTGATCAGACACTATCTTTAATTCTTTATTATTTTATAATAACCAGATAGGTGGACACATTGATAAAGATTACATCATAATAACCAGATCTAGTTAAGATAGTGTATTAGTAATCCTTATGGGTAACTAGAAAGTGGAGAAAATCATACAAATTACTAGTAGATAAGTAGATATGCAGTAACCAGAAATTATCTGTAGAGTTGCCGAATGAATTCTTTCATAAGGCAGAGCTGTTTGAGAATCTATAGACTGGACAGAACCAAAAGAATATGCAGTACTGGACACGAGTCCAGTGAACTAAACAATTTCACGTCCTGGAAATTGCTCATACAGGTTCCGCACATTTTCAGAAACACTCCCTGTTCTAAAGCTTCATGCATTTCCCAGCTCTCTTCTGTGCCTCTCAGATATCTGATGGCATCCAAAACTTCTCTTTCCACTTCCCAGTCGTTTCTCTCTTGCTCCTAAGACGAAGGTTAGTTCTAAATCATGCGTGAATCAGAAGGATGAAAATTGGCTTTGGGATGCTTGTGCCGCAATGCCTATCTCCCCACAATTGCCTTCATCTGCAACCAGTATCCTGCACGCCATACAGGCACCAGCAATAATAAATTGATCAGGGAAGCATCTTGAAAAATGAAAAGATATGCTATAGCTCTTCAGCTAATTATTTTAGGGTTTTGTAGAGTTCAGTTAGTTGGCCAAACATCTAATATGCCATAGCATGGCCCTTCTTTTAGGTGAGTATGGACTTTATTTTTTTTGTTATTGTTGCTTGCTGAATTTTGATTCCTGGTAGGAGGGCAGTCCATTCCCTGCTGATTTAGTTGGGAACACCATGGTATTAATTTAGTATACCTATCCTCTATCCAGAAGCCCTGGCTAACTCTATATAAATTAATTAATGTGTACAATTTGTTCACTCATTAGTCAATACTACCTTCAACAACTATAGGTTGGATCTCTTTCAAAAAAAAAAGAGGAAAAATAACTAGAGGTTGGATACTTCTTAAACCAACTAAAGATAGGGGACTGACGAAGGAACTGCACTGCATGGTACTTACTCTCGAGGCCGAGAAACCCAGAGGGAGCTTAAGGCACGGAGGCGGTTGTGGTACTCGCCAATGGCCAAGAAACATCGAGCTGCCTGCCGAACTGTCAGAATCCGGTTCATCTGATGAAGAGTCTGCTGCCTCAAGTTATCAGCCTGGAAATTACACATCTAGCTTTAGCACATGTTGCAGGAACATTGGACAGATGCATTTCCAAAAGATATCATTACATGCTTAGTTGACAACTCATATCTTTTCCACAACGCAGACACGAAACTTCACCATTTATACATTCTGATGGTATCATAAAGCCGATTAGATATGAGTGAGCTACATAGTATTGAATAATTAAACTTGATGTTGTCTAAAAATAACTCCTGGAAGTCCTATTTAAGTGGTTACTTGCTCATCTACGAAGTTGAGTGGAGGACTATATATATCACTGACATAATGATCAAGAGTGAGGATTTGATGTGAAACCATAACCTGTATCACAAAACCTTCAAGGTTGGACAGCTTGCCAAGGGCAAGGGCTATTTGACCCATGAAGCTCATGTTGGTGTCGTCAATCAGAGATCCACCGGCCATGGTGTCAGCTAGTGACTGATGCAGCTGGTCCAGGCCCTGGGAGAGAGCTTCCTCTGCCTGCTGTGATGACTGTTGAAGGTTGCATATGCCTACCAGTTGCTGCTCAGTCAAGGGATCTAGCTGGGGTAGCAGCGTCTGCAGCAACATGAAAAAGTATCTGTACTGAACATGGAAAATTTTGCTGTACTAAAATGATGTCAGATTTAGACTGAGTTCATTGTTTCCTACTGTTGGTTGAAAAAATCTTGTTATTTAAGTATTGAAAAGTATTAAGACTGAGTTCAGTTTATCAATCTATGTGAATGCAGTTATGTACAGTATGTATAGTGCAGGCAGTTTGACTTTGACATCAGTTGTTCTATACTTCTATTCAGATTATCAGACGAGTTCCTACCTTGACCAGATCTGATGGCCTGAATCCACCCATCCAGAGGAAGCATCGCTCGGCAGGGGTTGTCCACGCCCCGGTGATGAGGTGCAACACGTCAGACTTGGCTGCCGACGCCTTCAGCTGGAACAGCTCATCGTGGTGAGTCAGGGTGTCATCCACGATGGCTCTGAGGTCACCGTCGGGCAAGTGCGCATGCAGAGCTCCATGCAGCTCGGCCATGCGCCGGCCATGGTCATCCAGCCAACGGGCGTACTCCACGTCGAACATTGTGGCGCCTGGACATTGATGGTGAGGCAAGTGGACTATAAAAATGTTGGTACTTATATCTCCAACAACGCACAAGAGCGTTGAGAAATGAGGATCAGATTAGGCACCTGAGCTGGTGTTTGCACCTGGAGCTCCTCCAAGAAAGATACCCTGAAAACACACGAGTACAGATTTCATCGATTCAGATGTTCAGTTAGTAGTCAGAAGGCAACTCACAGACCTAGAAACTACAGTGTACCTGGGAACGTGCTCTCTGCATGCCCTGTTCTATCTGAGCAAGCTTCAGTTTGCTGCTCTCAAGCTGCTGAATGTAAGCCTATAGCACATTGACAAAATTAACTGTCAAGAACTTGGTAAACTCACTGTTAAATGATTTAGTTTCTAAGTAAATGGTGCTCAATATTGACCTTCTTTCGCAGCCGGCTTTTGCGTGCAGCTTCTCGGTTCTGCGCAAGCCTTCTGATTGTCTGCTGACACGAAGAGACAAGATCAAACTCATCATCTAGGATTTTGAAGTACATATGTATCTTCATTAGCTTGCATGGCGTCAACCTGAGAATGAACTACTGCAAATAGGTAACTGGAAGAGCCAGATAGAGACCTTTGGATCAGGAGTCTTGCCAGTCCTTGGAGTGGAACTAGTAGCCATGTTCTGCATACCGCAAGTATACATGAACAAGTCACAACATGTAAAATCAGTAAACCTGAGTACAATTAGACAATAGGAGAGAAATGACATAACACTATTTTTGTTCATCTGTGTGTGCCCCGCGTAAACAATAAATAGCAGGATATCAACATTCACGTTACATCAATCAGAAATAAAAAACAGTAGTGTACATTTGGTGGAAGCCACCCACTCTTACAACAAACAAAACTTGGTTTTGCTTTTTGTTCATGTTGTTGTCACGCCCTAATTCGCAAAGTTTCTTTCGGTTAAGTGTGAATCATGCAGTTCATATATAATGTTTTCACCCAATATATCTTGGCAGTTGATCAATTGACCAGAAAGTACCTAAAGCGCCACTGACCCAAAGTTGCCATTATTTAAGCATCAGCTGGTTCATTTCTATTCGGGCACAATTCTGTAAGCTAGAGACAAAAATAATATTGTAAGAATACTAACTTGTCTCCTATTGCAGCACCAATGGCAGTACATGATCTATCATGCACTACCTAACGTATCCTCTACTAGCCTACTCGACTTATCCACACACCTATATAGCAAAATGCCATTGCTCTAGAGGACTAGCTAGCTCTTATTTTAGATGAATAACTAGAATGACTAGTTCTTGTAGAGGACGTTGTCCGTCATCCTATAAAATTTTCAAAGATAAGGGATCATATTCTCCATCTAAATACTAGCAGTACACAGAAACATTAACCCAGTGCAAAAACATCAGCGAAGCAGTAGAAAATCATCTTATTTCTATAGGGGGCTAGGGGGCAAAAGATTCACCTATCCATGTTGGGATTGGTGATCTTGGGAGCAGTAAGACCATAAATGCCATGGAATAATGTCTTCTTCTAAAAATAGGAGAGCATGTACTACTAGCTAGCTGCATGAACATCTTGGAAATTGTGACTTTGTGGGCTAGCTAGCGACATGAGAACAGGATAGGGAACAAGATATACTACTATACATTGCATTTTTTTCATTGCTGACTGATGAGGATGCAGCCATGCAGGAGAGATAGTCAGATGGATGCAGAAGCAAAGAACACAACCAAAGAAGTCAAATGCGTCAAAAAAAAAAACGTGAGATGCATCCACAGAGAAATGCGTACCTTGTGCTGAAGCTGCTGCTGCTGTGAAACTTGATCAAACTGGCTTTGCATGTCTGCTGCTGCTCCGTGCTGATCTGAGGAGTGGTTGCTGTTGTTCTTGCTGCTGCTCTCCGAGTCGTCTGTGCTGTCTGCTGTCACATTTGAGCCCTCCTAACGTGTAAAAGCAAAAGGGGGAGCAGTTGCAAACTTGTGTTCTTGCGTATACTAGTTAGAAGCAGGGATAACTCTACTTGTAGCTAGTCCATACCTTGGGTGTGTGAAGTGACCTCACAGGCCAAGCTGGGAAGATGTCCAGTGTAGGAGGTGGCCTAGCTGTAGCCGTTGCAGCTGTGACAGTAGCAGCAGTGGGAAAGGCTGCAAGAAGATATCATAGGGGAGAGGAGATCAAGACATCTATCCCAGTACCAGAGATGAAACTGAAAGGATGCATTGGGATCACAAGGGAAGGTAAGTGGGACCACTGTGGCAGTGAAAGTGAACGGAACTTATTCTCTTTGAGCTTTTGCCCACAGAGAGCCGGAGAGTTGGTAGTGTGGTACTTGTACTACCATGGAGATCAACTTGTTGCACTCTCTCTAGAGAGAGAGAGAGAGAGAGAGAGAGAGAGAGAGAGAGAGAGGAGAGGAGGGAAGGGAATCACAAGGTAGTCACACCACACACAAGTAGCACGGCTGCATAGCTGCCACTCCTGCTGCTCTTGCATGGTTTCTTTTGACTACAATGCCCTAACTATTGCAAAAGTGCCTCACAAGGTTGTGCGTTTTTGGCCTTGGCCAGTGCCCAGTAGCCAGAGAGAGAAACGGTTGTGTGTTTTCTTGGTCTTGGTCAGAGCCAGAGAGAGGGAGAGAGAAAACGACTAATAAAGCAGAGAGAGAGAGATTGGCATACGCTTGATGTCTCCATGATGAGCTGTGGAGGTGGTTGCAGTTTGTTGAGTTCTTGTGAGTGAGGCAACCTGATGCATGAAAGCCTCTTCCAGCTCTCCAAAATAAGCAGCTCCTTCTTGGTCACTGCTAGGCATGTGAAATGGCAATCAGTAACCATTAGAGGTAGAGCAGAAATGTTAGAGGCAGGAATCATGAGCAACGTCGTTGGGTAGAAAAGGATGAGGAACCAATGTGACAGAAGATACAGACAGAGAGGAATCAAGAAATTAAAACTGAGGAACTCATGCAAAAAAAATCATAAACTTGAAACAAATGCAATCAAGCTGCAGTTCATTCATCTTTGCCTTTTCATTTGCAAAAAACCTGGCCCCAAAACTGAAGAAAGATGCCAAACAGAATATGAGAGGAAAAGAGAGAGGAGAGAGAGAGAGAGGAAGAGGTGCTCTTACAAGAAGTTTGCAGGAGTGGAATTGGCGATGGCACCATGGAAGCCATAGCCAAGAGCACAAGGATCCTGCCTTGAATGGCTAGAACTATTAGTCTCTCCCATCCTGTGCAGCACGCTCAGAGCTCCTATATGCAGATATCCGTGTCCCAAATTCTTCTGCTCTTCTTGTAGATTAACCAGCAACCTAGACGCTTCTGCATCCAGAACGCAAAAAAGATCAAATCGGCTGATCATGATGCTGCACACCACTAACTCAGAAAACACATGCACAGAAGGTGGAGTCAAATCAAAGAACATACCAGGATTGGGAGCCCTCCAACAAGAAAGAGCCCTGGCGACGACGAAGTAGCTTTGGAGGAGTTGGAGCGCAGGCAGGCTTGACCGTTTCTGTTCTGAGTAGCTCTTGCTCACACGCCGCAGCTTCTTGTTTGATATGACAGTGTAATAGTTTCAGCTTCTTTAGGTGTGCCAATCCCCCAGTTTCAGAGGACGATATACTTTGTCCTCATAGCCTGCTTTTGTACTGTGATTTTGTTCTTCCCTATCGGAGAGAGAGAGGGAGAGAGAGGAAGTATAGGGCCTTGTCTTCACTTGAAAACTTTTGTCATGAAGCCACAGGAATCCCAGGCTGCACTCTTATCACATTGGAACTGACTGCCCTCCCTGGTTGGCCCAGCAAGTCCTTCTAATTTATCTTTATTTATTTATGGCATGACCTTCTCTTCTTCTTTTTTTCAAAACTAGAAAGGAAGAACTGTGGATGGATGGATATGGATAGAAGCACTTCTTTAATAATATTATGAGCCGTGGGAAGGATTACAACTTCACATTGGTGATAACATAATCTTACAGGGACTATCGAAACATAATTTAAGTTCAAAATAATTCTTGGAGCAGCTGGTTTTGTACTCAACAATGCCACACCATCCATCACATTAGACTCTCACCATCCTGTCAATCCCTGTTATGATAGCATGGTTATCAACAAGCTAACCAATGAGCTATTAATAACTCATACAAACACATATAACTGCACTTGAAGTTGAAGTTCACTTAAGTGCCCAAGAGAAACTAATGTGAAATGCAAGAGACAACAAACTGTTGCCTAACAAAAACAGAGGAGCCATCTGGTGTTATCAATTATTCGAGACCGCTTACACTACTATTATATTTACAAAATAAAAAACGTCTGAAACTATTGGATAGCAACAGCATGGACATTTTAGTCAGTAGCGTTGCCGCGAAGGCGTGAACCAATTTTCTCTTCTGGGAAAAAAAGGCAGGATCTCTTCCATTCCATTAAGATGGAGAGAGGGAGAAAACCAACAAATAATAACAGAGAGGTCTGTGGCCAGGCCAAGTCAAAATAACGTTACTTTGCACTATGTCCTACCTTTATTTATACACATATCCTGGCCCAATGATAGATGTTTATGGTCTTATGTAGCTCTCGGCATGCAGTGTTTCAATAAAAAAACATAAACACAATGCATTGCTTATTTAAACTAGATCAGCAATTCAAAGATAAAAAATAACCGAACAAAATAAAAGCATAATCTGAACCTAATTAAACCTGTTGAAAACAAGTCTATCTTTGAGGAGTATTATATCAATTAGATAGGAAGTATAATTCGATGTATTCTACAATATTCATGACAATGCCCAATCATCCAGCGAAAGTAATGACATAATCTACTGGACAGGCAACACCAATATTTTAATTTGATTCCTGATTTTAATTGGCATTGTCCCCTGTTAATGAGTCAACATCCATGGCTTGTCAAACAACACCTAAACCCACACCAATCCAATCCATATCCAAAATGTGAGCTAACATATTAAATCCCTCAGCCCAGTGGTCTAATCAATCAATGGGCTTATTTTGTTAGCTAATAATGTCACTTGTCATTGATGTGTTGGACCGAGGTTAAATAATAAGTATACGCTTGCCACTAACACCCTTCCCCAGACCCCGCACAGAGCGGGAGCTCTCTGCACTGGGTACGTCCTTTGTCATTGATGTGTTGGACCGAGGTTAAATAATAAGTATACGCTTTAACATCTTTGTGCACAAAATTACACTGTAATTGAAAGCAACACTTGATGCCTCGTGTGAATCTCTGCAGAAGTGCAAATCACAAACTTAATGGTGGGTTCCTAAAGCCACATCTAAACTCCAGTGGTCACATGATGACTCAACTGATGTAATTTACAGTAGTGAAAAACACATGAGGCTTATCATTTTAGTTAAAAGAGAACTCCACTACTGTGTGATTCCACATCAGATGTTCACCAAAGAGGAGATATATTTGGCATGCATGTAAACGTGATCCTGTCAATAATCTCCAATTCACCAACAAAGCTTAGATCCTTTTTCAATACACATTGGATCCGCTTTTGGTGCTAGCTATACAAAAGGAGACATTTTTCAGATAAAGACGATGCGGGCATGTTGTATATATGTTGAAAATGATGGTCGGTGGACATCTTTGTCAATCATGGGTGGATGTCTACTAATGGAATTTGCACTTAATTCATTTTATCCCGTATAAGTTTGTGTTCATTATTTTGTTTGGCTGTTTTGCTAGCAAACTTTTATCAGTCGGGGACTGGAACTCATAATGATGGATGGTTGAGAACATAGCTCATGCAGAGGCTGGGATAAATACTAGTTAGAGTTTATTAAAAAATAACCTTTTCCAGTCAGGAAAGACGATGGTTAGCTGGAATAAGAACATATGTCCCTTTCGTTTTATACTTAAAAAATTAAAGCACTTGACTAATCTATGCTGTTCCTATCGAGCCTTTCTGTTTCCTTTCCTCTGTCCTCACCCTGTCACCCACTATTTTCTTGCCAATGATCAGGCATGAAAATGTGCAAAAAAATATTTACAAGAGAATTTAATAATAGCCCGAGAAAGGAATAGGAGAATGTTTATGATTGGATTAGGTGATGCATGAGCCGAGCTGCTAGCAGATTGAAAATTGGTACGCCTGGCAAGTTTGGATGCATGCACATTTGGTACAGTAGTTGAAACTTCAAGCATGATTTGAGGTAATTCATTAAGGCTCTAATTAGTTTCTTCGATGGCCAGTACTATTATATTGTTGTGTACAGCTTTAAGCAAACAAAGAACATTAAGTAGTTTATTGGCTAGGCTGCGTTATACTGTAAGTACTAAGCACGGATGGATTACTGGATTAGGCCATTCCTTGTACAGTAAACTTCCAAATAAGGCGTATGTGCCTATCAAGAGCACCGTAAGCATGATATATACATAGAGGATGATGTAATAGGAAATTAGGAATAACCATTTAGTAGCAATGATATACACAACTAGAGTTGCATGTTAGTAGTTATGATGGTTATGATGATTTGTATGCGAAATGCCGAAATCGAAATCAGTTAGTACTTTGTAAGGGGGAAATGGTAACTGAATCGGGCAATTCAATCAAAGGAAAGCTGCAATCGAAATAACAGAAATAAAAGAGATCATTAGAAACTTAGCGGGTGTGACCGTATGAGGCGCCGCGCCGATCGACCTCCTTCGCTGTTCGCTCTTGCCGATGGAGGCGGAACCGCCGGACCGTCCGCCACCCGCGCCTCCCGGCAGGCCGCCCGGCCGCCCGGCACCCTCTCCGTCTCCACCCGCCGCTGCCGCGCATACCCGACTCCTGTATCACCAAACATAAGCCCGCCGCGTCGCACCACCGTCGCCGGTTGCCTTGCCGCGTCCCCTCCGTTGTCGTTGCCGGCGATCGTCGTTGGACTTGGTTAGGAAGATGGGCTGGTGTGAGCGTGGTCCTAGACAACTGCTGCGGGCTGGCCGATCCTTGATGGGCCCATTATTCCCTACCGGCGGCACTGGCTAGGCCTAGTCTTTGATTTGGGCTATGACATTTTATGGCCCAGAACTGGTCGTCGTAGGAAAATGGGCTGGGCTGTGTTCAAGTGTATCATTGTACAGTAGATTATTCTCAGCCCAGACGTGGTGTACAACTTTTTCCCACTGATGATTTTCAGGCACATATTTCGTACAGGTACAGCTTGGCAGGGGGCAACAAACACAAAATGATCAGCAGATGGGCTACATCCTCATGATCATATACCCGGATTCTATGAAGAAGATGGGGTTCATGGCACCTTCAGCGCCGAGTTCCTCTGCGGCCAAGCGCTCGTACGACTCCTACTTCAAGGGCAACCTTTCGGCAGCAGACATCGAGGCTCTCGATGAGTTGTTCCCAGCATCTAGGGCGATGACTGATGGAGCAGCTCGCTGGTCTTCGGCCATGGCGCCATAGGCCCGCACGTAGTTTAGGTTGATCCCAATAGATCCCATGGATGTCATAGCCAAAATGTAGCCCCCGGCCTCTTTTGTATTTTTTTTAAAAAAACTTCTATCTTCTTAATACAATGATATGCAATACTCTTGCGTATTCGAGAAAAATATACCCGGATTCTCGTGACAGATAACCACAAACTTTGTTGGCGAAATGTCTTCCGGGGTTTCTCCGTGAAAATTACTGTGATGTTTCTTGTTTATCATGGGCCTGTGGTTGCCACCTTTGAGAACATCATCACTTGCATTTGTTGATCTCCGAATGCAAATGCCGAAATGACAGACCTGGATTTCGCAGGGTCGAAGATGGTGCGTGGCACTGAAACCGTCAAGGCTAGTAACGCAAGCGTTTGTTTGGTTTAAACTACATGGTGTGCAAGCGGTATCTTGATCTCATTTTTCTGAGTTCATTTTCTCTGTCTGGGAAGATATTACTCAAAATTTTCCGGTTCGGCAAAAAATAGTGCAGTGCTAGTTGATTGATCGCTAGGAATTTTGGTGGATAAACATATGGATTCATCTGCAGTTCAATAATATTCAGTCTCACTAATGATTTATAACTTCTTGAAGTGGCTTGCAGCAGAGTGCAAAGTTCTGTTTTCAGCTTAACAGACTAGGTACGTATCATCAGTAATTAAGTACCACATGCCTAAGCGGTAAGCTGTGCAAATTCTTCAGTCTTAAGCTCACGTTGATTCCAACCTTACTGCCAATGGCAACAGTGCAGAATAGCATAACAATATGTAAAACCAACTATGCAAGGCCTCTTATAAGAAAAGGAAAAAAAACTAACTATGACAGGGCCAATGTCATGTTTTTACTGACCATCACAATACACCAGGGTAAGATAGTTAGGAAGCTGACAGTGACAATTACGAAGGATCAAACTCATAGCAGAAGCACGCATGTGAAACCCTTGGAGTTGTTCCTGTTGATAGATATGATATGAGCTATTTTGCTGATGACCGTGAGGACACAGAGTGGGGCACCATATAACGACCTGATTGACTTCCATGATCATCATCTTTACCTCTTGTTTACATATATAAGCTGACCAGCAAGAAAAGATGAAGAGAATCCCTATCTCAAAACTCCACTCTCTATATCTAACTATCTCTGTACGCTTAGATCCATATGTATACCTTTTCTTTTTGAGAAAGTATCTCCAAAAGGCATCTTGTAACTTGTACTAATATCTTGCATCTTCGATATACTGGAGGACCCCGGCCGGCCGGCCGGCCGGCTGCTATAGATCACTGCTCTCTGGTATGCTCTCCAGCGCAGTCCGCCACCCCCCACAGCAGTACCCCTCCTCCTGTTCAGAATCACTTGCTTCTTTGCGCATGAGAGACACCACGTCGTCCAGCGACACGCCCTCCTTGTCGAGCATCTTCTTGAGCTCCCGCTTGCTGATCACCAGCTTCACCCTGACCGTGCCAGCCGGTGCGTTCACCGGAAGAACGCTCGCCGCTGGCAGGGGCTGGGGCTCGCCGAGGGAGTCGTCATGGACCTTCATCAATCTGCTCGGGGATGGCACCCTGAGGACTTCGCTGCTGCCATCCACGCTCATGATCTTGATGATCTCCTTCCTGTCCTGAATCACCAGGCAGTTCCCCATGACGATGGCTGCCGATAGAATTGTGATGTGCTCTGAAGTCTGAAGGCTGAAGTGCTCTATTGGAGCAAAAGATCACAGTTCACAGCTGTGAGAGGGGGTTGGAGGCAGTAGTGTGTGTTGTTGTTGTATTTAAAAGAAACGCTTTGTGAACTGGGACACATTGTTAAGGGCATATTTCTTTTAATGCCACTGGCCGACCAATCGAAGTTGCTTCACCTATGAGGCTATGGCCTATGCAAAAGCTTATTTGCACTTTGGCTGATAAGCCATCACTGAAAATACTGTTGGTTGATTTGTTGTTAGAGAAAAATAATGTTCGTTGGCTGAAAAAGTACGGCTTATAAGCTAAGCGAACAAGGCGATTAGCTAGCATAATGACTAACCCACTTAGTAGATATGAGGGTATCAACCTGCCCTTTTGTAACTTGCTGTTCTTGACTTGTTTATTTGGCATGTTTTGTATCAGGTCGATCTAGGGAAAAAAATGTGGCACGTGCGCAATGCATTAGCACAGTTGTCTTATTAACACTAACAAAAAGTTTCACATCATAATAGTCACAACCTTTTCTGTGAGGATAATCGTCACCACTTTGTTGTTTTCTCTAGTAGACTAATGTTGATTTGTAAGATTAGAAAACACTGGTCTTTTTGTGGTTCTGATCTTCCCCTATTTCAAAATATCTATTTCATCTACTTCAGTACTACTAGTGTTTTTTTTTTTTTTTTGAAAACAAGTACTACATACTAGTGTTGATCACGGGCATGGTAGTTACACACGTCTCTTGATGTAGTTCTAGCTATATATGTAATGATGTAAAATTGTAACGAAATCCATGAAAATTTATTTCTTTTCAAACTTGCAAATGGCGAAGGCTAGACTAAACTTATGTCCTATTTGGGATTTGGAAAGTCTTTCTAGAGGGAAAAGTTGGCAATATCAAGAACATGCTGATATATGCAAGCTGAGTGTAGCTCGGCTAGTTAAATTCTTTGCAGTAAAACCTATCCATCAGGGTTCAAGAACATGCAAACACCAGTGGAGTTTGTCAGCGATACGCTTGACTTCTGATTCAGTCTTTTCGATGTACTCATAAAAGTGGGATCTGTGTTTATAAGGACATGAGTGGTTCACGGTTCTGCTTAGCCAGGTTCTCTTATCCAAGCTCAACGGATGCAACTGCAGTTGATTGTTTGTCAGTTTGCATCTAGCTAGGCTAGTGAGAGAATCTGATTGGTTGCACCCTACGCGTGCTGCATCCCACATCGCTGCTCTCTCAACTCTGCATCGCTCGAGCAGGCTCTCTCACCTTCTTTTTACTGGCGTTGACATGTGATTTTTTTCATATTTTATTTTCTCCCTTTTCAATTTAAGCCGGCAATTTGTAAAGGTCATTGAAGATGCCGTAAGAGTAATTAAGTATGCATGCATTTATATAATTGTTTGTGTCCCTACTGTGATTAGAAAATGCTAATGCAAGGATTGATGTTACAAAACATTACGATCCATATGGGGGCAGGCGTAATCCATGTTGTGTGCTTGCTGCTAGCATTTGGAAAGCGGTGGAGGTAAGAATCATTCGCGTGCATGCTGTCGATTTTGCAGCTGAAAACGACGGCCGAAATGAATGAATCCAACAACACGCATGCTGGTATATGTGGGGGACATGCCGAAAACGCGACCTTAGTCCATCAATCTGTAAAACATGAATTGCACCAAATTGTTTGTCTTCTAGGTCGAGTTTCCCTGCAAGCACCGGCATCTATATATGTACGACGACATTGTGTATTATAACATCTTAAGCCCTAGCGTATATGATCCTAGCTTGCATTTTCTTTCCTCTTTCCTTCACTTCCATTTTGTTTTGTACGCTTTCTAGTGCGCACTATGGAAAACACGTTTTTTTTGTGCAGCGACGACACGGACTCGGTTACGATGCAACAACGAAGCCTTTAAATCCCAAACAAGTTGGACATGATGACGGACAATTAATTAATAATAAAGTGAGCTGCACTGAACCTAATCAGCCAAATTACCTGCTAGACGACTCGTTCAAGCCTTTTAAACCTACCGGAGTATTCAGCTCCCTTCTAGTAGTACCAGTATTCGCTAACCCTCATGCGCACGAGCACAGTGAATTAAAATACTTCACTCCGTCCCTGAAGTCAAACCTTTTTATATTTGATTGAATTTATAGAAAAAATATAAATATTTATGATATTAAATAAGCATATTGTTGAAATATAGTTTATAAAATATCTAATGATGCAAATTTGGTGTCATAAACCTTGACTTTTTTCCATTAAGTTTAGTCAAACTTTAAAAGGTTGGACTTTATCACACAACTATATGAATTGATTTATTTAGGGACAAAGAAAGTACTACTAATAGTAATAATATATAATCTACGAGGGCCTAGGTGAAACATGCTATTCAAATAGTACTTCCTCCGTCATCCACAAAAGATGTAATTCTTGAATCAAACATTTAAAGTTTAACAATAGTTATATAAAAAATACCAACATTCGCAACCAGAATCTGAAAATTCTCCCACTGAAGTGTGGTTCTCCGAGCACTTAATATTCATGCAGCTTTTAGCATTTATTCCCAACCAATTCATTGCCTCCGACGACGGACCATTTCCATGTGCCTCACACCAACCTGGTAGTGTTCTTTACTGCTCCAGGACAACTACACCAACCTGGTAGTGATTTACGATACAAAATAAATATCATTAAATGAATTATGAAATATATTTTTATGATAAATCTAGTTAAAAGTATAAATGTTAACACTATTTATTATAAATTTTATTAAAGTTAAACTTGTTTAACTTGTACAAATTCTATAGCTGTATCCTTTTATTGACGGGTGTGATCGAGAAATAATTAGGGGTTGTTTTAGTTTGCTTTGCTTGATTTCTTCGCTTCGCCTTGTCTAGCAAGATTAACTAATTTGTCAGAGCTTAGATAAGCCAAATTGGATCTCTCATGCTAACAAGAGAAATCTTGCTTGCGCGGAAACGAGCGAGACAAGCACACAAAGGCATGTTCTAGATTCTTGCTCAGCCGCGTCGGAAAAAAAAAAGCTCAGTGGCTGGGGCGAGTGCGACTCATCACTCTCTTTTTTACCTAGTCGTCCAACGCTTTTTTTTACGCTCTTTTTTTTTACCCTGCAGAGGCGGAGAGGACCTGGCTGGTTTTGCTCGTGAGTAGTGAACCTTCGCAGCTCGCACCACCGCGCGCATGAGCGGCTGTGGGCCCGGTTGTCCAACGTGGCGGGCCCGGAGTGGCCGAGTGCGTGGGCGAGGGGTCAGGCTCAGCAGCTCTGGGTGGACGTCGCGGGGCCCACACATGAATATATCTATGGTCCCGGGCGAGGGGTCCCGTGCGCTGAAACGAAGACGACAGTAGCTATAGCCACTGTGAACCTACTACCGCCGTGTCGATGACGACGGGAAGAAGTAGATCTGTTGTTGCTGTCAATGGTGTGGACTCCCTATGTCGGCAAAAGAATGTAGTTATGAAACCCGTGCTGGTCAATTTTGCTCGAGTTTGACCAAGTTTATAGTAAATATTATTCATATTTATGTCTCTAAAGAAATTTATTATGAAAATATATTCTATAACTAATCTAATAATACTAATTTTATATTATCAATGTTAATATTTTTTATATAATTTTAATTAAAGTATAAACTGTTTGATTTCTCGAAAAACGAAAACCGTATTCTTTCGTGGACGGAGGGAAATGGACGACGTATGGAATGGATGGAGCTATATCTAGCAGCAGATGGTGGGGCCGGCCGGGCAGTCTCAAGTAGTGCATGCACTGCACACGCACGTCGTCTTTTTTAGAGAAAAAAAAATCGCACGCGTGAGGCTCAGTTTTCGGCTTTCTCGCTCTTCCGGATCGGGACGACGGTCCATGTGTCCATATCACACCTACGCAAAACTCGTTCTACGTGTACGTGGATCCAAATCACTACTGCGCGTGCCCTCCTGCTTGCTCCAAATAATGAACTCTCATCGGTCGCATGCATACTCGCTCTCCGTTCATTCGTTGGTAGTAGGTAGATCATCTTCTTCAGTACGTCCCGAAACAACGGTCTGGTAGTATATAAGACGATGGCGATGTGTGTACTTAATTAGACGCGTACGACACTGCACCTAGCTGCAAGTTGCAGCGGGCGGAGCGTACGTGAGGTGGCGAAACTAACCTTTTAAGGCCAAATATAGGAGATCACACCGGTGCCGGTCCTAGGAGGGCCCTCTGACGATCTTGTCGCAATGGCTCCTCTGGACCATATATAAAATCTTATAATATATAGACGCTAATTTTACTTACAAAATGAAAAGCAAATTCAATAACATATTTTTAATTTAACATGTCTAATAATTATATCAAGGAACAATATAGATTAAGCAATATATTTGTAGATATATGATAATTATCGAGGAACAATGTAGATTAGAAAAACAATATATTCATTTTCTTTTCTCACCCATGACAAATGTTTCTTAGATAACATTCTAAAATTCTAACACCTAAATTAGAAGAAAAATATAACTACATGGGTACAAAGTACTAGAAGTCTAGAATACTATAAAATAATTAATTTGGATTAAAAATAAAAAGGAAAAAATACCTTGGGCCTAAACAACTGATCGGTGATCGCAATTCGTAAGAAGCCAAGAATCAAAATGTCGTCGTTATGGAGCTCTACCTGGTCGCCGTCCTCGTGCGTCGTGTCCGTGTCTCCGGTAGTCTAGCTCTCCGTGGCGGCGTGGCTCGTCAGCTCCGCGTGTGTAAGGCGCACGCCGCGAACTCACGATGCAGCGTGACTCCTTGCCTCCTCTCTACCTGAGGGCCGTGGGGAAAGGAAACTAGCAAAAAAATGCCAATGTTGTCTTTTTGGGTCGCCTGGCCAGTTCTATGTCTCTCTTCTCATTAGTTTGCTAATGCCTAATGAACTGTAGGACCTGGGGGTTTGTATACCTGGGCTTGGGCCCCTCCTCCACTTGGGCCCTCGGCCGTCGCACCTCGTGCCCTACCCTTAGGGCCGGCACTGATCACACCATTTATAGAGATGGTAAAAACGATTAAAACGATTTATCGAGACAAAAAATTATAAGTTCAATTTCAAAATCTGAAAACTTAACATATATTTTTAGACCCTAAACAGTTTCAAAGAAAAGATTGTCAACCATGGAGTTACACAGTTTGCCTTCATCTGAATTCATCTAGAAAAACTGTTAATTGTTTGTACTAGTACTAGATTATAATATATATTTCAACAAGTGGAACTATAATCCGGCCAGCTCCAATCTACTAATTGGATATTATATATACAGTTCATTACTATAATCCTAATATCATTGTTAGTATAAGACTATAATAATCCTATATATAATAAGTGATTCAAACGGACCTAAATCTCAAGGAAGATGGTAATTAAATAAATAAATAGGAAATCTAGTAAAGGAGAAAGAGCCTCTTCGCCTGCTCACCACATGGACCAAGCCTTTCAGTTTGGGCCGTGCGAAAGTAGGCGGGCCTGTAGATTAGTGGCTGTGCGTTGCATATTGCATGGAGATGGTAAAGTACTGGAATTTTGAGCCCACAGATTTTTCGGCTAGAGCCGAATTTCTGCATTTTTCATGCTGTATATATTCTTCCTGTTTGGAAGTCACGAGGAAGGCATAGAATGCTCCCTAATTCGGGCACGTATGAATTTATTCTAAATTAGCTATTGTTAGCTTGGCTAAAAAAATTAGACCACCAATTATTAGTTCTCCTATTTCGATACAATAGAGCCAATTTTAACTAATTTGTAAGTAGCTAGTAGCAATTTGTTCTTGTATCAAACATGCCCTGAACCTTGGAGCCTGAGGCAGTTTCCCACCGCAACGGCGGGTTGACCGGCCGGCCAGGCCAGCCTAGATGCAGGGAACTAAGGCCATGTTTAGATCCATGGAGTTAAACATTAATCCAGAGCTAAAGATTAGCCATTAGAATAAAGGGGCTAAAGTTTAGCCTATAGTGTTGTTGGGATCTAGGGGCTAAAGATTAGTTATATACCCTAACATGACCCATTTACTCCTAATTAATACCCATTCACATGACTAAATGGGGTGGGTGGGGGTAATATTTGTCTTTTGCCTCACGTGACTATTTTTAGCCGTCTTTAGCCAAGGGGCTAATTGAAAGGGGTGGGCTAAAGTTTAGCCCCCCACTTTTAGCCCTCCTGCTTAGATCCACGAGGGGTAAAAGGTGACCAAAAGAGGTGGGCTAAACTTTTGCCCCATGGATAAAACAAGGCCTAAACTACTATAGTAGTTAGTACGGAGTCCCCTCGGGAAAAAAAAAGTTAGTACAGAGTAATAGTAAATCGTAGCTAGCCAGCTAGGTGTAGTTAGGCCCTCTTCAATGTGTCGCTAGAGTAATGCCTAAATAGGAGAGAGAGGATATAAGCACCACTCTCCACGCTGCAGCATGCGGTGCCAGCTCCTAAAAAACTTAGAGCGGCGCAACTACTTGCGCCGATGCCGGCTCCTGAAAAGCTGGTAAAAGTACTGACATGCACCGCTGCTTGCTCCTGAAAAGTTGCTGCTGCCTCTGGGGAGAGAAGAAAAGAGTAAGCAAGTTAATTTTTTTATTCCTATATTGTGGGTCCAGCTACAGGAGGAAGTGATGCCTCACGCTGCGGTTTTACCAGCAAAGCTAGGATTCCTTATGACATGACGTTCCAAGCAGTACTAGTGAAGCTTCACGCTGTGGAAGGCCTTAGGCCGTCCACAATGCGGGAGTGAGGCCAGAAAATTTGTGGACCCAGCTATAGCAAATTAAGCACCAGCCAAGTAAAGCTGCAATGGGTAAGGTAGGTGGAACCGATGCTACGTATTTAAGTGGGACCCACAGCTTCAATAAAATATCATCGTCTTCCACACCATCCGTTTCAGTCGCGTTTTAGAAATTTCCCTAGTCCTCCCGTTCCTCCTGAAGTGGATGAACTTCTACCGTCTATTTATAATTTTTTAAGTTGGAACTGGCGCAAGAACTTTCACCGCTCTCTCTTTTCCTGGCGTCCCTCAGAGTTGGCAGCACCTCTCACAGTGTTAGGAGCGGTGTTCTACTTTTCTCTGTCCTTTCTAGGCAGCACTTAAGCAACACATTGTGGAGGACCTTAATGATGCAATATAATGGCTTGCTAATAAAACAGTTGCGTTATTGGTGAAAGGGTCCATGGATGGAGATGGACTGCTGTATGCCCAAGCTCTCACTTTCAGTTTCAGGTAGACAGGTACTACTAGTTTTTCACCATATTCACTTGGTTTCAGCCAGACTTATTCAACCAGCCAACAGTATTTTTCTCTCACAACAAACCAGTACCAGCCAGCCTAAATCAACCAGCGAACACGCCGTTTCTACCCAACGTACTCATTTTCAGGTGGTTGTGTGCACGCACTTCACAGCGGATTTATTTAGTATTTATTGCTGTCATGTGACAGAATCCGATGGACTATAGGAGTACCTGTCAATTGAGTGCTTTAGCGAAACCTTTCTTTTGTTCGATTTGATTTCTCTTCGCCGTCTAACCAACCAATCAATCCCAATTATCTTGTGGTCTGTACACGGCTCACAATCTGAAAATTTCTTTACAAGCAGCGTGCACTCCAATCCTGTGAGTGTCAATCAAACTCGCAGCAAATCAAAACAAGCAAGCCAGGATAAAAACAAAAGCAACCAAAATTTGTCAACCCAAACATCAATCAGCCTAATCGGCTAGGCTTATTGCCTCGTAAACGATCATAAATTTTTAATCGAAATAGTATTTTTCTATCACACCAAACCAACCAACAATACTTCTTCACGATCCAGCAACGAACCAGCCAGCCAAACGAACACGCTGAAATTCTACGGATTTGATTGAACAGGATCACGGATGTACACAGCTCAACTACAGCTAAAGCGCGGGCGCAGCCAAACCGAAAGCCACACCACAACTACTACCCCTGCCTCTGCCTGCACGCGCGCGCTACAACGGCCCAGATCTCGCCACGCGTCCGTCATCCTCCATCTGGGCCGCCCACTCCGCCGCCCGCCGCCCCGACGCGAGCCGCCGCGCGCCTCCCAGCCCCGGCGCCGCAACCGTCACCTCCTCCTCCGCCTCCTTCCGCCTCGCCCCCGCGTCCGCCAGGGGCGGGAACGGCGGCGGCGGCGGGGACTGGTCGACGCACTCGACGGCGCCGCTGTGCCTGGACCGGCTGCGCCGCATCAGGAGGCCGAGCCCGCCGCAGCACCCGGGGGCCCTGGACCCCCCGCCGCGCGGCGGGCGGCCGAGGCGCGCGCGCTCGCGGTCCGAGAGCACCTTACCGATGCAGGACACCTTGGGAGACCCGGGCTCCGGGACGGCCGCCTTGGGTGCGCGCCCGCCGCCGCCGGTCTTGGCCTTCTTGGGGAACATGGCCGGCGGGTGCTGGTGCCGCCGCACGGACCCGCCCAGCTTGCCCGACAGCCCGATGATGGGCGCCGCCGTCGGCTTCAGGTTGCCCGAGAACCTCTGCGAGGACCCGGAGCCGGCGGCGGCGCCGGGGTGGTTCTTGACGACGGACTTTGGGTTGGTGTTCTCCTTGAGGGAGTCGTCGCGGTCGTACACGCCGTTGATCTCCGACCACGCGATGTCGTCGCCCAGGCGCAGCTGCGTCGACTCCGGCGGGTCGCCGCCGAGGTGGTCCCGCGAGGCGGCCATGGCGGGGACGGGGAGAGGCCGAGAGCGAGGCGCGCACGCGATGGAGGAGCTTGGAGTTTTGCAGCTTGTGCTTGGCTCGGTTTTCCGTTTTCCGACGCGTGGCGTGGTTTTTAAGGAGTTTTTGCATTCTGCACAACTTTTTTTAAAATTCTTTTTCTTGGTTTATTTTATTCGTTCAGTTGGAATATGTTGTGCGTTGACCTGGCGTGTAGCGCGTGCACTTGGACTACCGAGTACCGACATTTTTTTATGCAAAATTGTGGAAAGTGAATAGCCAAGACCAAGTGGATTCTGTTAAAGTTAAAGTCACCGGTAAAACATGTTCTGCAACGTTTTCAGTTTTCAGTGAACGAATAATATTTTTATCTCACAACAAATCAACCTAAGTCAAATTTTAGCGAAATGAACCGGGCGTCTACCTTTGTTGCGATGACAAGACTGATTGGCGTCTACCTTTGTAAGCATGTAACGAAAGTGCTTTTGGCTTCGTAATGACAAAGGTCGAGTCCGGTGTACATGATTTTTGTGGGACGATTTAGAATTGAGTTTTTTTTTTGTGATGTGGGATCTTGAAATCGCCCTCCGGGGAGTAATTATTGCCTCATTTGACTTCTCATGGGTTTTGCGATCGGTGCATACATTTGACAGCTACTCCTAACTTCTTCTAAATTATGTCTCAGAATCCTTCATATATATGATATTTATTTAATATGTATTTTTTACACATTTCACACACATATAAGTTATAATTCTTCCAATTAAAATAATTCAAATGGAGGTAAAAATTCACTAGCAATCCTTAACCTTGCACGTCCCTAATCCTCGCTTTTCTATATTGGAGTCCTTGAACTTGTACAGTGGTGTCACTCGGCTCGGGTCCTCAACTCTCAAATTTTAATATTTGGGTCTCCAAACTTATATGATGGTGTCATCTAGGTCTTTGAACTACACGCCAACATGCAGAAGGCGCTGATGCGACATTGCAAATCGTGAACTGACTGGGACCTAGATGACACTATTATACAAGTTCTGGGATCCTAATATCAAAATTCAAGAGTAGGGGACCCGAGTGATACCACAACATAAGTTCATGGACTCAAATAGCAAAAACCGTGTGCTGTGGAGCCAAATGACACCACCGTGTTGGTTTAGGAACCGCTCGTGAATTATACATTCATTCAAAAGGTTACGCTGTTTAGAGTTTTTAATATTTTGGTTAATCTTACACTAGCGACATGTTTTTTTTAGAAAAAAAAAACTACAATAGAGGTAGTGGTATAAATTAAGCCAATAGCATACCATTTGAGGTTCGTTTTCAGCTGGTTTTGTTCCACTAGCTTAGCTTTCAATGTTGAGCAAAGGATTGGCGTAACAAATCTATGTGAACCGCGATGAATAACACGTGGTCCAACCACCAAAAGTTTGCGAGCATACACATATAGATGAATTTTCTCCGCTAAGGAAAATGGGTGAAGATTGATGACCACGTGTTGATGACAAGAGAGTAGAGACTAGTAGACTACTGGAGAGCCTAGGAGGAGAAGACAAAACATGTGAAGAGAAAACACACACTAGCGCTGTACCAGTGGTCCATGGACTAAGCCTAGGCAAACATGAGTGGAGTAGGATTGTGATCGCTGAAGACGACGAGAGGGACCGTGCACCGTGTTCAGACGGACAGTCGGTCAGTGCAGTGCGAGTTGGTCTTAGCGCTGAACAACCTTGAGATTAACGAAAGGTTGGTTTTTAGAAAAAAAGAAAGAAAGAAAGGAGCTAGTCGAGGACAAGCAAATGGTGAAGCTGCTGCTGTCTGGGTGACTGGATTTTCGTTTGACACTCTACTTATTTGCTTGCACACAGCACGCATGATGCATAAGCTAGTTTATCCTCTAACTTAAGGTTCCTACGCTACTTGACCTACTTCGGCACGGCAGCGAGTAGCCGAGTACCTTTCGCCCCTTTTGAAGATTTTGATTTTGAACAACCACTTTTCAAAGATTTATTTATGTTTACTAAACATTTTGTACTGTACATGCTAGTACTCGTTGGAAAATCATAGCGTAAAATCTTGCATGTTCTGTCAAGGGGAATTATTGGGCATGCATCTTTGCTTTGGACTCGGAACCGGAAAGTTTCTACACTCGATGCTGATACTGATATACACGCCGGCAGCGATGACTGACTCACCCACAGTCATTTTGACGAACGATGCATGCATGACATCCAAAGGTAATTGTGGCGGGCAGATAGAGCATCGGCAAAAGAGACACCACGTGCGCATGCGTTTAAACTGCAAAAAAAAACGCAATTCCACTGCCTTCGGAATAATGGAAAGCAAATGTCGTACGTATGCTTTATCACTACTCCTGTGGCCCCGCAAACATACAATTTTAAGGCCCTATTCGGTATTTTTTAGCTTTTTTTAAACCAGAATAGTGTTTTTCTCTCACAACAAATCAATCGAAACATTTTTTTTGCTTGTTTTTTCAGCGAAGCGAACGGGCCTAAGTTTGATCCCAGTTAAACTGTATTAACTTTGACTAAGTTTATATAAATAGTATCAACATTTATAACTAGGTTGTGTAGCGCTCTATGTGGAGTAGTCAACTGCACGACACTATTTTCATTTTTGACAAATCTCACCCATCTCTCTTATTATTAGTAGTAATAATACTAGTTGCATCGTGACAGTACACCACTATAAGTCCACTACTAATCAGATTTATGTGACTTTTTCTTTAAAAAAAGGAGAGATTTTTGTGACTTGTTATACAAAAAAAACTGACCTACTTTTTGACTTGACTAGTTGACTTGTCACACTCTGTGTCACATCCAGCTTAGCGTTACTCACCTCTCCGCGTGTCGGATCCCCACTCTCATGATTTGAACATTCGGCGACACTGATTTCAGAGAATTTTAAAGAAAAATCGAATGGTTACAAAAAAAAATATCACGTACTACTACTGCCTCCGTGTACGGTAATATCCGGTCGGATCGTCTCACACGTTCTCGGTAGGAACCAAAAGATACAACAATGCCTAGTGCAGTGCCTACTCACGCTATAGTTCCCGTCCTGGCAGTAGTACGTTCGTCTTATGTAATAAAAGCAAAAAATAAATAAATGTTGGAACCGGTGGAGTACAAGTTAAACATGGTTAATGCCGAGGTGGTTTGGTGGCGAGTTTGATTTGATTGAACCAATAATTAAAGGATTAGCTTCTACAGTACGTACGTGCTAGCCTTCTACGAGTAGAGATTGTCCGGAAACTGTAAGCTGCTTCTAGACACTAGACTAGATGTGCATAGCGTAGGCGAGCAACTCCAATAAACTCTCTATATCGTTTCTAAATATTAGGAACAGAGATTTTAATGAAAATTATCCTTCGACAACTTATCTAAATGTTTATCCAAATATAAATATTTTCTATTCCGAATTTTTTGTTAGTCAAAAATAGAAGACAAAAATAGTTCTCTAGAGTGCGGACGAGATATAGAAAGACTGTTGGAAGGTGAAAAGATATAGAAAGCCATTTATATGTAAATGACTCTACAAATGATGATTTAGAGAGTGAAATTTAGAAAACCCAATGCTCTTAGATGCTCTAAGTAAGGCACGTTATAGCCGTATTTGTATTTGGCCATGCATGTTTTATTTATCGATCATTTTTGAGAGGCACGCACGTACTCAGTCACCAATGACGTAGCTTATATTAGCTAGTACTCCGTACTCTTACTGTAGTAATATATCTGAATAAGACACTCTGGCCTTTTTGCATTGACCTCGAGCAAAAATTAAAGCAGAGAGCACTAATACGTGTTGTGAGAGGAAACGCATGCATGTTGACATGCATGCACAAATATCCGACGGCGACTCAAAGAGGAATATAGGCCCTGTTTGGCATGGCTTCAACTTTGGATGAAGCTGCTCCACTCCAGAACTTCAGGTGGAGCCAACTCTAGATGGAGTCGGAGCTCTAGGTGGAGCCAGCTCTAGGTGGAGTCGGAGCTGCAAAAGAGGTGCTCCAAAACTCCACCTCCATTTGCACTACAGCTCCATGGAGTTGGCAGCTCCATGGAGTTTTAGAGTTGGGGTATTTGGCTGAAAAATTGGCTGGAGTTGCTGGAGTTCAGCTCCAGAGCCATGCCAAACACCCCCATAATCTGACGTGAACGATCGTCGACCCGACCCTGTAGTGCTGGGTACGGCGTATGGTTCGATGAGCTCCTGTAGTACTGGGTACGGCGTATGGTTCGATGAGCTTCCACTAGTTTGTATGGTTGATTTGTTGTGAGAGAAAAATACGATATCATGATTAATAAGTTCTGATTAAAACCAACGAACGAACAGGCTGAATACTTCTTACGGACTTTTAGTTGTACTGGATTATTAATTAATTCTTTTTTCAGTTGTATGACACTTGTCATCATTAACTAACTCATCATCCAGAGAATAAATAAGTAAAGAACACGGAGTAGTATGCTACACCGTCTCGCAAAGGGTGGTGTCTGTCACACAATCTTAAATTTAACTAAAAAACTTAAATATCATTAGTTTTATTATTAAATATATTTTTATATTATAAATCTATTTGTTGTTGCACTCTTACAGCCACCACAGCTGCAGCGCCCGGCTATAATAATCTGTCTCACTCTCACGTGATACTGTGTATATAGGCACATCCCGCTACACTTTAGTTGAAACGTACACTCCTTAAATATAAGATATTTTGATTTCAGACAAAACTAAAACATCACCCTTTGTAGGACAGACTTTATTACTTACTCCCTTTGTCCCTAAAATAAATGGATAATGATTATATGGATGAGCAGCTACCCAAAATCCATGTTTTAAAAAAAATATTTAGTTGCTGAAATTGTGTCAAATTTTGCAGTTAAGTGTGAAATCAAAACAATTTGCTTTGTCTAAAAGTAAACTCTCTACTAATAGAAGTATTTCTTGTAAACTCGTCACCGATATTTCGTTTTACTCATCCAAACATTCAAATCTAATTCCGTGCAAATCCTCGCAAAAAAAAAAAAGCATGTGCAAAGGTATTTTTTCCAGTTAAAGTAAAAACAACAAGACTTCTAGGAACAATGTTTGTCCAAAAAAAAAAAACTAAAAACTGAAGAGACTATCCAGTGCTGATGATACCATTGCTAGTTTATACTTTGTTTAAATAAGCCATCCTCGTCACCTCCGCTCATGTGTTGGAGACGAAGCATGGTAATTGGTAGGCCCCCATCAACGACACCATTGACCTGTATCACAATTCAACAGTTGTCTCGTTTGTTTGGGCTTGTTCGACTTATAAGCCATGAATGAAAGTCCTGTTGGCTGATTTAGTGTGAAAGAAAAATATTATTCGTTGGCTGATAAATCATAACTTATAAGCCAAATACAGCCGAGCGAACAAACAAGTGTCGTCAGTAAAAGCTGACGGTACTAACTCAAACGAAGACGAAGGTCGATTCACGTGCAGGTGCAGCTTTTGGCCCATTATTAACAAAAAGGCCAAAAAACAACTTTGTTTTCCCCCTGGGTTGAGACAGCATCACATGCCAGGCCGTATTTGGGCTACCTCATTACTCCCTGCATGGGCTAAGGGCCAGAAAACCTGTGCCTAGGCTGGCATTTTCCAAAGGCTGCCATGCCCAGGCGGCCCGCTAGAGCGACGCATATAGGTTGCTGCCCTTTACCCAAACATTTTGCGGGCCAACACGATAAAAAAATAAATGTAACTTATTTTGGTCCAGTAGCGCGTCGTCGGGTGGGCCTGGACACCCACTAATTTTTAGCATAAAATAATTAAAATTAATATTATCGGATCGAGGAAAACAATTGGGTTGGCATTTTGCGATCACAAGCCATATACAGTAAGGCCTAGCCCGGAGTGCTCGAGCCAGGCCCACCTCAATTATTCACAAAAGGTCGATTTTCTTCCTCATGTACAAAACCAGATTTAAGTCGTCTCTTAATTTGTAAAACTATATATGTTTTTTATACAATGAATGGTTTAGCAGCAGTTTTTTGCCGATGTAACGACATGTCAGCCGCGATGGGTACATCAGACTTGAGACTACGTTGATAGTTCAGAGGTAAATCGGGCTACAAATAAACTATGCTAAAAAATTTATCCAAATATTGTTTTGGAAAATTGAAACAAATAAAAACCATAAATTTTGGTTTAATATTAGAAAATTCGTAGAGATTTTGTTTTAGCTAAAAAAACGAAACTAGTTTTAGTTGTTCTAAAACCATGGTTGATCTTATAATGCATAGCTTGGAGTAATTTGAATATTCTAATGGTTTGTTTTTGTGATTATTTGCTAGTATATACTCTCGTTATCTATTATAATTAACCAACATTAAAGACTCGCACTGTGTTATGTTGAATCCCAAGTGATGATTTCAATGACAACACAAATTTCATTAATATCATGTAACCACTCATACTTGATCATATTTATGCATGCAGAGGGTGCTATATCTTTCTAAGATAGCTCGTGCAGAGGGTATGTTATCTTTCTAAGATAGCTCATTCTTCTGCTTTATCCCTTGTGTTCAATACAACTTGGAATACTCTTAGGCCTTGTTTGGACGCGCATATATTCATCTCAATTCACATGTGTTAAAGTTGATTGAAGTGGAATTAAACTAGGTTCATTCCAATCCACTCTAAGAGAAAATGTGCTACCACGTTACTGTGTTTGTAGTATAAGTAGGTTCATATAATTGATCCCAACACTTAGCTCCACACTATAAGGTAAGATGTGTACATGAGAAAATTATGAATTATTGTAGCATAATATTGTGCATGACCAATTAATAAGTATACAAATCATGTACACCTAGTAAAATTAAAATTGACAAAAAAGTAATTTATTCCTAAATAAAAACATAAAGTGTTTTAATCTTTGGTGGATATGTGATGATGCAACTTGTTTCTTGCGATCCAACTAGCTTAAATTTCCTATTCCTATATTTGGAATAACGTAGTTTTTCAGTTTTCACTCCTTCCCATTCTTATATTTTTTTTTCGTACTCCTCTATTTTGCAATCCTCTATTTCAAATAGACCCTCAAGGTTCGTTAGCTTTGCACAATTTTCTATGTTTTGCTTACATCACATGGTGTGTTGGAAAGAAGGAATGTGGTTTTCTTCATGAAATGGAGGAAATAAAACATCCACTTCAAGCTCTTAGAAAATTTTCCTACATATGAATAGATGGATGAGCAAGTCCATATTCACTAGAATGGAGAAATAAACATGTTCTTACGTTTCTGTGTTCCAAACATTTGTTCGTCCCAAATTTCCATGTTTTCCAATTCTCTATTATGTACCTACATTCATTTTCTATTTTTGTTTTCTTTCTTTCTTCTGTTTTGCATTCCTCCGTTTCATATAGGAACTTTAGCTGCTATCACCATAAAACCTGCTAGCCTGAGACTAATAGAGCATGCTTGCTTGCATGTGGAGAGCCATGTGGTAGAAAGAGATAGAGATCCATGATATTATTTTCTATATTCTCTCCTAGAAAATTCCTATGCTTTATTCTACTTGTCTGCTTTCGATTTCTTTGTTTCAAATCGACGCTTAATTAATCTATCACTCTTCGTCATTCAAGAATGATATATTTTCCTACCTATATTCTCTCCTGGAGCCATAAAAGACGCCGCTCATTTCGCATTGGGAACGAGAACGACTTGCGTCGGTGCCACGAGCGCTAGCGCTTAGCGCTGTATCGGCAGGCGCCAGTTCCTCTCCTCTCGTCTCTGTCGCTGCCACCCATCTTCACCGTTGGAGATGCTCTTATCACCCAACGGCCCTGGACAGGCAGCCAGCCTTCACCCCTGCTCGCTCTGCCTTCTCCCCTTCGCCCCCGCGTACGCTCTCAGTCTCATTCTCTCTCTCCCTCTCGCTGGCTCTTGTTGACGACTGGGCGACCGTCGCCGCCGCCGCCGCTCCACGGCAGGTGCGTGCGTGTGCAGGCCTTCGTCGGGCGGTTCGCCAGCGACGAGCACCCACCACTACCAGGTACGCCCGCCGCCCCTTCTCTTCTCTTCCTGCTGCGCGAATCCGAGCACCCAAACCCTAATCTAAAGCTTTTCGGCAATCTGTAACCGGATCTGAACTGACTGCGAGTGTACACATTGATTGTGTTTTCTAACTTTGCCTTTTTTTGTTTTTGCAAAAATTACCCCTTGTAGGTGCCAAAGAAAAAGGAAGGGGAACAGCAAATCGGTGCGCTGCTGTTCAAATGCTGGGGAGGAAATCAACAGATCAGGGGCCGGCCTGGTAAAATGCTGCGCAGCGAGGGTGACTGACTGACTGACTCCGCCCGCCCGCCAACCCCCGCGTTTCGTGCTTACTGGCATGCTCGCAGCATAAAGGTTCTCCCTTTTTGACTCTTGTTTTTTTTTACCTATAATAAGACTCACACTCACCTGATTCCTGTTGGTTCTGAGGCAGTTTTTTTTAGTTTTTAGTATAATCCGATGCCTGTTGGTGCTAAGAAAAGCTACAAATACATGCAGGAATCTTCTCGGCATTAGCCCCCGTGGCCGTGGCCGGCAGCCCCAGGTTTCAAGACATGGACCATGTGCCGGCTCGAGTTCTTGCCGTGTGCCTCATGGCCTTGCTGCCTGGCTGGGCCAGTGCCCTTGGCTCCATGTCGTCCATTGCGGTATCCTATGGGGAGGACGGCCCGGTGTTCTGTGGCCTTAACTCCGACGGCTCCCACCTCGTTGCCTGCTTCGGCGCGGACGCCTCGGTCCTGTATGGCACCCCGCCCAACATCCCTTTCCTTGGCCTCATGGCGGGGGACGGGTTCATGTGCGGCCTCCTGCTCGACACCAGGCAGCCGTATTGCTGGGGGAGCAACTCCTATGTCAAGAGCGGGGTGCCGCAGCCGATGGTCGAGGGCGCGAGGGGAACTCTGAGCTCAGCGCGGGGGACAGCCACCTCTGCGCGCTGCGAGCTGCGGCTGAAGATGGGGGCCGTGGTTCGAGCGCTGCTGCTACATCGTCGTTGATCGACTGCTGGGGATACAATATGACTGCCACACATGTCGTCGATGAAGCTGTGTCGACAGTTTCAGCCGGTTCGGTGTTCAATTGCGGCTTGTTTGCTCGGAACAGGACGGTGTTCTGCTGGGGCGACGAGGCGGTGAGTGGTGTCGTTGGGCTGGCGGCGAGGGATGTGCGCTTCCAGTCTATAGGCGCAGGTGGTTACCATGTCTGTGGGGTGTTGGAGAATGCACAGGTGTTCTGCTGGGGCAGGAGCTTGGAAATGCAGAAGGTGGCACCATCCAGTGCTATCGGCGATGGTGATGTGAACATAGTGCCGATGGATGCGATGGTCGCTTCCATGCTTATTGTGGCATCAGGAGCCTTGACCACCAGGTGGCTTGCTGGGGCTTCACTCTTCATAACAGCACATCACCACCGAAGGGGCTGAAGATGTATGCGCTTGTGGCTGGGGACTACTTGCCTGCCGAGACTTCGCTGATGCTAAGGTGCTGGGGCAACAGTGGGCCATTGGCATTACCGATGGCCGTACCTCCTGGGATTTGTGTACCTACCGCATGCAGCCAAGGGTACTATGAGTATGTGAACCATGGTGAGGTTGGCAGCATCAAGGTGTGTAAGCCTGCTAACTCTAGACTCTGCTTGCCCTGTAGTACAGATTGCCCAGAAGACTCGTATGAGTCATCTCCTTGCAATGCAAAAGCTGACCTTGTTTGCCAGTTTGACTGCTCGAGGTGTGCCACAGATGAGTGCCTGTCATTCTGCTTATCACAGAAGCAGACCAAGAGCCGCAAGTTGATGGCTTTTCAGATGCGCATCTTTGTAGCAGAGATTGTGTTTGCCGTCATCTTGGTACTCAGCGTGTCAGTAATCTCTTGCCTGTATGTCCGGCACAAGCTTCGACATTGCCAATGCTCGAATAGGGAGCTGAGACTGGCTAAGAGCACAGCCTACTCTTTCCGGAAGGATAACATGAGGATCCAGCCTGATGTGGAGGATTTGAAGATCAGGAGAGCTCAGGAATTCTCCTATGAAGAGTTCGAGCAGGCAACTGGCGACTTCTCAGAGGATTCACAAGTTGGCAAAGGCAGCTTTTCATGTGTATTCAAGGGCATACTGAGAGATGGGACGGTGGTTGCTGTGAAGCGTGCAATAAAAGCATCAGATGTGAAGAAGAGCTCAAAGGAGTTTCACAATGAACTTGACCTCCTATCCAGGCTCAACCATGCACATTTGCTGAACCTGCTTGGTTATTGCGAGGATGGCAGTGAGAGGCTCTTGGTTTATGAGTTCATGGCTCATGGATCCCTGTACCAGCATCTGCATGGCAAGGATCCAAACTTGAAAAAGGGACTGAACTGGGCAAGGCGGGTCACCATTGCTGTCCAGGCTGCTAGGGGAATTGAGTACTTGCATGGCTATGCTTGCCCTCCTGTAATTCATCGGGACATCAAGTCGTCAAACATATTGATTGATGAGGATCACAATGCGCGTGTTGCTGACTTTGGTCTATCTATATTGGGTCCTGCAGATAGCGGTACCCCACTGTCCGAGCTGCCAGCAGGGACTCTTGGCTACCTTGATCCTGAGTACTACCGTCTCCATTACTTGACTACAAAATCTGATGTCTACAGCTTTGGGGTTGTTCTCCTGGAGATACTAAGTGGCAGAAAAGCGATCGACATGCAGTTCGAGGAAGGGAACATTGTTGAATGGGCAGTACCACTGATTAAAGCAGGGGACATTTTTGCCATCCTTGATCCAGCCTTATCACCTCCCTCAGACCTTGAGGCCCTCAAGAAGATTGCTTCTGTGGCATGTAAGTGTGTCAGAATGCGGGGGAAAGACCGGCCTTCCATGGATAAGGTGACAACAGCTCTAGAGCATGCCCTTGCACTGCTGATGGGCAGTCCCTGCATTGAGCAGCCCATTCTGCCGACTGAGGTTGTTCTTGGAAGCAGCCGCATGCATAAGGTATCACAGATGTCCTCTAACCACTCTTGCTCAGAGAACGAGCTTGCTGACGGGGAGGACCAGCGGATTGAGTACAGGGCACCTTCCTGGATAACTTTTCCTAGCGTGACCTCATCACAGAGGAGGAAATCATCTGCATCCGAAGCTGACATCGTTGGCCGAAGGACCACAGATGGTAGGAATGTCGGGAGCAGCATAGGTGATGGACTGCGGTCACTGGAGGAAGAAATCGCTCCGGCTTCACCACAAGAAAACCTGTACTTGCAGCACAACTTCTGAGGAAATTTCAGGAGATGCAGAAACCAGAGCAGTGACTCATTGCTGAGCAGCATTTTAAGTTCGGACTTCATGCCCTGTTGCTAAATCCAAATGCATTACAGTGTTTATACGTCCTATCTAGCAGGCCGTCTAAAAACAGAGAGAGCTAATTAGTACTGGAAGAATTTTTTTAGCATCCAGAAGCATTTCTTTGTAGATTCATATGGTCCCTTTCTTTTCCTGGTACAATTTATCTTCTGATGGCTGCAGTTGATGGATGATCTTGTATCCTTAGCTTGCAAAACTGTGTAGTTTCCTTAATCCTTCAGATCATCTCTTTGGTTCGCGATGCTGTTTCTGCATGCTAAATGGCAATAGCTTTGGGAACCAACTGCACGTCTGTGTCACCATGTTCAACATTCTTTCACTTATGTTCCTGTGGAAGGTTTCTTCTGTTGCTTTATTTGTGATTCGCAGTAACAGGTTGGCTGCCCATTCTTCTCTTCAGAGACAGGTAGAAGTGATTCTCAGAGGTCTACCTCAGCAATGGCTACTTTCATGTTCCATGACCTCTTTAGGATGCTGTTTTCAACACAATGGAAGACAGGTTGTTGCTAACCAATTAATGTTGCTTGGACCTAACAATATTGCCATTATATCTGATGTCTGATGCCAATGCTTCTTTCAGAAGTCATCTTTGTAAGACCGTACGTACTGAGGCCTTGTTTAGATGATGGTTGGGAATCAGTATTTGGTACTGTAGCATTTTCGTTTGTATTTGACAATTATTGTTCAATCATGGTCTAACTAGGCTCAAAAGATTCGTCTCGTAATTTACAATTAAATTGTGTAATTAGTTATTTTTTTATCTACATTTAATACTCTATGCATGTGTCTAAAGATTTGATGTGATGGAGAGAGAGTAAAAAAACTTGGAATCTAAACAAGGCCTGAATGAATTTATTTGCTCCTGGGACAGAAAAGATACCATCAATAATGTCTCAGGCTTTCATCTTTCCATATTTAATCCCTCGCGATCAGTATTGGCCTTCGCCTGGGACAAGAGCGGTGTTGCAAATGTCATAATGCTAGCTCTACTAACTCAATAATGTCTATTTTGTGACTGTATATGGCATTTTTCTTTTGTAAAAAAAAATGTTTCCCCTTTAAAAACTATATATGATGCAGGTTACACGTGGGCAACCCACAACATGAATGTATAAGAACTAGCAGTTGCCTTTTATTGTTGAACATAGGCGAGTTCGGATCTATTAACTCAAGTACTACTGACAAAAGAGCTGGCTAACTATTAGCTAAGGGATGTTCGGATCCAAATATATAGTTAATAGGTGATTGTATTGGTGGATTGTTCATAATGCCCTTTTATCGTGGAATGGCAAAATAGTTTTTTGCCCATCTATTAGCTATTATCTGGATTTAGACATCTGATGAGACAACCATTAGCTGGGCTATTAGAAGTCCTGTTTGAATCCATTACATATAGTTTTAGTAACAAACTATTAGAGCTACTGCATAGCACTATGAGATCTCCCTCATCCCAATTCTCGGCCCAATTCTTTGTGCGTGACTATGTTCTTGCATATGCATATACATAGTTCTAGTCAGGATTATCAATCCCATTTTGGTACTGGCGGGGATGACAATTATATCTTTGTTCTACCAGACAAAACAGAATGTAATATCGACCAAAATACCGGCTATTCCAATGATTCCAGTAAGTAGTTCTGGCTATGCCGGTACAAGACTCTTAGGGCCTGATTGGTTGTTTTTATGTCCTAGCCTGGATCATATCAGCTCAACCAAGCTCTATTGAGCTAGGCTAGGCGCATGAAATGGCTCACTGTTTGGTTGCCTGTATCTTATTAGCTTGGCTGAGAGGTGATGATAGATATGTGCGGTTTGCCTTAGTGCGGTCTTCAACGATGACTTTGACTGTTAGTTTATCATGTATTATATCTTTTATGGAAAAACATGATCGTTATTAATTACTACTATTTCTAAATACAAATCCAATGTAACCAAACTTTGTAGTACGACTTTTCATATGACTAGTTTGAATTTTAAAATACTTGCACGCCTTATATTTTGGTATAGAGTGAGTACATGGTTACAACTTACTAGGTACTCTAACTTGACATCAAATTTGTCCTTGATGAAAAATTCACAATGTGATTATTTAACATAATTATGATGTCTGCTACCACCCATTTTTTTTTAACTTAATACCCAGTTTTATGTGGAGAAAAAAAATCTTATTAAGTGGTGGATTGGACCAACTAAAATAATTTAGGGAGTAAATTGAACAAAAAATAGTTTTGGGTTATTTGTACACATGGCAAATTTGAGGAGTAATCAAAAAAATTTCCAAACCAAAAAGCAATCTTATTTAGGGATGGATTTGACCAACTGGTATAGTTGGAGGGAGTAAGTTGAACTAAAATTAGTTTAGAGCCATTTGTGTTGCACACACCAAAGTTTTTCCCCTAAAAGCTACAACCCCTCCTAGGGTCTCCTCCCCACTGCCACCTTGGTCCCTCTCCTCTCTCCCTCCTGGCGACCTTGCTAGCGGACAGAGGAGTGGGGACCTACTCATTCGTAGTTGTAGTTTCTTGTAGGATCTTGTTGGTGGCATCGACGAGGCATTGAAATAAGATCTCTCCAATGTCGGTGCAGGTCAGTGAGAGTATGTCCGGTCTGTTGATTTTGTATGATCTTAGCTTGTATGTTCATCAAGGGAAATAGTTGGTTGGCTTTTGATGTAATGATTTTGACCTCTTCTTTCAATTTGTTCTGTGCAAGGTCTAGTTCCTACAGCACAATGTTCTGATGGTGAAGTAAGCCTGCATTATGTGGGTAATAGATCTCATTACTAGCGGTGAGTAGCTTTTCAGTCTTTAAAACCTTGTATGGAGAGAGTATTTCAGCCTGTTCGGCAGGCCGTAAACGATCGTGGATTATTTACTGCTGACTGGTTTGGTGTGAGAGAAAAATACTACTCCAGCTTATAATCCACGATCGTATACGAGCAAGCGAACATGCTGAATTTGTAGGTGAGCTCCGGTGGGTGTCGAACACCGGAAAGAAAAAACAATCAGTTTGATCTTAAATGAACACTTATTTTTCAGATGTGGTTTTGGCCAAATTGTTATTCTTTAGTACTGACTATTATTTTCCATGATAAATATCTGATATGGTGCATTTTTTTAGTGTCTTTATTCATAAAATAAACAAAAAAAATTTGAGCCTTATTTATGCAGAAATTTGGACTTTTCTTACCGTAGTTACCATTTTTTTAAACCACTGTAGTTACCATTTAAAAGTGCATTCCCACGCCTTACCTGATTAAACGAGATAGGATCCGTGGCCTACGAAATAAACAGACAAGCAAAGCTCTGCCGTCCAGACTCGGGTGCGTCTGATGTCCTTGATAGGCGCAGGCGCAGTAGATTTACATGGACCAGGTCCGTATACCCAGAAACTTCCCCAACTCCCGCAATTGGATGCCACTATTTCGAAAGTTTAGATGATTTTTGTAAAAAGCTTCCATTTTGTGGCTGTTGATTTCTTGGTAAATAAGAAGAAAAAAACGGCAACCGATTATTCAAGTTGAACGTCACACCCATCTTCATAAAAAAACGCAGAACAATCCTATAAAGATTACACCTGGTTCAGCGCAAACAATATAGGAAGAACTAGATAGAAGAATTAGAATAGGGGGTAGAAATTTTATGGAAAACTTTTTACTATCTTACTCCTGGCGCTGATCATGTCATTTTGAATGTCGAGATTCCAAAAGAGTTTTTACATGTTGCAAATGACCTATATGTAAACTTCAGTTTCTACTAGCAAACTAACCACCTTTTATACATGCAAAAATTATGTACACATCGAACCTTATATCTATTGTTTAAATTAAAAGGATTAAAACCAAAATCTTGGCTAAAAGAACTGAATATGAAATTTAGGTTAAGTTTTCTTCTCCATGCTCCAGGGAAAGAAAAAAAGGAAGCGCAACATACCAGAACTGTCCTATGGACCCAGAGTACCCACCTCACCCTCACTTTGGTTGGGTTGTTTGTCATAGCCAGTATCCTCACCTCACCCAGAACCCACCAATCACAGCCCACCTTTGTATTCTCTCCCAGACGTACCCCCTACAAAACCACCACCAAAATCTCTCACAACCCTTGAGGCCTTGACACAAGACACGCACAAAGGTGGGCCATCACAAGAACACACACACACAAGGCAACACGGTCTCAATTCTCCACACCACACGACCACCAGCTCAGCTCTCACTAAACCCCATCCACTCTTTTATCATCGTCTCCTTCCCTCCCTCCCTCCCTCTCCATTCTCAGCTCAGCTGCGTCCTCCCGCCATCCATGGCAAATGCTTCTCTGCAATCCTTTCTTCTCCCGCAGCACCATTCTTTCGCCAGCACCGGTGGCAGCCATGACGGCTCCCCTTCTGCCCTGCTCAAGCTCTCCACCAACACCGGAGGCAGCATTTCCTTCAGGCTCCACCCCAACACCTCCCGCTCGGTGACCACAACCTCGACCACCAACTCGTCAGCTCCAACTCCGGTGGCCCCGGCAGCATCAGCAGCAGAAGAAGACTCGTCACCAGCCCCCTCCCTCGACCTCCTCGGCCGCCATCTCGTGGCGGGGGACTACCGCCAGGCTGACGAGACCACCCGGGCGCTCATCATCGACCTTGCCGGAGAGTCTGCGAGGCGCCGAGGGTACGTCTTCTTCTCCGAGGTCCAGTTCATCTCCACCGAGGACCTTCGCGCCATTGACGAGCTCTGGAAAGAGCACAGCAATGGCAAGTTCGGCTACAGCGTGCAGCGGCGGCTCTGGGAGAAATCGCAGCGCGACTTCACCCGCTTCTTCATCAGGGTCGGCTGGATGAAGAAGCTGGACACAGAGGTAGAGCAGTACAACTACAGGGCCTTCCCTGATGAGTTCATCTGGGAGATGAAGGATGACACACCTGAGGGTCACCTGCCGCTCACCAATGCCCTCAGGGGCACACAGCTCCTGGGGAACATCTTTACCCACCCGGCCTTCCAGGAGGACAACCAGGAAGACGAAGCTGCAGCAGAGGAGAGTGCCACCACTGGTCAAAGCAAAGATGATAACAAAGGGAGGGAGAGACCAAAGTTCATGAAAGATTTCAAGCCTAATTATTCCTTTTGATTGAGGCTGGCAAAAAAGGCATCGGAGTTTGTGATGCAGAGATGCTGGCATGGTGTAATTGATTTAAAAGATCATGTATCTGTAGTTATGTTTGGGCTACTTTGTCTTAAAACATGCATGAAAGATTGTGCAATATATTACAAATATATAATTGGTTCAGGTTTTTGGTCTGCACATGATGCTTGAGAAAAGGAGAAATAGGCTGCTGACGACAGCCACAAATATTAATTATGAGGAAAGCATGGATGCAATGCATCTCTAATCTCTTAACACATTCTGATGGTATCTATATAGACCAACGCACTGCTGAATCGGTTGCATGCATTTTCATTCAGCATGCAACATCCTACCAAGTACCAAGCAAAGATTTCCAGGTACTCCATTTCCTCTGCATCCATGACGCTTCTCAAAAATAGGAGCAGATCTTTTTGCAGGTACTCCATTTCATTTTGCATCCATGATCCTTCCCAAAAATAGGAGCAGAGTTCTTTTTGAGGCAACCCACAACCAGTACATAAAAAGGTTGTTCATCATGGGAGTGATGGAGAACCATCGGTTTTCAGCTTATCACCTCCACTTGTTTCCTGTCAAGTGAACACGACTGACGTGAGCAAACCTACTTTGTCCACATCTTGGCACTAGGCAATTAAATGAGCCTAGAGCATGATAGAAAGTTTTTCCGAGAAAACTACCCCTCTTCTGTCTTATGAGTGTCACATTCCCTTTCCCTTCTCAAGCGCATGGACAGAGCCTTCGAGTATGCTGATGTGAACCATCACATGTGAGCCGCTCATCCATCTGCATGTATAAGCATGCTCCTGGATTCTGAAATAGAAACCAGAAGAAAGGCAGTCAGTTCCACTTCCACATTTTAAATGTGACCATTTTATGTTTACTAGCAAAACATCAAAGTAGAAAGCACAAACATATAACTGAAAAAAATCTAGTCAATAGACTCTACCAGCATCCCTCGTGTAGCATTGAGCTTAACTTTGGCAATTCCTAATGTTGCTAAATCAGGCATTTAACTGGGGACCAATGCATCGATACCATAAGCAACAAATACGGTTTTCATTATTTAAATTAAAATAGATGAGGCATAAAAGTTAAATTCTTGAATCTAATTTTGCACATACTCTGAGTCTTTGATTGTGGGAAAAAACCAATAAATGACAACAAAACATAAGATTCCTTTCGAAAGGTATCTAACAAAAAGATGAAGAAAGAGGAGAACACAGTTTAGGTGGCTTTAAGGATTGGTGTTGCTGCTATAGTTTTTTTTTCTTCTTTTTTTTTCCAAAAGTAGCCTGATAAATTTCTCCTCAATCCACCGAATCCTCTCATTTATCACCACCCACTGTTTTTTTTGAGCGAAAAATACAGCAGGGGAGGCCCCCACTGTGAGATTTTATTGAAGGAACTGTAACACAGAAATCTTCTTGTTTTTGGCAAAAGAGAAAAGTCTTGGAAACTCGGGGATGGATCTACTGTTCTCTTCTGGTCAGACCTATGGAATGATCACCACCCACTGTCATGTGTGTGAAGTTCTAGATCTTGCATCCAAATCCCATTTGGTATGACACCAGCTAGATATTTGTGGTGCTGTCTCAACTTTGTTAGTGCCAAAGCAGCGACATCATAATATCTAAGATAATAAGTTTGATCATTTAAAGTATGTTAAAATCAAAGCTAAAGTTGAGTAGCCGTCTCAAATTTGTTAGTGCCATAGCAGAGACATCATAATATCTAAGATAATAAATTTGATCATTTAAAGTATGTTAAAATCAAAGCTGATCCAATGAGGCAGAGAAAACCATGGGTTTGTGGGATCATTCGTGTTTGTTTCGGATTAAAATCCGACTGTCGGTTGGCCTGCCACAGGGAGTTTGGCGGATGGTGGGCAAAATCACGCTGCAGGAGATCAGAGCACAGTTCATTTTCTGCAGTGGGCGAACCGATGATCAGCGACCGCGGCTGTGTAAATGCAGCTCGGTTCTCGAGAGAACAGAAACAAACAAGCACAAAGTAGCAATTGTGGCTTGGATAGCTGGCCAAACAATGAATTTTGTCAGGCCCAAAACGTATATGTAATGATACTCTTCAGATGGGCTTAGGTCGCAAGGATCACGTTGTGAAGTTAAATAGTTTGGAAGCCAAGTTCTCTCTTTAATTAAGAATATGTCTATTGCAATTTAGGAAGGTAGGATCGTATCAAAAAGACCCCCTCAATAGTTGACTTAAGGGCCAAGTTATCTTTATACATATAAAATGAAGGGGGTATATCATGGCTCAAGTTCATTAAGGAGAAGCAAAGGACTACCCCCTTCACCTCTTAGCTCTCCAGATCCCTTGTGCTGCCTGTGTGCCAGCTTCCCATGGCCACTGCACACTCCCCTTATCCCTCCTAAATTACTAGCCATAAGCTGATAAGCACATTTTGTTGGTCAAGTGTTGAGTATTTTCAGAAATTGGACTAAGCGCAGCACAGTGAATGTCAGTTTCAAGTAGTTCATAAACCACATAACCAGAAGAGACACAAGATATCCATCCAATATGACCTGAGTATGGAAACATCCATTTTCTAGATATAAAACCTATAACAGTCTGCATGTGGTCAAACAGCTAAATGTGAAAAATGAGATAGACAGTACTCCAAGATTGTTTTATTTTAAAGTAAGTAAAATTATCATTCATACCAAGCTGGTTGGAGCTTCATCAACAACTTCAGCAGGTTGATCTGGTCCAAGGCTGGGAAAGCAGCCAGTCTTGCATCTCATATATTTCTGCAAACTGGTTCGAATAATTCAGCTCAAGTAAGTGTTATCCTGAATGGATGGATGAACAGAAGAACACATACAGAGAAACAAAAACATTGCTCCAGTTTGTATTATCCAATCTCAAGAAAGTTTCCTTGGGAATTTAGATGATGATCTAACATGGACGAATTTTTTGGCCATCAAGTGAGAATTTGATGATGAATCTATTTTCACATCAAAAACAAAATCTAGATCTAGCAAGCTCCCAAACTAACATGAACACTAATTAACATGCACAAATTCCTATCATGAAAGACCTACTAACAAAATGATCACGGGTACATAGGATCCAGATCAGGTCCACTCCACAACAATTTTCCCAACAATTTATAGCAATAATATTACTGACAGCGCTCATGATGTCATGCAGGTTTAATAGAAGTTACATTTGCTTTACATTTGAGCATGGTATATATACCCTTCAGTTTTCAGCTTGGGTCTTATAAACTATATGAATTATCTCATGCTAGCAACTATGGAATAATCTACACAGACTGTACAGAAAACAGGCAAACCATACTAACACAGCGGTGATTTCTTAGCATTCATCACTTTGTGGACTACAGGCACAAGAAACCCATCTCTTCCCAGCAATTTTTTTGAGGGGGGTAAAATTTTCCTCACATTTTCTTTGTTTAAACAAGTAACTGATAATAGTTGATGACTTGATATCAAACTTGGCTCTGGCATGATTATCTATACATTTCCAATAGGGCTGGCTGATTGTGACATCACATCCAAATGGAGGATAGCTGGAAATGAAAATTAGTTGTTTTTTCTAGGATAAGAAAACCTCACGGGTACCCAAAATGACTATGTACTCAGACTCAGACATTCTGTCAGGGAACCGAAAATTCTGCACCCATGCAATGGAGCACCCAAAAAATACTTCATGGTGTTGGGACTACAGCAAACACAACTGATGTGCCAAAGATCCGAATTTGAAATTGTTATGTGCTTGTGATGAGGTTGAATTCAGATGGCATCACCTCTGGGACAGTATCTTGTGTAATTCTCTAGTCTTACCCTACCCTTTCAGGTATAAAGCTTAAGTGGACCCTAGTAAAAATGATACTCAACAATAAATATACACCCAGCCTAACTATTGTTAGGGCAGAGCTACACTAAGCACACCCCTTGCCTCCCCATTTTGCTCCAGATTCCAATTCAGTCTATATGGGGTGTTCCTTTTCCAGAGACCTAAAAATCTGTCTTACTCTCACCCAATAGCATAGCCAAAACCTAGGACAAGTAACATATGCACCTGCAGCAGAATCCATGCACGAGGACATAAAAAAAATAGGATATCAATGCAAATTGTGTGTTGGTGCTGACAGATTGATAGCAGTTGAAAATTGAAAAAAAAAAGAGATGTAAATAGCAAAAGACATTTATCAAGTTTGTAGGTAACAGCTTCCATTATACTACTGATGGTCCCATCCAGATGCAATCTACTTGGCTATTCAATTGATAAGTTAGGTTCTGCGAAGTAATCTCTCAGTGAACATTTACTTCAAGCTCACCCCTGATGGAACTTTGCTACATGACTGGTCGTCTAAACAGAATTGCTATAGCGTGGCATGTCATTTGTAATTTGAGGATAATCAAATGAACTGTAAAGATGGATGTAATTTGAAGATACACAATTGGACTTACATCTCACATTTGTTCAGCACAGAGAGCCTGCTTGGAACACATGATTGTCCTCTTACTTTGCAAACCAAGCTGCAGGATTCCCCGGGCCTAAATTCCATTTGGGATTTCATAAAGCAGTTCCTAGGTGCACATTCACTTTAGAGAAATAAGGTGCTTAAAGTGGAAAGGCCTTACCTTCCTACTACAACGTTAATGCCCAACAACTTTGATACAGAACTAGATTCAGTTGATCCTGCAGAATGTTTACATTCCATGATCATTTCCAACCAGACGATTCAAAAAAAATGCATCATAAGCATTAGGAATAGACAGAAGGTAGAGCTGCTACCATTGACTCTGTCCAGATTTCAGTCAAGACAAGATAATAGGGCAATATCTTTTGGCTATCAAAATTCTCAAATAAGTCAATAGATAAATCATAAATGCCATCGCGTGCCCCAGCCACAATTCCAGGCCATAGCATATGCTACATATCTCTAGTAATTCTAATGCTGCTAGCAGTGAATATTTGAAAACATGATAATTCCAGTCTACAAGTAATGACCTGAGAACATGTTACAATTGATAAGTTGTAATATAGCCAAGAAATATGGTTCATAGTTTGTCATACCTGATAAATTTTGGTGCACTGAAAAACAGTGATGGAAGTCACTGGCATAGGCATTTTCATGAACCTGGTAAATTGAAAGAGCAACTTAGTTAGTTTGAACTTCTTTGGACAAGCAATTGTTGCAACTAACGTTAAAAGATACGAGACTGAAAAAACTCTGTTTTAGTTTAAACAAGAAAGATATGCCATGGATTCAAAAAAAAAAGATATGCCATAAAGTAGAAAAATTATTGTACTGGCACTCTAAGGGGGGAAGGAAAGGCAGTACCACACTTGCAGAGCTATGGCGGCATCTTCCCATGCAGAAATCGAAAACATTTGTGTATGTTCCTGGAGAAAATTAACGGTAGACTTCATTTGCCATATTCCAAATTCACCTTAGCAATTAATAACTTCAAGCATCTTACCAGCAGTAACTGGCTTAGCTACCTTCAGCTTCAGCACATCTTCTTTCTTGATCTGTCAAAAAGGTCGAGTAAAATATTTATGAAACAATTCGTTTTTGTCTTCCAGAGCTGGTACAACTTATTAGGATTTACCTTAGAAGGATTCAAACAGCAAGAAACACAATATTCATATGAACTGCAGCACTGTAAATCAAGTTTGCAGCCCCTGGATTATGTCACGAAGACTTATGTCAGGCTTTGCAGGGTAACCAGTTTTGTTGGAGTTTTGCATATAATATGGTAAAATGAAAATAGTTAACTCACTGGCAGGAAAAGCGGTCCCCTGTTGTTGGGCAGCAGTGAGACCATGGATTGATTGAAAGTGCAGAGCATACATAACCTGCGAAGGGTAGTGTTTTATCAGTGAGAGATAGTTGTCAGATAGTGCAGCATTTGTTGGAAAAATTATCTTAGCATGCAAGACAAAGGCGCAGGAGTATTACCATTATCATCAGAGATCAGATGCCGCCCCTGAACAGTGCTTCTGCACACAATTGGTTCAATAAAGCCAATGTCCTTCCTGCACAATATTTAAAGTTCTTTCCTTAGCTTTACTGAAATATAAACTTTAAAATTGCTCTCATATTCAGAATGACAAGAATATCCAAATACTAGACTGAAGCAATTCACTGATAACCATGCTGCCTTACGCAATGAAAACTTTGTCCAGGTCATAGAAACAAGGTTAAAGCGCAGTTTGATTCAATGATTCCAGAACTAGTAACTTGTAGCTAGCTAACTGCTCACCACCTTTACATTGAAACATTTCTATTCGTCCCTACCCTTTTCATGTACCTCTCTTTCTTCTTTACTTGCCTAATGATCCACACTGCTTCCTTCCACAATTCCATCTCTCCTAAGCTCCCTCACCCTTCCCTCATCTAATCCTACATTCCTTCTGCTAGCGATTTGTGACAGTGAACTCAAAATCAAACAGCCCATTGATAAAACTGAACATTGTCAAAGATTGGGCTATTTTCATGATAATCAAAGAGGTAAATGCCACTGATATTTCACAATATATTGCCTTTTCCCCAATCAGTAATCGAATTTAACAGAGGAAACAAAAATAAAGGAATGGTAGGAAACAGAGGAAAGGGATAGGAATAGAGTGTGAAAACAGAGGATTGGAAAAACGCTGAGGTGTTTGGAACGCAGGAATCCATAACATAGGAATAAAAACATGAGAGTGATAAACTAATATCAGCATCTCTAGTAATAGTGGATCAACTTATTGTATTTTATAATTAACTGGTGTCATTTAATAGCGTGCAGCTGTTACCTATGTGCCTCCAAGGCTCCAACCCCGTATGCATTGTTGTAAAAAAAACCATATGCATTTAATTCTCTCTATCCATTCACCGTACATATGCAGCTCGTCTATTCATCAATAGTTAACAAGCAGCGAGAGGCATTGAACAGCCGTAGGAAAGTTTCCAATGAGCTCAGAGCTCATTTTCTGATTCCTCCAAAAGTACAGGTGCAGCTGCTGTTCCTTTGGAAAATTTCCTACGGTTTCCCTTGTTCCAAACGATGAGAGAGAAGATATTTCCTCTGGAATGAGTTTCCTGTACCATTCCTACACTTTTCCTACAATCCAAACGAGGCCTAATGTTCAAAATTAGCTTGGCATTCACCTTCCCCCCTCACAGTATTCATCAATACTAGAATTAAGCATTGGGTCCCAGCCCGTGACCAAGTGGATCCTGACTGGTGCAACTACTCGCCTTTATCTACAAGGAACTTCCAACTGCTGAGAGTTACATCGACTGCGTGCGACGAGCACGGGCAAAGATTCGGGGCCCTGACAACGGCAGGAAGGAGGGTGTGGATCTCACCGGATACCGGAGACGGGGGTAGGGAAGCAGGCGCAGGCCGCGACGGCGACGGCGGCGAGGCGGAGGATCCGGCCGAGGGGAGGGCGCGGACTGGCCATCCCGGCAGCGAAATCGGTGAGACGCAGAAGCAACAAATTGGGCCTTTTTTTTAACAAAACTTTCTCAGCCGCTCTGCTTTCTTGCCACGGTGGCAGAGCCGTTTCGCTTCTCTCTCTCTCTCTCTCTCTCTCTCTCTTGGGTGAACGGTGATGAGCTAGACACTCCCCACCAATTTAGGGGTGTTTGATCTCACTTCCTAAAATTTAATGGACTAAAATGTTTTAGTTATTTTTTAGCATCTTATGACTAGTGGGGTTAAAGTGTTTTAGTCATTTTTTAGTTAGTTTGTTTGAAACTGTAGTCTCTAATAAAGTGACTAAAGTTTAGTCACTAGACTTGAGGTGAGATCAAACAACCCGCCATTGATTCTCGACAAAATAAAAGTGTATTTAGTTTCATATGGAATGCAAAATACAAAATACAAAATGTCAACTTTTTTGGAATGATGAAATGCAAAATGCCACAATTTTTAATGGTGTGTTTAGTTCCATCCAAAATGCAGAATGCCAACACTCTCAACCCAAAATTTTGCCTGTTTTTTAGCCTCCAGGTTACCAAATCCAAAATACCAAAACACTTTTTGGGTACAATTTCACTATGGTGTTTAGTTTCATTTTATAAAATGATGAGCCAAAACATCAATTTTTTTTAGTAAAAAGGGGAACTAAACAGGCCCTTATAATGGAAACGTGTAAAACTAAAGTATAAGTCAAGCTTATCTTAAAGTATTAATGATCTTTGAGAATGGCTTATACTTTGACATATCTAAAGTATTTTTTAATAAGACGCGTGTTCAACGTTTTGTCCAATGTCGACGGCCAAACAAATAAAATAATAAATACGGGGAAGTACGTAGAAACTGTTAAGGTTTATATTTATCGACTAGACTAGATGGCTGAGGCTTTATTAAGTTTTTCTTGAGCTTTCTTAAATGGATAGAGCATATTTTTCAACTTTTAAATTACATGTCAGTCGGATTTCAACCCTAAACTACGAAGTCAAGTAATAGACACCCTTCTCATCGGTTTAAATCGAACCAATTCGGTTCAAGTTAATCTCATAGGTTAAACTAGAAAAATATGAATCTAGTATCTTCTTTTAAATATTCGAGTACTAGAACTTTGGTTTAGATCATTCTTCATCCAAGATAATTCTAAAATACATAAAAAAAAATCTGAGTTTTTGAAATCATTAATCGTAAACCCGCATTTCTAAGTCCCAAATGATTTCAAATAAAAAAAAGTCTTCAAAACTAATGTTGGCATTCAATTAACAAGATCCAAATAGGGGCCTAGATGCTTTTGATCTCTCGCTTTTTTGGGTAATTGGTGACAACATATACCAAGGAGTTAAAAGAATATGGGTTTCAAGCCAATTCCATACACAAGGTATATTGTGGACATGAACATGAGTTTTGTAGCACTTATCCATAGCATGAGACACATGAATTAGAGAGGATAAGTGCTTCAAAACTAAACTTGTAGACTCTCCCTATATATGTGCTAAAGGTTTTGGGTATAACTCTTGCACATATGTATGGATATGGGTTTGGGAGAGCTTTTACTAGTAAATCAGACATGGTATGCAGACATGTCTTTGAAGCGCGCATATAGTGTAAAACATCCTTAGTACCCACCATCCTATAGATACCACTTGAAATACTTAGAACAAGATATTAGAGCCAAAGGAATTTAAACTTCTATCTTAGTTCTCATCACATCAAGCAAGCATATTCTAGCAAAGCATCACACAAGTAACATTTTATCGTGTACTACATATGTGCATCACACTCAGAATTTAGCATTGAACATTAACCATTCATACACTACTTTCAAACTTTCAGTAGTATACAAAGTCGTGTATTACATAACACATACTATAAAGATTTTAAATATGCCCCTACCAACAGCCTTCGCAAAATTGACACTCCCAAGTCCCAACATGAACCTCGCATTATTGTCACTCTCAACATTGTATCCTTGATTTCCTTGCTATCTCATCCATTTGAATTCCTTCTATATGTTTTAGCCATCTGAAAAGACAATTGTACCCCTGGTTTCAGTTGAGCACAAATAAATGAAGCAAAGAGGCAGGTACCTGCCCACAGCTCAGCAAAACTTACTAGAACACTGGTAAAACACTAGTTCTGTATATGCTGAATACACTCAAGAAAAGTCCAGTGTAAGTAGGAGAGATGAATATGCTTTCTGCAAATCAGTACTCATGCAAAACAAAGACAGTCTGCAGACATCTCAAGTAAAGACAGCGGTGGATCCATATACTGATAAAGAGCACATAATCTAAATGGAAGAATGGCAATAGATACTTCCAGATCCCAAAGCTAGAATATTGGATATAAAAGTAGATATTAGCACATTGCTGCAGTTTATTGGACCTTCAAAAAAAATCAACCAACCAAAGATGGAGTGTTGCAGTCGAACTAAATAAATAGCACCAACTATATGCATTCCTGATGTACAAATGTCCTTATATCCATTTAGCATCTAATTAAAAAGGTTGGTCATAATCAACTTTCTGTACAGACTTGTATGACTGAAGAAGTTTACATGACAGTGCCAAATGGTATAGGATTACTAGCTTTCTTAGAATACTACTGATAGGCAGAAACCTGTGCTGAAACAAACTTGCCTGCTGTGATCCAATGAGGTACCTAAACATATGACACCATTTCCGAACCCCAACAAAAAAAGGTGAAGTGTCAACACAGACACTACAGTGCACTGGACTTTCAAAGAACCACACAAAGATTGAATAAGCGCAGCTGCAAAAACAGCCTAATTCTATATGTTGCTGAAATTACAAGAATTAAAATCTTAAAAAAAATTGCTACTTCGCATGTTGATTGATAGAAAATAAGCCCAACATAGGCCATGAAAAGATCATTTTGGGTGAGGATGTAATAAATATCAGAAAGAATGCCCTTCTCAGAGAATGTAATAAATAAAATGATTTGTAAAAGATTAATGGTATTTATTACAGGATTAATGGCGTTTTTCCAAGTAAGAGAAAAGGAAAGCTCTGTAAAACTGTGACCCATCGCTTCGCATTGGTCTGAAGCACACATAATGTTCACTAAGTATCTGCACAAATAATGATTTTCAGGTATGCACAAAGCTCTTAATAATGGCAGTGCTTCTAGAGTCAAATTTACAGTGTACAAAAACCTTTGTACTGCTGCTGAATGGTAGGTATTCCAGCAGCTGCACCAACCAAATACGACAGTGCCCCCTACAATTGTAAAAGTTAGCATCACACTATGCATAATAGTTAATTCAGAAGATTACAAAACTTAGAATTACCCAGATAAGTTATGCTGAGGAAATGCTTGGAGCACAAGAGTTCACTTCTTTTACAGGAAATGCTTGAGAACCATATGACAAAATGCCTTTGCACATAAAGGCTAGCTAGCTATTGCTTGCAGCAAAATCATGAATCTGTAAGATCTCTAGTAGCTAACTAGCCAAGCTTTCAACATCGTTTTAAACACACTGAATTGCTCTCATATTCAGAATGACAAGAATATCCAAATACTAGACTGAAGCAATTCACTGATAGCCATGCTGCCTTACGCAATGAAAACTTTGTCCAGGTCATAGAAACAAGGTTAAAGCGCAGTTTGATTCAATGATTCCAGAACTAGTAACTTGTAGCTAGCTAACTGCTCACCACCTTTACATTGAAACATTTCTATTCGTCCCTACCCTTTTCATGTACCTCTCTTTCTTCTTTACTTGCCTAATGATCCACACTGCTTCCTTCCACAATTCCATCTCTCCTAAGCTCCCTCACCCTTCCCTCATCTAATCCTACATTCCTTCTGCTAGCGATTTGTGACAGTGAACTCAAAATCAAACAGCCCATTGATAAAACTGAACATTGTCAAAGATTATTGGGCTATTTTCATGATAATCAAAGAGGTAAATGCCACTGATATTTCACAATATATTGCCTTTTCCCCAATCAGTAATCGAATTTAACAGAGGAATAAAAAATAAAGGAATGGTAGGAAACAGAGGAAAGGGATAGGAATAGAGTGTGAAAATAGAGGATTAGAAAAACGCAGGAAAGAAGTAGAAAGAGGTGTTTGGAACGCAGGAATAAAAACATGAGAGTGATAAACTAATATCAGCATCTCTAGTAATAGTGGATCAACTTATTGTATTTTATAATTAACTGGTGTCATTTAATAGCGTGCAGCTGTTACCTATGTGCCTCCAAGGCTCCAACCCCGTATGCATTGTTGTAAAAAAAACCATATGCATTTAAGTCTCTCTATCCATTCACCGTACATATGCAGCTCGTCTATTCATCAATAGTTAACAAGCAGCGAGAGGCATTGAACAGCCGTAGGAAAGTTTCCAATGAGCTCAGAGCTCATTTTCTGATTCCTCCAAAAGTACAGGTGCAGCTGCTGTTCCTTTGGAAAATTTCCTACGGTTTCCCTTGTTCCAAACGATGAGAGAGAAGATATTTCCTCTGGAATGAGTTTCCTGTGCCATTCCTACACTTTTCCTACAATCCAAACGAGGCCTTAATGTTCAAAATTAGCTTGGCATTCACCTTCCCCCCTCACAGTATTCATCAATACTAGAATTAAGCATTGGGTCCCAGCCCGTGACCAAGTGGATCCTGACTGGTGCAACTACTCGCCTTTATCTACAAGGAACTTCCAACTGCTGAGAGTTACATCGACTGCGTGCGACGAGCACGGGCAAAGATTCGGGGCCCTGACAACGGCAGGAAGGAGGGTGTGGATCTCACCGGATACCGGAGACGGGGGTAGGGAAGCAGGCGCAGGCCGCGACGGCGACGGCGGCGAGGCCGAGGATCCGGCCGAGGGGAGGGCGTGGACTGGCCATCCCGGCAGCGAAATCGGTGTGACGCAGAAGCAACAAATTGGGCCTTTTTTTTAACAAAACTTTCTCAGCCGCTCTGCTTTCTTGCCACGGTGGCAGAGCCGTTTCGCTTCTCTCTCTCTCTTTTGGGTGAACGGTGATGAGCTAGACACTCCCCACCAATTTAGGGGTGTTTGATCTCACTTCCTAAAATTTAATGGACTAAAATGTTTTAGTTATTTTTTAGCATCTTATGACTAGTGGGGTTAAAGTGTTTTAGTCATTTTTTAGTTAGTTTGTTTGAAACTGTAGTCTCTAATAAAGTGACTAAAGTTTAGTCACTAGACTTGAGGTGAGATCAAACAACCCGCCATTGATTCTCGACAAAATAAAAGTGTATTTAGTTTCATATGGAATGCAAAATACAAAATGTCAACTTTTTTGGAATGATGAAATGCAAAATGCCACAATTTTTAATGGTGTGTTTAGTTCCATCCAAAATGCAGAATGCCAACACTCTCAACCCAAAATTTTGCCTGTTTTTTAGCCTCCAGGTTACCAAATCCAAAATACCAAAACACTTTTTGGGTACAATTTCACTATGGTGTTTAGTTTCATTTTATAAAATGATGAGCCAAAACATCAATTTTTTTTAGTAAAAAGGGGAACTAAACAGGCCCTTATAATGGAAACGTGTAAAACTAAAGTATAAGTCAAGCTTATCTTAAAGTATTAATGATCTTTGAGAATGGCTTATACTTTGACATATCTAAAGTATTTTTTAATAAGACGCGTGTTCAACGTTTTGTCCAATGTCGACGGCCAAACAAATAAAATAATAAATACGGGGAAGTACGTAGAAACTGTTAAGGTTTATATTTATCGACTAGACTAGATGGCTGAGGCTTTATTAAGTTTTTCGTGAGCTTTCTTAAATGGATAGAGCATATTTTTCAACTTTTAAATTACATGTCAGTCGGATTTCAACCCTAAACTACGAAGTCAAGTAATAGACACCCTTCTCATCGGTTTAAATCGAACCAATTCGGTTCAAGTTAATCTCATAGGTTAAACTAGAAAAATATGAATCTAGTATCTTCTTTTAAATATTCGAGTACCAGAACTTTGGTTTAGATCATTCTTCATCCAAGATAATTCTAAAATACATAAAAAAATATGAGTTTTTGAAATCATTAATCGTAAACCCGCATTTCTAAGTCCCAAATGATTTCAAATAAAAAAAGTCTTCAAAACTAATGTTGGCATTCAATTAACAAGATCCAAATAGGGGCCTAGATGCTTTTGATCTCTCGCTTTTTTGGGTAATTGGTGACAACATATACCAAGGAGTTAAAAGAATATGGGTTTCAAGCCAATTCCATACACAAGGTATATTGTGGACATGAACATGAGTTTTGTAGCACTTATCCATAGCATGAGACACATGAATTAGAGAGGATAAGTGCTTCAAAACTAAACTTGTAGACTCTCCCACTCTCCCTATATATGTGCTAAAGGTTTTGGGTATAACTCTTGCACATATGTATGGATATGGGTTTGGGAGAGCTTTTACTAGTAAATCAGACATGGTATGCAGACATGTCTTTGAAGCGCGCATATAGTGTAAAACATCCTTAGTACCAAATACTTAGAACAAGATATTAGAGCCAAAGGAATTTAAACTTCTATCTTAGTTCTCATCACATCAAGCAAGCATATTCTAGCAAAGCATCACACAAGTAACATTTTATCGTGTACTACATATGTGCATCACACTCAGAATTTAGCATTGAACATTAACCATTCATACACTACTTTCAAACTTTCAGTAGTATACAAAGTCGTGTATTACATAACACATACTATAAAGATTTTAAATATGCCCCTACCAACAGCCTTCGCAAAATTGACACTCCCAAGTCCCAACATGAACCTCGCATTATTGTCACTCTCAACATTGTATCCTTGATTTCCTTGCTATCTCATCCATTTGAATTCCTTCTATATGTTTTAGCCATCTGAAAAGACAATTGTACCCCTGGTTTCAGTTGAGCACAAATAAATGAAGCAAAGAGGCAGGTACCTGCCCACAGCTCAGCAAAACTTACTAGAACACTGGTAAAACACTAGTTCTGTATATGCTGAATACACTCAAGAAAAGTCCAGTGTAAGTAGGAGAGATGAATATGCTTTCTGCAAATCAGTACTCATGCAAAACAAAGACAGTCTGCAGACATCTCAAGTAAAGACAGTGGTGGATCCATATACTGATAAAGAGAAGAATCCAGAACACTAGTTTGAGCATTCAGTACGTACAGGCTGACAGGGGAAAGAAATATGATGCCCCCAATGCACAGCGCTGCAGGAATTGGTTACCAAGTATGATCTGCAAGCCAACCTTCCTTTTGGCCCTCCACTTCCATGCTGATCCACAAGTTCAGGCTGACCCTGTGGCTATGGTGAGGTGGTGATGAGGAGGGCAACAGAGACACATAATCTAAATGGACGAATGGAGTTCTCAGCAAACTTGGTTGAAAAGATAATGCATCAGATAATGTGTTGTTTACACATAATCTAAATGGAAGAATGGCAATAGATACTTCCAGATCCCAAAGCTAGAATATTGGATATAAAAGTAGATATTAGCACATTGCTGCAGTTTATTGGACCTTAAAAAAAAATCAACCAACCAAAGATGGAGTGTTGCAGTCGAACTAAATAAATAGCACCAACTATATGCATTCCTGATGTACAAATGTCCTTATATCCATTTAGCATCTAATTAAAAAGGTTGGTCATAATCAACTTTCTGTACAGACTTGTATGACTGAAGAAGTTTACATGACAGTGCCAAATGGTATAGGATTACTAGCTTTCTTAGAATACTACTGATAGGCAGAAACCTGTGCTGAAACAAACTTGCCTGCTGTGATCCAATGAGGTACCTAAACATATGACACCATTTCCGAACCCCAACAAAAAAAGGTGAAGTGTCAACACAGACACTACAGTGCACTGGACTTTCAAAGAACCACACAAAGATTGAATAAGCGCAGCTGCAAAAACAGCCTAATTCTATATGTTGCTGAAATTACAAGAATTACAATCTTAAAAAAAATTGCTACTTCGTATGTTGATTGATAGAAAATAAGCCCAACATAGGCCATGAAAAGATCATTTTGGGTGAGGATGTAATAAATATCAGAAAGAATGCCCTTCTCAGAGAATGTAATAAATAAAATGATTTGTAAAAGATTAATGGTATTTATTACAGGATTAATGGCGTTTTTCCAAGTAAGAGAAAAGGAAAGCTCTGTAAAACTGTGACCCATCGCTTCGCATTGGTCTGAAGCACACATAATGTTCACTAAGTATCTGCACAAATAATGATTTTCAGGTATGCACAAAGCTCTTAATAATGGCAGTGCTTCTAGAGTCAAATTTACAGTGTACAAAAACCTTTGTACTGCTGCTGAATGGTAGGTATTCCAGCAGCTGCACCAACCAAATACGACAGTGCCCCCTACAATTGTAAAAGTTAGCATCACACTATGCAAAGATTATGTTATCACCAATGTGAAGTTGTAATCCTTCCCACGGCTCAACTTCGAACCGATTTACGATGCGATATGGCTCCCGACCCCTCCTCTCCCTCCCCCACCGTCTCGCCTCCCACCAGCCCCGCGCCGGAGTTCATCCCGAATCCGGCGGCCACCAAAACGGCCCCCGCGCCTCCTATCCATCCCAAGACGGTGGGTTCTTCCTCCCCTGTTCCCTCCCAGGAGGAGCTGCTGGTTCTGGGCGGACGCTCCAAGCAGGAGCGTTGGTGCTCTGTTTCGCCGAGCTCCTCCGCCAGTCCTAGCGGCTCGCCGCCATCCTTCCGTGACGTCGTGGTCTCTTCCTCGCGGGCTTCTTGTGCGGCGTCTTCGGCAGCGGGCGGTGGAAAGGCTGCCGTGGTGGTGGCAGGCGCTCCTCTCTCGACGACTTCTGCGGCGGCCATGGTTCCTGCGACCTCCTGAGTTCCTAGGATAACGCTTCTCCGGCGGGATCACCCTGGGCAGTGGGGTGCGGTCTTCTCGACCGGCGCTACGCGTCCAAACTCGCAGGGATGGCAGAAGGCGCTGTCACGTGGCGCACGGCGGCGGATTAGGCGTGTAGCCCGTCCTCCGCGCCGTTCAATCCCGGCGGACCTGGTTGGCCGTTGCTTCAACTGCTTCTCGACTTCGCATACGGCGTCTCATTGTCGCCAGAGGACTCGCTGTTTCCGTTGCCAATCCCAGGGCCACCGTTCCTATGTGTGTCCTGCGGTGATCCGCGGCGGGAACGCTTCTGCTCGTCCTGCTTCTGCCCGCATCTCTGTTTGGCGACGGATATCTCCGGCCAATGAGGCTACCGGCGCTGTTCCCCTACAACGGCCTTCTACGACGGGGGCTGCTGGTGGCGCTGGTATATTGCAGAACGCTTCTAGTCCACCTACTCCTGCCCGCATCCCCGTGTGGCGACGGATTTCTCCGGCCCATGAAGCCACCAGTACTGCCACCCCGCAACGGTCTTCTCCGGCGGGCGCTGCTGGTGGTGATGGTTCAACGCAGGGCCCTTTGGAGGAGCAGGCCCAAGATCAAGGTACGCGGGCAGGGCAGCAGCGTCGTCGTCGACGCCCGCGGTTCCGGCGTCGCCCTGTGCAGGAGTCCGACCGCGACCAGGCTGATGATCCATTGCCGGACATGGCTTCATCGCAGACGGCCTGTGAAGCTTTAAAGCCTCCTCCGTGCATCATTGATTGGACCGAGCAGGTGGCAAGGGCTGAGGAGGACCTGGCAAATGCAGTTACGGTGTCTGTGATCGGCAATGAACCATTGGCTGTAGTGGAGGAGGTTGCTGCGGTGATCGCGGAAAGAAATGATGTTGTTGCCAGCTCCTTGGTGCTTCGTCAAGCTTCCTCCTCAAGTTACTTACTGATCCTTCCTGACATAGCTTTGGTCGAGCGTCTGGTTGGGCTGCGGCAACCGATCAGTTCTTCCGGCTTCAATTTTCGCCTTCTGTGCAAGCGATGGAGCCGTCTGGCTGGTGCCCAAGGTCGAGTTCTACCGTTTCTGCTTCATATTGAGCTGTGTGGCATTCCAAATCATGTTTGGGAAACATCTACGGTGGATCGTTTCTTGAGTCCCCACGCTTGGGTTCAGCAGTTGCATCCTGACACCCTAGGGCTCGTGGATCTTTCGTGTTTTCGGTGTTTGGCCTGGTGTTCAGACCCGTCTGCTCTTCCCTTGTCAAAGGAATTATGGGTGGTTGAGCCTCCAATGGCTGTCATCGAGGATCCTCCGGTCAAGAGGGTTTTATCTTACCCTGTCAACATACGGTATTCAGTCGCTCTCCAACCTGAGGCGCCGAATCCTCCTCCTTCTGATGGGGGGGATGATGATGATGGTGACTGTGCTAGACGGCGACGTCGTGTTCGTTCCCCATCGCAACCGCCCTCAGGACCGGCTGGTGGGGAGCTTTCCAGTCATGGCGGCGGTTCTCAGCGGCGATCGGTCCAGGGGCAGGGGATGCAATCGGTTCTTGGGAAGTCGCACGCATCTCATCCTCTGACGGCGTGCTCTCTGCTGTTGGCCGAGGCCTTAGGGTCCGTGGCGGCCTTGTAGGAGCGGAACGTTGGCCGCCCGGGTCTCGTGGTGGCGATGCGGGGTCCCGAGGACGTCCCAGCATCCGATGAGGTGGCGCAGCTAATGCCGCGGGTTCAGATACCGATGCTATCGAGCGTGTTCTTGGGGAGCCCTTGATCTCCTCAAGGGCCTCTCCTACTTGTATGCTGTGTGAAGAGAACTCTAGGTCATCGGTTGTTTCTGGCCCAGCAGAAGTGGCACCCACGGGGATGGAAATGGGCCCCCGTTGTGTGTTTCTGGATTCCCCGGTCCTGGGCTGTAACTCTATTATGGATCACATTGGTCTTGGTGAGGCTACGGTAGGGAGCTTCCCCGGCCAGCTGACTGTGCCGTGCTCGAATCCGCCGGTCGGCAAGGCGACGGATGAAGCTCCCACTCCGGCCTCGCCACGCTCGCCCCAACGCTCCCCTACGCCCGTCATCCCGAAATTCAATCCGCCGTCGCTGGATTTCCCCCTCTCAATATCTGAAGCAAGGCCTGTTACGCCACTGGTTGGGGAGCGCCTGTCGACGGCTGCTCCATCAGACCCTGCCCCGCCGCCTGCTCAACCTCTACATGCTGGGGGGGCGTAGGTCCGAGTTTACTCCAGGCGGCGGCGCCGTGTTAGGTCCCCTGCCCCAGCCTCCCCGGCCGTTGTGGATGCTCCTTCCCTGGGTTCAGGGGCAAAGTCCCGGCTCCAGAATCTCGACAAGGTGTGCAAGCCGGTGGACAGGCTCGTCCCTCTGCCTGTAATCCAGAAGCGACGAAAAAAGGCCGCTCCTTCGGGGTCTCTACCGCGGCGCAGCAGGCGGGTCGCTGGTGCCGCTCCATGCTCGCCGGGACCGGTGCTTTCAGTGACTCAAATGAGGGTGATGCGGCAGCTTGGCTTTGAAGAAAGGGAGATCATTCAGCCAGAAGCTCAAGACATTTATAGTAAGCTCTTCGGGCCATTACTCTCTGATTCCCACGTCTGTGCTTTAGCTGCTATTTTTGGCTGGGAAGTGGGAACGGGTGAGCAGGTGCGGGCTGCAGATGTCCTTACAATGTTGTAAGGTTAGACTCTTTGTTATGGTCGTCTTATTTCTTTGCTCAAATGAATCCTTCTACCATTCTAGTTTGGAATGTCCGAGGTCTTAACAACAGGGATCGTCGGAATTCTGTCAGAGATGTTGTTATATCCAGTAATGCTGACATCATCTGTTTACAAGAAACCAAGGTCGCTAACATGTCCCAACATCTTCTCCTTTCAGTCTGTGGCTCTGCGTATGATAATTTCATCGCGCTCCCGGCCAATGGGACTAGAGGAGGGGTTCTGATTGCTTGGAAGGGGTGTTCTTGCTAGGCAATTGCATCAAGAATTGACACTTATTCAGCTTCTGTTCTGTTTACGGAGCAAGAGGGTCGCAATTGGTGGTTCACTGGCGTCTATGGGCCACAAGGGGATGATGAGAAAGTGTTGTTCTTGCAAGAATTAAGGAATATCAGGGCTCTTTGCAATGGTCCTTGGATCTTAGGCGGAGATTTCAATTTGATTTATCAGGCTGCTGACAAGAATAATGCAAATTTAGATAGAGCTATGATGGGAAGATTCAGGCGTTTTCTAGATGACAATGATCTCAAGGAGATTCCGCTCTTGGGTCGTAAATATACTTGGTCCAATGAGAGGAGATCGCCTACTTTGGTGAGGCTGGATCGGGCTTTTTGTTGTGGTGATTGGGAAAATATTTTTCCTGATGCTGTACTCCAAAGCACAGCAGCCGGGGTTTCAGACCACTGCCCACTTATCCTTGGTTTGAAGGTGTGTACATCTAGCAAGCGAAGATTCCATTTTGAAAGCTTCTGGACCAAATTGCCTGGCTTTCTTGATGCTGTTAAACAGAATTGGGAGGCTGCAGTGCAGTCTACTTGTGCTGTGGAGTGCATCTTCCTTAAATTGCAGCGGCTCAGTAAGGGGCTGCAAAAATGGGGACAACGGAAAGTAGGGAATATTAAAGCCCAATTAGAATTGGCCAAGGAAATACTTCACCGTTTGGAAATTGAAAGAGATTCAAGGGCACTCTCTGATCGTGAGGAATGGCTCAGAAAGAAACTCAAACTTCATTGTCTCAGTCTGGCTTCCCTTGAGCAAACCATTGCACGGCTACGTTCTAGATTTCTTTATCTCCGGGAAGGTGACGCCAATACTGCTTTCTTCCACCAACAAGCTAGATACAGGAAGAAGAAGAACTTCATCTCAAAATTGCAAGTTGGTAATCAGGTGGTTGTCACACAAGATGAGAAACAGAAAGCAGTGGATGATTTCTATGAGAGCATTCTTGGAACAGCTGAAGAAAGAGATTACACTCTTGATCTAGATATTTTGAACATTCAACATCATAATTTATCTGAGCTGGATGCTTCTTTCTCTGAGGAGGAAGTGTGGGCTACCATAAAGGATATGCCCTTGGATAAGGCCCCAGGGCCGGATGGATTCACAGGAAGGTTTTATAAATCCTACTAGAGCATTATTAAAGGTGATGTGATGAGGGCATTGGAGGCCATCCAGCAAGGCCATGTCTTCAAATTTCGGCTCTTGAACACAGCCTTTATAACCCTGCTACCAAAGAAAGTGGATGCAGTGGAAGTGAAGGATTTTCGACCTATAAGCCTGATTCATAGCTTTGCCAAGTTGGTGACGAAGATCTTGGCTAATCGGCTAGCCCCTATGCTGCCTTCCTTGATCTCTGCAAATCAGAGCGCTTTTGTGAGAGGAAGGAAAATCCATGACAATTTCATGCTGGTCCAACAGATGGTTAAAACCCTGCATAAGAAGAAAGAGGCGCATATCCTCCTTAAACTGGACATCTCCAAGGCTTTTGATTCTGTGTCTTGGTCGTTTCTCTTGGAGGTCATGTGCAAGGTGGGGTTTGGTCAGCGATGGCGGGACCTCATTTGTCTGATCCCGTCCACTTCTTCGACACAAGTCTTGGTTAATGGAGAGCCTGGGGACTCTATTTTCCATCACCGTGGGCTCAGACAGGGTGACCCGCTGTCACCAATGTTGTTTATTCTAGTTATGGATGTCCTAAATTCTTTGGTCAATCACGCTACTTCGATGGGTTTGTTGCAGCCTCTGGCCATTCAGCAAGCAAGGCATCGGGTCTCCTTTTATGCTGACGACGCGGTAATTTTCCTGAGACCATATAATTTGGATCTGATCACCATCAAGCACCTCCTAGATCTGTTTGGACATGCTTCTGGGCTTAGAACTAATCTAGCTAAGAGCTCAGTTTCCCCTATTCACTGTACTAATGAGGAATTGGCTCTCACGGCAGACATCCTCTCATGTTCTATAAAGTTTTTTCCCTACATGTATCTTGGCCTCCCGCTCTCAATTGGAAAACCAACTAAAGAGGTGCTGTTACCTTTAGTGGATAAAGTGGCAGATTATCTCCCTGGATGGAAGGCTTCTCTTATGAACAGAGCTGGGCGGCTAGTCATGGTGAAGGTTGTGCTGACTATTGTCCCAATATACCTTTTAACTGCCCTGGACCTTCCAAAATATGTGATTAAGGCTATTGACAAAAAACGGCGAGGCTTCCTTTGGAAGGGTCACCAGCAGGCCAATGGTGGCAATTGCCTAGTAGCTTGGGAAAAGGTGCAAAGACCACTTGAGTATGGAGGTCTTGGGATTCATAATCTTGAACTTCTGGGATGTGCACTGAAGATTCGGTGGTTGTGGGCGCAAAAGACAGATGCTGAAAGGCCATGGGCCGGCCTTCCTATCTCTGTTCCTCATAAAGCCGAGGCTCTCTTCAATGTTGCAGTCGATGCCATAGTAGGAAATGGAGAGGAGATATTGTTCTGGAAAGATAGATGGCTGGGGGGGCATACCTTGGCTGAAATAGCTCCTAACCTGTTCAAGGCAGTCCCAAATCGAACAGCCAAGAGAAGGACGGTGGCACAAGCCTTGCATCATAATAGTTGGGTTCAGGATATTAAAGGAGCACGTACAGTTGTGGTCATGCTTGAGTACCTTCGTATTTGGGACATTGTGGATGGATTTATTTTGCATCCGGAGATTCCAGATCAATATAGATGGAAATTAACTTAGGATGGTTCCTACACCAGTAAATCAGCTTATGCAGCCTTCTTTGAGGGAACCATCAAGTTTGGGTCTTGGAGAAGGATCTGGAAAACTTGGGCTCCTCCGCGCTGCAAATTCTTCATCTGGTTGGTATTTCACAACCGGGTCTGGACAGCCGATAGACTTGCAAGGAGGAATCTGCCCCATCCTGAGGCTTGCCCATTATGTGATCAAGAGGATGAAACAATAAACCATTTGCTAGTGGGCTGTGTTTTTGCCCGGCAAGTTTGGGCCCTGGTTTTGCATCAGTTGGGAATGCTACAGTTGGCACCACAGCCTACTGTGATTCGTTTCTCAGGGTGGTGGAAGAGAACAACTGTGGCTGTCCCTAAGGATTTGCGTAAAGGCCTCAACTCCTTGATAATTTTGGTGGCTTGGGAGATTTGGAAGCATCGCAATTCTTGTGTCTTTGATAATAAGAGGCCAAGTGTTCAGGAAGTCCTTAGGGCTATTAGCTCGGAGGGTGGGCTCTGGTGCTCGGCCGGGGCCTCCAAACTCCAGGAGCTGGTTTTCAGGTTGTTGCCTTCTGGAGCTTAATGCTTGGAGAAGTTTGGTCGTCCTTTTTTTTCCTTTTTGTGTGGCGAGTCAGTAACCTAGTTCTGGGGAGTGGGGTGTGTGTGTTGGGTCACTTGGACCTTTGTAATTCTTTCTCTACCTTAATGAAATGACGCGCAGTTCTCCTGCGCTGTTCGAGAAAAAAAAACACTATGCATAATAGTTAATTCAGAAGATTACAAAACTTAGAATTACCCAGATAAGTTATGCTGAGGAAATGCTTGGAGCACAAGAGTTCACTTCTTTTACAGGAAATGCTTGAGAACCATATGACAAAATGCCTTTGCACATAAAGGCTAGCTAGCTATTGCTTGCAGCAAAATCATGAATCTGTAAGATCTCTAGTAGCTAACTAGCCAAGCTTTCAACATCGTTTTAAACACACTGAATTTATGGTTGACACCCGTGATACTTTTACTGTACAAACACTTCTGTTTACTGCACGGCGCATTGTATCTATTGATGGCAATATTTAAGTTACAATTTTTCCAGGACATGAAAATAAGAATTGTTTTAGGGGGAAAGACTAAAGCTGTTTTTTTGGGTAACTTTCTTTTAGATCATGGGACAGAAACATCCAGGACATCGAGAGATGCTTCGGCCTTATTCTTCATGTATTTAAGAAATCATAATTGGACTATTTATGCCAAAAAGACTTAGGACACACTCAAGGAATGGGTAACTATCCATGTTGATTCTCTATGATATAAGCTAACAAAGCCCAGACATTATCTATCAGTTTCAAAATACATCAATCTTCGAACAGTTCAAAGAAAGTTTAGTGTATATCATCATCACATATGTTATTGTCATTAAAGAGCAAAGCTTTATCTAGAAACACAATGGACAGGGTATGTCGGTATGATCAGAGCATCACAGGTGTTCAATGGAGAAAATTTTACAATGGTATAAATACTCAGTGATAATTGAAGATGGTACGAAATTACAGATGTCAGACCATTTCATTGAGCACCCAAAAATAAAGCAACTTCCCTATGAGGGAGAAACTATTCATGACTACTATGAAGGAGAAACAATTCATGACTAAGGAATAAGCAAGTAAATTCAGTTAAGTAGCTTATGAGGCTACAGTATTTATACCTGACAATGTAGTGCCAACTCAGGAGGTTCTGGGGTTACAAAGACGCTGCCGTCATAATTGTCCTTGGCAACACGGTTGTTCTTTGGAGGACGGAGGTATGTCTTCTTGCCATCTAGCAGCTGTTGCCAATGGTGGTACAGTGAAAGAAACTTCTGTCTGCTGAGCGTCTCACAATTTTGCCGGCCAAAATAACGAGGGGGGTTTTGTGGATCACTCGAGTACATAGAAAGAACTTGAGGATCACTCATGAACAGAGAACCCCATCCATTTCTTGTTTGAAATTCGTCCGGCTTTTCATCATCAGAGTCCTTAGGATCCTAGTGAGTTACAATCATCAGGTAATTCATATTTTCCAAATGGAAGCAGGGAGAACCCAATGACATAATCCCAATCCCAATTAAATATAATCCACCTATTTTGTTCTTGTCAAATGACGGCCACATAATCTAAAAAAATACTTTCCAGAAGATATGCACATCACGTCATGCTCTCTGGCATCACGTCATGGTGGCCTCGATTCAGTTCTTTTATCCATCGGTCTACTCTGCTATTTTACAATTTTACGGACGTGCGGCTGCTTTGGATGCTTTCGATTGGAACACAGCAATTGGGCGGGAGGTGGACAGCCTTGCTCTCGCCGGCGATGATCGAGCTTGGATCCACTCTGTCGCTAACTGCCCAACTCCATTGGCGCTTGGGGTCAGGGCCTTGAAGCAGCTCCTCCACATCCAGTACGAGCTGCTCCGCGCCCACATCTCATATGCTGCCGGAGCAGAGGAGCAACCAGGCTGGGGCGGACGCCGACGGGGAGCAGGTAAGCAGGGGGCGAGCTGCCGAGCAGGGCAGGCTGTCGTGCGGCCGTGCGGGGAGAAGGTGAACGGGCCGTGCGGCCGAGTGTAGAAGGCGAGAGGCCCGCTAGCGAGTGGGCCGTGGAACTGGAAACCGACGGCAGAAGGGAGGTCACACATATAAATCCCAAATCTGTATTAGTCTAGAAAAAGGAAAAAGAATCGGGAAGGTAAAATTATTCGGATCGTTCGATCGGTGAGAGGACGGAATCGCAGGTGTTGCCGGATGACTCTCTCCCATAGCTTTATATTATGGCTCATCAACTTAACTTCACGATAGTTATTATAACTCTAGATGTCACCCTTGTTCTTGTAGATTGGTACCAAAGTGCTTCGTCGCCACTTCTCAGGCATCTTGTTCGATCGAAAGATATTATTGAATATCTTGGTTAGCCATACTATAGCTAAATCCACAAGGCATCTCCACACCTTGATTGGGATACCATCCGGGCCCATCACTTTGCTCCCTTTCATCCTTTTCAACGCTTCTCTTACCTCTGATTCTTGAATCCTCCGCTCAAAGCGTCTATTGGTGTCATCAAACGAGTCATCCAATTGAATGGAGGAGTTCTCGTTCTCCCCATTGAACAACTTGTTGAAATACTCTTGCCATCTTTGTCTAATCTCACCCTCCTTCACCAAGAGTTGCTTCCTCTCATCCTTAATGCACTTGAGTTGAATGAAGTCCCTCGTCTTCCTATCACGAGTCCTAACCATCCTATAGATGTCCTTTTCTCCTTCCTTCGTATCTAGACGTTTGTACAAATCTTCATAAGCCCGTCCATTTGCCTCCGCCACCGCTCGTTTTGCAGCCTTCTTTGTCACCTTATACTTCTCTATGTTATCTGCACACCGGTCCTGGAACAAGCGCTTATAGCCTTCCTTCTTCTCCTTAATTGCCTTCTGAACATCCTCATTCCACCACCAAGTGTCTTTCATAGCGCATCCACTTCCTTTGGTCACTCCCAGCACCTCTGCAGCAACCTTCCGAATGCATGTCGCTATCTTCTCCCACATATTGTTGGCGTCACCTTCGTCCTTCCACGGGTCCTCTTCAATAACTCTTGCCTTGAAGACCTTTGATGCCTCCCCTTCTAATTTTCACTACTTTGTCCTTGCAATCTTGGCTTGTTTAGCCCTACGAGTTTGCACCAGAAAGCGGAAGTCAGCCACCACTAGCTTGTGCTGAGACACCACACATTCCCCAGGTATCACCTTACAATCCACGCAAGCACGTTTATCTCCCCTTCTTGTAAGGACAAAGTCAATCTGACTGCAGGAAAAAGCCACTACTAAAGGTCACTAAGTGGGACTCTCGCTTTTGGAAGAAAGTGTTTGCTACCATCATATCAAAAGTTGTAGCAAAGTCTAGGACATCCTCTCCCTCCTGGTTCCTTCTTCCGTAACCAAAACCTCCATGTGCCGCCTCGAAACCTGTACTAGATGCTCCTACATGGCCATTAAGGTCTCCTCCAATGAAGAGCTTCTCGCTACTAGGTACAGCCCTGACTAAGCCATCTAAATCCTCCCAGAATTGCCTCTTAGCACACGCATCAAGGCCTACTTGGGGAGCATACGCACTAATAACGTTTAAGACTATATCACTAATAACGAGTTTAACTAAGATAATCCTATCTCCTTGTCTTTTCACCTCCACCACACCACCCTAGAGGCTCTTATCGATCAAAACTCCCACTCCATTTCTATTCGAAGTTGTCCCTATGTACCATAGCTCGAAGCCTGTATTGTCCACCTCCTTCGCCTTTTGACCCTTTCATTTGGTCTCTTGAACGCACAAGATATTTACATACCTCCTAACTATTGTGTCAACTAGCTGTTGATGTTTGACCACCGATAGCCTACCACGGGGGTACCCAGGGCAGTATGTTCGGGCTTCAGCATATGCAGAACTCGACGGTTAACGCAAGAGACAGTCGATTTATCCTGGTTCAGGCCCTTGATCGTGGATCGAGTAATAGCCCTACGTCCAGTCAGTGTTAGCCTTCGCGTTGGATTGATCGTAAAATGTTGTACAATTGTTGTCTTGAACTCCCGATCTAAGGAGCCCTGCCCTCCTTTATATAGTCAGGAGACCAGAGTCCTAGTCGGTTTACAATGAGAGTTTCTAGTAGGATTACAGAGTAATACTACTACTAAGATTACAGGAGAAGAATCCTAATTAGACTAGGTCTTCTCTCTTCCTTGTGGGGTATCCCGTGGGTCTCGCACCGACAAGCCCCCGAGCACTTCATGGTTGAGTTATGGAAGCCTCGTCTTGTTCCTTCAAGTCTCGTCGAGTAGGAACAAGCGTCGTCCGAGTGCTTTCTTGAATGAAACCGTGTAGCGCTTCATGAGATCTTTGCGTGGTGTGTACCTTTTTGAAGAAAAAAGTACTCCCATTTGTATGTAGCCCCCGAGCCTCTTGCTGTTTGGCACAAGGAGCTTTGAGGGTCTTTTATTGAAATCTCTCTGACTCTTCATCGAAAGGTTCCCGAGCATATACCCGTTTTCTTTGTTGAGAAGAGTTTAGACTTAGCTATGTCCGGGTTCTTTTTGTCGAAAAGAGTTCGGATATAGCTATGTCCGGGTTCTTCTTATCTTGTGGCCTTGAAGTCGTCTGTCCTGAAGAAGTCTTTCGAGTGATGTGCGCTTTTTTTTAAAAGTGCACTCATTGAGTGTAGCCCCCGAGCCTCTTACTATTTGGAACAAAAAGTTGGAGGGTCATGAATCTGAGTTGTCCGAAAAAAACTATATACCTTTCCTTTTGCAGCCCCCGAGCGTATATCCGGGTTGTTTTGTTCAGGAAGAAATCGGATGAAGAATCTTGGCGTATTCTCTGGTAGTCTGCTGTTTATCAGATGTAGTTGTGTGGTGGTTGAGTGTAAATGCCTTTTGTTCATGGGTTGTACTGTGTTGGTATATTCTTCCGAATATGCTCGTCTTCGAGTATTGTTCCCTCTCGCATGAGTCTTCCATTATTGAGTCCTGTCTTTTCACTGTGTCCTTTGTTAGGCTTATTTCATTGGTACTCCTAGTCCATGTGCACCGCTCCTTTGATCTATAAATACCCTCCCGGAGTGATTGTTTTCATCCATTGAACATTCTGTTGAAACCTTCGTGGTCATGAACATGGTAGTTTGTGAAGTAGAGCAGCCCTCAGGCGTGTTTTGTAGTTCCTGTGAGTCTTGTCGTAGCTGGAGGAAGTCTTGTGATAGGGATTAGAGGTAGGCTAATCCCGCAGCAGCATTGTACCAGGATGTACGTGGCGGTAGTTGGAGGAAGTCTTGTGATGTGGGCTTCGTTCCTTCATCTGGCAGTTCTGGGCTGATCCTCATCGCCTGTCCTGAGACTGTCCGGTGCAGATCAATACCATATCTAGCATCACATCGGTCTTGGGTAGACAGATGCTTGCCGGCCTTCTCTGCTCCATGTTGTCCTACCGTGCTGCTGATTTCTGCCTTGGATGCACTGTGTCCGTCCTTTAAAGAAAACAGTGTAGCTGATGGCGGTTTGTCCTTTTGAGTAGCAATTTAGGACACGTAGTCGTTCCAGAGCCTAGCCATGTCCAGGTTCCTCTTTGCTACTTTGCTTTTCGTGGTACCGAGTTCGTTGGGTCTTGTAAGATTTGTAATCTTCTATTTTTGAAGTTGCTTGTAATAGAGAGAGTCTTGTCTTCTGAGTTGTCATTTATTCTTCTGCTGTGGTCCTGGTTGTTCATCAGATTCCCTAGTTTTTTCAGTAAGAACCGAGTTCTTATGTTCTTTGTGAGGTATCCCTTCTTTTCTTCATGGCTGACGGGTTCTTTTTTGCAGCAATCTGATAACTCCGTCGTAGTGCTGGATGGATAAGTCTAAAATCTGCCCATTGAATTGTACCGTTGTGTGGATTTGTGCCCTCCGTCATTTTAGCTGTGTCAGTAAATGGATCGTTGCATTCTCACACGATGCTTTAACGGGACTGGTGGGCCGTTGTTATCGCTGTAAAATCTATTTAAAGACCCTTCACCTTCTTTTTCTTTATTGCCCTTCTCTTGCCTTGAAAACCCTAGCTCTTAGAAATCCGCCATCGCCATTGCCGCCGCCATCTTAGCGCCGCCGTCCAAACTTTCTCTTCCCCTAGTTGCTTTTTTGCCTCCGCTAGTACATGGGTAAGAAGAAAAGCGTGAGCAAGTCCCAGTTTGACTTTGTGGACGAGGAATCATCACTTTCTTTGATCGAGAACCAAGAGTTTGTGGCCATGAGGGCTGCTCAGAAGGTTTGGCCAGCTCCGACAATAACCGAAGAGCAGCTTCGCGAGCTTGTCAGCGACGGCTTGATCCAGAGCAAGGACTTTGCTGAATGGAGAGCTCCAGGTGAGCATCGGGTCCCTGCTCCCGGTCCTGGTGAGATCGTCCTCTTTGTCTCCTTTGTCCATGCTGGACTCTGCCTTCCCGCTTCTACCTTCCTTCATCGATTCCTTAATTATTTTGAGGTTACTTTGAACCATCTTACCCCCAATGCTGTCCTCCATCTTTTTGTCTTTGTTCATCTTTGCGAAACCTTTCTTGGAATTCCTCCTTCTCTTTCCCTCTTCCGTTTCTTCTTTCGTCTGAAACCACAACCCCGCCGTGATGACACTTCTATTCTTGGTGGGTGCGGGATTCAGTTCCGTCAGGGTCTCAAAATTAAATTTTTTGATTATGACTTAGTTGACTCTGTGAAGGATTGGCGTTCCAAGTGGTTTTATTCTGCCAACATGATTCCTCCTCTTTCCGTTCATTCTTCTTCTGGTCCCATGGTTAACGATTGATGGGAAAAGAAACTCTTGACGGATTATGAGAACCAGGCGATCAAGCCGCTTGTTGAGAGGATAAGTACTCTGAAATAGCAAGGTTTGACCGGCCTTGGTATTATTTCCAATTTTCTTCGCCGTCGAGTCCAACCTCTTAAGGAGCGAGAAAACTTTAGTTTTGAGTACTCTAGGGCAGAGGATCCTTCTCGTATGGTCCCTGCCCTTGAGTTGACCGACGAGGAGGTACTCGAGCGTCTTCAAAAGATGCTGAAAGGGGTGAACGTCGTTCCTTACGCTGTTGTTGAGTATTGCGCTAAGAATCCTCCTCCTGCTGTGAGTTGTTTTTCTTTATTCGAGTACGTTTTGAATTTCCTTTGTGGTCTCCACCTTTGTTTAATCTTTCTCATCTGGTTGTTTTACTCTTCTTTGTAGGAATTGGGGCGCAACTTTGTTGACCCAATCCCCCTTGATGTCCTCCCTGCTGTGGTGAATACTAGGGAGGATCCTGCTGGGGCTTCTATAATTAGTAAGTTCCAAATCACCACATCGTTTCCTGGAGTTTCTTCCGGAGTTGTTGATGTATATGAAGAATATGTTCCTCATCCAGTCCCTTGAGGTCCTCGTAGTGTCCTGAAGAGAGTGCGAACGGATGGCTCTTCATCTGGTCTGCCTGCTTCCAAGAAGTCTCGCAAACCAAGTACTCGTCCAGGTACTCCAGTTGTAGCTAGCATGCTCTTAGGTGAGCATATTAATACTCTCTGTCCCTTTGTTTTCTTGTTTTTATCTTGAACCGAGTACTTTTGTTTTTTTTTCAGCGGGTGCCCTGGTGGCCTTGGTCGAGACCGAGGAGGAAGAGGATGATGAAGTACCCCTTATCATGCGGCGGTGAGTTGTTTTCATATTCTCCTGCCGTTGAATTTCTCCTCTTTGCTTTGACTTTAGTCTTGATCTTTTTGTAGTAATCGGACGTCGCGTATGGGTTCTTCTGAGGCTCCTACGTCGGTTTCTTCGGTCGCTCTGGTGTTGAGTTCTTCGGTAGCTCTGGTACTGAGTTCTTTCGGAGCTCCGGTGTCGAGTTCTTCCGGGGCTCCGGTACCGGCTATACCGCTGCTGCCGCCAAGTGGCGGTGACATTTTTGCCGCCGTGGTTCCCCCTACGAGGTCCTCTTTTTGTTTTGCAAAGAAGAAGATAGCTGGGTGAGTGGATTCTGGTTTCGTCTCTTTGCTTCTATTTTCTTTTTCTCTTGTTCTCATTGGCGAGTTCTTTTATCAACTTTCAGGCCTTCGTCTTCTCTCATCCCCCCATCGACTTCTTCTTAGCCCTCCGTTGTGCCACCGAGTATTGAGCCTCAGGACTCGCAACACACTGTTGGTGAAGTGGTTGTGGGGGCGACAAGGCTTTTTGGCGGTGATGCCGCTGCTGACTTGGTTGCCTCGGAGGTGACCGTGGCCATTGCGGTGGGTCCTTCTGAAGGATTGGCCTCAGCTTCCTGGGAGATTGCTCTGGTCATGCCTTCTTCGCCTTGGCCGGCTTCTCCTTCTCCTTCTCTTGCCTCCGGTGGTCCGCCTTTTGCCGATGATGTGGTGTAGCAGTTTGATGCTACACATCGGCTATCGGAGTTAACTGCTGCCTGGGGAAGCTTATCGTCCCTTGCGACTTCTTTTGGAGAAAAGCTCCAGGTAAGTTTTTTCGCCGTTCCTTCTTTGGATGTTCGCTTTTCTTCTGTCCTTATGCTTTATTTTTCTCTGTCTCTTTCTGCTCAGTCCTTTTCTCATGATCATACCAGCTTCTTTTTCTTGTTCGAAAATGAGAAAAAGTTATCTTCCAAAGTGAGCGCCCTGAAAGCTGATCTTGACCTCCTCCGGACCGAGATGGAGGCTGAGCGTCAAACGCATCAGGATGAGGAAAAATCTCTTCGTGCTCGGGTTGTTGAGACCGAGAAGTAGAGGGATGCCGCTTTTCAGGATGCTCAAAAGAACTCAGAGGCCATGAAGAACTTGGAGGCCATGAAGAAGGAGTGCAATGGTATTGAGGGTTCTTTTTATTTCTTTCTGCATTCAAATTCTCCTTTCTGCTGACTTGTTGTTTGCTGTCTTGTCCAGCTCTTCGGGTTGAAAAGTAGAAGCTCTCGGATGGCGTTGAAGAAATGAAGACTCTTGTTCGTACAAGTTGCAACAAGGCTGAGGAGGTAATTACTCATGCTGAGGAGGAACTCGCGCTTGCTAAGTTGATTAGGCGTGGAGCTGATAGAGATCTTGTGCAGACCCAAAAAACTATTGAAGACTTGTCTGGCAAGTTGGCAATGGCTACTGAAAACTGGAAGGCTTTGTGGAAATCCTTTCGTTCAGTAGCCGACGTTCTTTGAACTCCAGCGGATGATGGGCAATCTTGGGCTCAGTTGATTCCTCGAATTCTGACTCGTTTCTAAGTGTTTGTGAAGAGGTGCGCTCAACTGTGTACCAAGAATGTCCTGGCCTAGGTCCGGGTTCTTTCTCCAGCGGCTCCTTTGTCCAAGATAGCAGAGGAAGCTAATAGTCAAGAATACATTGATGCCGTTGAGAGGATGGAGCCTGAGGTTAAAGACTTAGCTAGTAGAATAGTAGATAATCTTAATATTGTTCTCTCTCCTCCTGATGATGAGGCTTGATGTATTTGATCTTTACGTCCGTGCCTTGTAATATGACATTATGCTTCTTTTGAATGAAGATTTTTGTTGATGTCTTCTCTGCTAGGCTTCCTTGTTTATTCCTTGGATGATTTGTCCAATTGGTCAGAGTTACTTTACTTACCGAGTACTTTGTCTTGCTTTCGTCTTCGCCTTGTAAACAACTCTATGCGCTATTTTGACAAACTTTCTTGATTTGTCGAGTACTTTTCTGTCCCATGTAAACAACTCATTATATATATAGATCTTTGTGCTGACAACCTTTCTTGATCTGTTGAGTGTTTCTTCTGTGCCATGTAAACAACTCGTTATATGTAGGTCCTTGTGTTCTTGGGTATTTCTAGTGTAGCCCCCGAGCCTCTTGCTATTTGGGACAAGTAGCTGGAGGGTCTTGTCTTAAAATTGCTCTGGTCTATGCCCAGGCTTAGTTTCAGTCGTTTTTCTTTTTTGTTTCGGGTGTTAGCTTGTTAGCTACCCTTATCGGCGGGCTCAAGCGTCTTTTCAGCTATTTTGCTCTCGGTCGGGATGCTCAGGCGTCTTTTCAGCCATTTTGCATTTTATTTTGGGTGTTAGCTTGTTAGCTACCCTCATCGGCGAGCTCAAGCGTCTTTTCAGCTATTTTGCTCTCGGTCGGGATGCTCAGGCGTCTTTTCAGCCATTTTGCATTTTATTTCGGGTGTTAGCTTGTTAGCTACCCTCATCGGTGGGCTCAAGCGTCTTTTCAGCTATTTTGCTCTTGGCCAGGATGCTTAGGCGTCTTTTCAGCCATTTTGCATTTTATTTCGGGCGTTAGCTTGTTAGCTACCCTCATCGGCGGGCTCAAGCATCTTTTCAGCTATTTTGCTCTTGGCCGGGATGCTCAGGCGTCTTTTCAGCCATTTTGCATTTTATTTTAGGTGTTAGCTTGTTAGCTACCCTCATCGGCGGGCTCAAGCGTCTTTTCAGCTATTTTGCCCTCGGCCAGGATGCTCAGGCGTCTTTTCAGCCATTTTGCATTTAAGAAACAACTCGGAGGGAGCCATGAGACATATGTTTGTCGAGAGATAATCATCTTTATTGATCATGACTATTGATGTGTTACAATGATACATAGCGCTATCTTTGTTGATCATGAACATTAATCTCTTGTGTCTTGTAAACATATTTTCCCTTGAGTTGTTTTTATGCGTAGAATCTTCGTAGCTGACTGATGTGCCATGTATTGTTGACTTCTTTTCTGCCTTCAGTTATGAGCTTGTATGTGCCTGGTCCGATGACTTTTGTGACTATAAAAGGACCTTCCTATGGACTGAGTAGTTTGTGGTGTCCGTCGTTTTTTTTGTATTCTTCTTAGTACTAGGTCTCCGACTTGTAATGATCGAGACTGGGTATTCTTGTTGTAGTGGCGCCTTAGTCCTTGGAGGTATCTTGCTGATTGCAGGGTAGCGTTTATTCTGACTTCTTCTATACTGTCGAGTTCTAATCTTCGGGTGTGTTCTCCTTCTCCTTCGTCACATTGCTCTATCCTTGTTGACGTCCAGATCAAGTCTGCGGGTAGTACGGCTTCTGATTCGTACACCAGGAAGAAAGGTGAGTATCCGGTGGCTCTGCTTATTTGAGTCCGTAGCCCCCATACAACCTTGGGTAATTCTTCAGTCCATTTTGACCCATAGTCTACCAGTTCTTCATACAGTCTTGGTTTTAATCCGGCTAGTATGAGTCTATTAGCCCTTTCTACCTGTCCGTTGGCTTCTGGATGTGCGACTGATGCGTAATCTATGCTGAAGCCAAAATCCTGTGCCCAACTTTTGAATTCTGTAGCTGTGAAGGGAGAACCCAAATTTATGATGATTCGATTGGGCATGCCGAAGCGATGCATAATGTCTTGGATGAACTCGACTGCTTTGGTTGCGCTATATTTTGCGAGTGGTTTGTACTCGATCCACTTGGTGAACTTGTCAATTTGTCGGGTACCATAAAACGGGGTACCCCGAGCGTACACCAAAAGGGTCACTTAAATCCCATCAACAACAAAGCTAGAGGGTAAGCCATGGGCTCATCACCAGCCATGTCCGAGCCCACCAGGCTCTCCACCTCGCCTTGGGCCTCGCACGGGAGGTCTCGGTGCCCTGACGCAATCTCCGCCTCGCGCGAGGCCTCTCGCGAGGGGTCTCGGCAAGGAGCCCAATCTCCGTCTCACCCGAGGCCCCGTGCGAACAGCCTCGAATAAGACAGCTATTCTCCATATCGCTCGAGGCTGGCTTGTCAACAACCCGTCGCTCCCGCCTCGACCAGTCTTCCTGATAGCATGTCGCGTCCTATTAATGCGTCAACCACTCCCGCAATCTCAGCTGGACGACGGCCCAACACTACGGAGTGGCTGATGGGACAAGAAGTCGCATCAGCGCCATACCAGCTGAGACGGGGCACGACGGGGATTATCGGCCACTGTATCCTGGCGCTGTACCCACGATCAGCGCTCGCACCGCACTGTGCCCCGCAATCCCTCCCCGAAGACAACGCGGCATGGGAAGTCTGGCTCGGGTCATCATCGCCTCCGAATTAGTGTACCAGATCGACCACTCCCTCCAGGCCTCAGCACTCTATGCCAGGGTCTCGGCTATCTCGGGATTCGCGTCCACCGAGACCCCCCGCCGTGGTTCAGCCTTGGCGCCAACCGAGCCTCAGCCTCGCGCACAGTCGATCCACGCAATTCCCGCCCCGAAGACAACGCGGCATGGGAAGTCTCGACGGCCAAGGGAACCTCGGCCGCATCTGACCCACGGGCCTCGCCATCACGGGGCGGAGGCGCTGCCTCCCCTTCCTATATTAGGGCCGCCTCGGCAGCCCCTCCTTGAGTGGCTGGCTCCTTTGGGTCGGCCCTCGCCGATGCCACGCCACGATGCAGGGCGGCTTGCGCCTCCACCACCCAGTGGGCGGTGGAGCCGGGGTTAACCTTGAGCGCTTTAAGGGGCGCCAAGGTAGGCACCTCCGTAGGCCGCTTCCAGCTAAGGACAAGACGATCACGGGGTCAGTACAAGACAAAAGAACGAACGGAAGGCACTGTGACCCCACCAGAAATACACCTACCTCGAGCGGGGCGGTAACCGCTTCGCCACGGCGACCCTCGTCCGCAAAGGCAGTGGCGGCGGCAGAGGCATTGCCTCCATGTCCATCGGCACCGGTTGGTCCTCAACGGACCCCGGCGCCCCCTCGGTCCTCTGCGGGGGCAGTTGCATCGCCTCCGCCACCACTTGTTCCACCACCACCGCCGAGCCCACCGGGCTGACGGCGCGTTTGCCCAACGCCCGCGCCTCGGGCGTGTCGGCCTCGGCCCCAGAGCGGGCAATTGCCGACCCCAGGACCGCTCCTCCTCCTCCTCCCAGGAGTGCCGGGCTGCTTGCTAACGCCCCGGGCACCACCTCCACTACGTCAGGGAGATGGTCCAGGGGACCTCGCCCTCGTCATCCCTGTCCGAGGCCTCCGTCGATAGCGACGGCGACGGGGATTCCTCCAACGGGAGACCATCCTTCCTTTGTTGATGGCGGCGCTTGTCCAGCTCCTCGCGCGCGAGGATCTTCTTCGTGCGCTTCGCCGCCTTGGCGTCTTTCCGTTTTTTCTGCGCATCGGCGTGCGCCCGGTTGATCGCCCACCGCCTCACGTCCTCGGGAACGGGCGGCGGAGAGGAGCGCACGTCCCTCATCCCCTGTAGGAACAGCGAACGCGCATAAGGGAACAAGAGATAAGGAGAAACGGAGGAGGCTCGGGGGCTACAGCGGCGCACGACTTACCAGCAAGAGGAACCCCCACGACGGTCGCATCGCGATGGGGGTCAAGTTGCCGCCCCTCAGCTTCACCTCTACCGTCTCCCCCACCCGACAAAGAATTTCCTTGTCGGAAAGGGTGGAGGAGGACATCCGGATGCCCTCATTGGGCTCACCCGGCCTCATCTCGAACAGACGCCGCTACCGAGCCATCAGCGGCAGCACCCTCCGACGGTGGAAGGCAGCCACGACCACAGTCGCGGTAAGGCCATGGCCCCGTAGCCTCTCCAGCCCCTCTAGAAGCGGCTGCAGCTTGGGCTAATCCTCCCTCGAGACGCCGTACTTCCAGCTCTCTAGGTAGCTCCCCACAATCCGCCCAGTGTAGGGAGGAAGTCCTCCGTCGTCGTTGCGAAGGTAGAACCAGCTCGTGTACCATCAGCGATTGGATGACGCGAGCTGGGCCAGGATGTAGAGGTGCTAGCAGTCCTGGTGCACTTGGAGAGTGCAGCCGCTGGCCCTCGTCGCTTTCCTTGTGCCCGACATGCCTGTCGGCTTAGTGGTGTGCCCCGCCCAGAAGAGATGGAGCCACAACTCCCAATGGGGAGCAATCCCCAAGTACCCCTCGCAGACGGCAACGAAGATGGCCGCCTATGCGATGGAGTTGGGGTTGAAGTTGTGGAGCTCCACGCCATAGTAGTGCGGGAGCGCCCGCATGAACCGATCTGCCGGGACACCGAGGCCGCACTCGTGAAAAGAGACGAAGCTCACGACATAACCATCGTGAGGCCTCAGCTCCGGCTGCCCGACGGAGCAATCCACTCCAGCCTATTGGGGTCCATCACCAGACGAAGGGTCCGCCGTCGATGAGTGACTGAAGCATCTCCTCGGTGACGTCCGATGGATCCTAGGGGTCCGCCTCGATGACAACGATGTCGCCGGCCATGGATGCGGTGGAGGGATCGAATGCAGCGGTGAGTTTCTCTCTCTCTCTCTCTCTCTCTCGCTCTTTCTCGCTTTCTCCTTGGCTCGCTCTTCTCCCTTCTTCTTCCCGGCACCCACTGCTCTAGCGATGGCTTGATGGAGGTAGAGCTAATGCAGGCAAGGTAAGGTGGGGAGGGGCGAGACTCTTTGAGTATTTATGCAGGGTGAGGGCGAAACGAACGGGCGATGAAATCGGGGAAGTTTCCTCTCGATCCGGCGCGGTTAACCACGATCCGATTTTACCGCCCACACGCCCACTTCTTTCTCATTAATTGTGGGAACAGTTACGTCCCATCCACCACATCGTGCTCGGCCACTATGGCAGCAAGCATCGTTTCGCCTCCCCCAGGGAACCGCCTCAAAAGGCGCGCCACCCGTTGTCGAGCCGATGGGGAAGATATTCCCTCCGCCCTATTCCTTTCAGATGAAGGAACCGGGCTCTGAGCCTATTACGGTCCAGGGGTTCGAAGGCTGGGCCCCTAGGGGTTTCGACAGTCGCCCTAGGACAACAGAGTTAGGGACGACCGCGGGCGAGCCTATACGGGGCTAAGGCCCAAGCAAGCGAAACGCTTGGGACGCCCTAAGTCGTGTCCGAGACCGGCGGGGAGGTCTCCGAATGGGATCCCACCGTAGGGAGGCACCGAGCCACCGAGGCCCAGCGAACGGCCTCGGCACCCACTAGAGAAACCCTCTGGTACTTTTGGAGCGCGTCTCTAGACCGCTAGCCGTCCCCTAGCGAATGGGGCACGGGCCTCCACTCGGACTTACCCGATAACAGCTCATCGGAAGTGTCAACGCTCGTGCCCACCGAGGGTAGCCTGGCACAGTCCACCCCTCCTTCTGAGTGAAAAGGAAGCGTGAGGGTCATGCAAAAAAGGCAGGGGAACCCCCGATAGACCTCTTGCCCCATGCAGAGGCTAGGGGGCTCTTCCTGTAACCTTGCCGAGACCTAGCGACCCCGGTTTGCACTCGAGGGGGCTCGGCAAAACAACCCCTCCTTCCAAGCGAAAAGGAAGCATGAGGGTCATACAAAAAGCCAGGGGAGCTCCTGACGGCCCTCTCGCTCCATGCAGAGGCTAGGGAGCCCTTCCTGCAACCTCACCGTGACCCCGCGACCAAGGCTCGCGCCCAAAGGGGCCTCGGCAAACAAACCCTCACGCGCGAGGGGCATATAAAAAGCCAGGGGAGCTCCTGACGGCCCTCTCGCTCCGTGCAGAGGCTAGGGGGCTTTTCCTGCAACCTTGCCGAGACCCAGCGGCTCCAGCTCGCACCCGAATGGGCTCGGCAAACAAACCCTCCGTCCGAACGAAAAAGATATGTGAGGGTCGAACAAAAAAGCCAGGGACCCCTGACCACCCTCTTGCTCCAGGCGGAGGCTCGAGGGCTCCTCCTGCACCCAAGACAAAGAGAAACGACCTAAACCTGCGCTAGAAGTTTCGTTACAAATATGATAAAGGGCACCGAGCCCGTTACGGTCCAGGGGTTCGAAGGCTGGGCCCCCTGAGGTTTCGACAGCCGCCCTAGGGAAATAGGGTCAGGGACGACTAGGGGCGAGCCCACGAATGGCTGAGGCCCGAGCAAACGACCACTCGGGGCGTCCTAAGTCGTGTCCGAGACCGGCAGAGAGGTCTCCGAATGGGATCCTACCGTAGGGAGGCACCGAGCCACTGAGGCCCAGTGAATGGCCTCGGCACCCACTAGAGAAACCCTCTGGTACTCTTGGAGTGCGTCTCTGGACTGCTAGCCGTCCCTTAGCGAACGGGGCATGGGCCTCCACTCGGACTTACCCGATAACAGTTCATCGGAAGTGCCAACGCTCGTACCCACCGAGGGTAGCCTGGCACATTCCACCCCTCCTTCCGAGTGAAAAGGAAGCGTGAGGGTCGTGCAAAAAGCCAGGGGAACCCCTGACGAACCTCTTGCTCCATGCAGAGGCTAGGGGGCTCTTCCTGCAACCTTACCGAGACCCCGCGACCCGAACTCGCACTTGTGGGCTCAGCAAATACGATAAAAACTCCTCACTCAAAAAACGAAAAAAGCCCCTGGAGGAGTGATTCCACTCCTCTAGGGCCTCGGGGGCTACACCCGGCGGGTGCGCTCGCGCGCACCCACCGAAACCTCAAGAAGCAAAACACAATCCCTATGGGAGCGGCTGCAAGCCAAGTCTCGACAAACCCTCAGGGAGAGTGCACCCACTCCCCCTAAGGCTCGGGGGCTACTGTCGGGTACCTTAAAACGGGGTACCCCGAGCGTACACCAAAAGGGTCACTTAAATCCCATCAACAACAAAGCTAGAGGGTAAGCCATGGGCTCATCACCAGCCACGTCCGAGCCCACCAGGCTCTCCACCTCGCCTCAGGCCTCGCACGGGAGGTCTCGGCGCCCTGACGCAATCTCCGCCTTGCGCGAGGCCTCTTGCGAGGGGTCTCGGCAAGGAGCCCAATCTCCGTCTCGCCCGAGGCCTCGTGCGAACAGCCTCGAATAAGACATCTATTCTCCGTATCGCTCGAGGTCGGCTTGTCAACAACCCGTCGCTCTCGCCTCGACCAGTCTTCCCGACAGCATGTCGCGTCCTATTAATGCATCAACCACTCCCGCAATCTCAGCTGGACGATGGCCCAACACTACGGAGTGGCTAACGGGACAAGAAGTCGCATCAGCGCCATACCGGCTGAGACGGGGCACGACGGGGATTACCGGCCACTGTATCCTGGCGCTGTGCCCACGATCAGCGCTCGCACCGCACTGTGCCCCGCAATTCCCGCCCCGAAGACAACGCGGCATGGGAAGTCTAGCTCGGATCATCATCGCCTTCGAATTAGTGTACCAGATCGACCGCTCCCTCCAGGCCTCAGCACTCTACGCCAGGGTCTCGGCTATCTCGGGATTCGCGTCCGCCGAGACCCCCCACCGTGGTTTAGCCTCGGCGCCAACCAGGCCTCGGCCTCGCGCACAGTCGATCCACAGCGACCCACACACTGACCACCGCACCCGTTCCGAGGCAGTCCAGGAGCTCCCATGATGCGCAGGATCTGATGTGACCAACGTGTCGCCCCAGCGCTCCAAGGACGGACCGCTCCGACGACCACACCACCACAGGAACAGGCTACAGGGCTTGGACACGCTGCCTCTGTTTGCACGACACCATATAGTTAGCACATGTACTGTCCTTGTCCTCCCTTCAACTATAAAAAGGAAAGGACTTGGGCCATCTAGGGGGGAGACAGGTTCTCACGAAGAACAACACCCTGTAACACGCACACTTCCCTGCCGCTTGAGAGCAACGTCTCAAGCGGCCCACATCACTCCCCGCCGAGACCTGGGATTAGCTCCCTCTCTCACCTAGCTTGTAACCCCCTACTACAAGCACTTCGGTGCAAGGAATACAAGATCAATCTCCTAGACTGGACGTAGGGCTCGAATTGCTCGAACCAGTATAAACCTTGTGTCTCTTTGCATCACTATACGGAATCGGGAACACGTAGAACAAATTCACTAGTTGGTTAAGGACTCCCCCGGTCCAAAACACCGACACAATTGCTACGAAGATGTACTCGAAACCGCCTTTTGCTTTCTTGAGAGGTCCTACTTGATCCAGCCCCCAGCAGGAGAATGGCCAAGCAGGTGGTATGCAAATGAGGTTGTGGGCTGGCACATGAGCCTGTCTTGCGAACATTTGACAACTTTTGCATCTTCTGACGAGTTCTTCTGCGTCTTTCAAAACGGTTGGCCAGTAGAAACCAGTACGAAATGCTTTGCCGACTAGTGTTCTTGAGGCGACGTGATTTCCACAGCAATCTGAGTGTATTTCGTCTAGGATTTGTTTGCCTTCTTCAAATGAGACGTATTTTAGGAGTACTCCTGATGATGCGGCTCTTTTGTATAGCTTGTCTCCTACCAGAACGTAATTCTTGCTTCTGCTAACGACTCGAGTGGCTTCCTGTTTTTCCGCTGGCAACTTATTCTCTTTGATGTAATCAATAAAAACCTGGGTCCATGAAGTGGTGATTACCAAGATCTGGGTACCTTTTGCTGAGATTTGAGGGGTTATTTCTCCGGGTTGTTTGATAGAGGGGGCTGATAACTCCTCTATGAAAACACCGGGTGCGCGCTAGCTGTCGATGTTTGACCACCGATAGCCTACCACGGGGGTACCTGAGACAGTATGTTCGGGCTTCAGCGTATGCAGAACTCGACGGCTAACGCAAGAGACAGTCAATTTATCCTGGTTCAGGCCCTCGATCGTGGATCGAGTAACAGCCCTACGTCCAGTCGGTGTTAGCCTTCGCGTTGGATTGATCGTAAAATGTTGTACAATTGTTGTCTTGAACTCCCGATCTAAGGAGCCCTGTCCACCTTTATATAGTCAGGAGACCAGAGTCCTAGTCGGTTTACAATGAGAGTTCTTAGTAGGATTACAGAGTAATACTACTACTAAGATTATAGGAGAAGAATCATAATTAGACTATGTCTTCTCTCTTCCTTATGGGGTATCCCGTGGGTCCCGCACCGACACTAGCTCTCTTAACTTACCCGTGAGGGATCCAACATTTCAGCTACCTAAACGGATCTTGGTTGATTCGACTAGCTTCCTTACCCTTCTGCCTTTTCTATCTATTTTTTCTGTCTGCCTTCTTTTTTTTCGCCGGTATTAAATTACAGAGTTCGTTTTTTTGTGAACAAAAATTACAGAGTTCGTTTAGAGCCTGTAAAGGACTGTTTCTGGATTCTATTCGTATTCTTTTACCAGGCCCAGGCGGCATGCTAGAGCGAGCAGCCCACATGGCACAAGCACGGCCCATCCGCTGGAGCCAGCGGCCCAAAGCTGAAGCGAAGAGCTGAGATGGGATTCCGACTCTGACTGTCCGACAGCGGCATCTATGTGGCGTATGTTTTTTTCCTTCCCTTTCTTATACACTATATTTCTTTCTCTTCTATACTATGGAGTACGGCACCTACTTATCAAATTAGATAGGACTTAAACAAATATAGGAAATTTCTATATATGCTTAGAAAATATTATCAATATTCATATATTCATCTATATCTACACCTATCTATACCTAATAATAAAGAAGTAAAATTTTTAATAATAAAAGGTAAAATTTCTACCACCGTTTTGTTTCCGCCGTTTTTCTTTATTGTGCCTTTTTTATGTTTGCGTACCGTCACGGTCTCCGGCTCCGTCTTGGATATGTGCAAAAGGATATTAGAGTGAGAAAGAAAATAGAAATGAATACAGAGTTCAGGTGTAAGATACAAGAGAGAAGAAAAAGGAGGAAGGGCCTTAATAGTTTTTAAATAGATTAGGGTTCTCGATGTAAAATGTTAAAGATCTTGCAAAATTCACAAAAAATCATAGAGAAATCAGAAAAATACCAAATCAGTTTTGTTAGTTTTATAAAAATGTGATCTATCCATATGTGTTATGAATCTTGTTAGGTTATGCTTTGCCAACCGAGCCTCAGCCTCGCGCACAGTCGATCCACAGTGACCCGCACACTGACCACCGTACCCGTTCCGAGGCAGCCCAGGAGCTCCCATGACGCATAGGATCTGATGTGACCAACGCGTCGCCCCAGCGCTCCAAGGACGGACCGCTCCGACGACCACACCGCCACAGGAACAGGCTACAGGGCTCGGACACGCCGCCTCTATTTGCATGACGCCGTATAGTTAGCACATGTACTATCCTTGTCCTCCCTTCAACTATAAAAAGGAAAGGACTTGGGCCATCTAGGGGGAGACAGGTTCTCACGAAGAACAACACCCTGTAACACGCACACTTCCCTGCCGCTTGAGAGCAACGTCTCAAGCGGCCCACATCACTCCCCGCCGAGACCTGGGACTAGCTCCCTCTCTCACCTAGCTTGTAACCCCCTACTACAAGCACTTCGGTGCAAGGAATACAAGATCAATCTCCCAGACTGGACGTAGGGCTCGAATTGCCCGAACCAGTATAAACCTTGTGTCTCTTTGCATCACCATCCAGAATCGGGAACACGCAGAACAAATTCACTAGTCGGTTAAGGACCCCCCCCGGTCCAAAACACCGACAGTTGGCGCACCAGGTAGGGGCCTCTGCGTGTCAATTTCGTCATCCCAACAAGTTCCGGATGGCAGACCCCGTACGACCACTGCGTCTCGGCACGGTGGTCTGGTTTGGGAGCCTGGAGTTCATGTTTCTAGGGCACGAGTACGACATGGTACTTCTCACACCCGGAGCCCCGCCTACCGACGACGACATCACGCACCGGCAGCCTAGGCACAGGCGGCGCCCGGGTAGCCGTTCTCACCGCGCTCACCAGGCACAACGCGAGCAGGATCACCCCGATGCCACGCAAACCCAGGGCGATTCACCGCTCTCCGATGGTATCCCACGACCAGCTGTTGGCGCAAGGCCCCTGATTGGGGACCTGTCTAGCCTGAGCCTGGATAAGGGAAAGACACCGGTGGCACCCAGCGATGCCCCGACATCAGCTCCGCTCCACCACTCTCTGAGGAGCCAACTCCGGTGGAGCAGAGCCTGGTGACGGCGCCTTCTCCATACCCCTTCGGGTTGAGAAATGCCGCCGCCTCTTATGCTTACGCCTACGCTTCCACTCACGCGGATCTCTCGGAGCGCCGCCAGCGCTTTGCTTTCAACTTCGACACCGCCACATCGACCCACACCCACACCGACTCCTCAGAGGAGGACGAGGCGTGGGCCGGAGCGGATTTCTCCGACCTCCACGACCATGAAACCATGCGTCGCTTCTTGGCAGCAAGCGACTATTGCTTTGGCTACTCCGATTCTGACAATGAAGGTACTTACGATCCCTCACGTGAGTGCTTCCACGTCAGACTTGGGATGCCAAGCACGGGCGACGAGGACGAGGGGGCAGGCAACCGCACTCCGCTTCATCAGGGAACAAGCGACGCCACGCCTTCGCGCATTATCCCACCGGCAGCACGGGGCGAGAACCTTGCCCTCGGACAACTTCGACGTCTGGACCTGGAGCAGCTCCGCGAGCTTTAGGCCAAGGTTGAGCAAGATCAGCTCCTTCTGCAACAGCTCCGAAACACACTCGAGCAGGAGCAGCAAGGTCACGCTGACGGCGGAGGAGCCCAACAACGGGCTCGCGACGTGCACCACCGCATCAACGATGATGAAGGGGACAATCATCCCCCAATCTTCAATTGTGCTAGCCAGAATGTCGCGTATGCGGTGATGCTAGCGCGCGCGATGCCCGAGCCCTCCACCACGGAAGGGCGGCGGGTTCGCGGCGAGCTCCAAGATCTCCTCGAGACCGCCACGGTGCAGCAGGCTGAGAGTTCCGCCTCCCGGTGGCGCGGTGCCATCTCGGACCTCCCCTCAACACCGCATCGGCAGGATAGGTAGGGAGGCCTCGGTTCATCCCGAGCCTGCTCGGGCGCCGACCATCAACAGGGTCCCCCTGGTCCACGACCGCCTCAACAACCGACACGAGGCCTAGGGCGACCATGAGGTGATCGGCCGGCGACGGCGCCACGACGGTGAGGGGCCCGCTCGAGGCTACCATCCGCATCGAGGCGGTCGATATGACAGTGAGGAAGATCGCAGTCCTTCTCCTGAACCACCTGGCCCTCGAGTCTTCAGTAGAGCCATCCGCAATGCTCAGTTTCTAGCCCGGTTTCGCCAGCCAGCCAACCTCACCAAGTATAGCGGCAAGACCAACCCCGAGCTCTGGCTTGCCGATTACCGCCTGGCTTGTTAGCTAGGCGGCACAGACGATGACCGGCTCATCATCCGCAACCTCCCCTTGCTCTTATCAGACTCAGCACGAGCCTGGCTCGAGCACCTTCCTCCCTCTCAGATCCATGACTGGCACGACTTGGTTCGGATCTTCGTTGGGAATTTCTAGGGCACATACGTGCGCCCTGGAAACTCCTAGGACCTTAAGAGTTGTCGCCAGAAACCAGACGAGTCTCTCCGAGACTTCATCCGGTGCTTCTCTAAACAGTGCACCGAGTTGCCCAGCATCGGCGACTCAGAGATCATCCAGGCTTTTCTCTCAAGCACCACCTGTCGAGACTTGGTCCGAGAATTAGGCCGGAACGTGCCGGGCTCGACCGCCGCGCTCCTCGACATTGCCACCAATTTCGCCTCAGGCGAGGAGGCTGTAGGGGCCATCTTCCCCACGGACGACGCCAAGGGGAAGCAGAGGGATGAGGCCCCCGAGGCTTCGGTTCGCCGCCTCCCCAAAAGAAAGAAGAAGGATCGCCAGGGGAAGCGGGCCGTCCTCGAGGCCGATATGGTCGCGGCCACAGAACGCAAGAATCCCTGAGGCCCCAGGGGCCCTAGGCCTTTCGACGACATGCTTAAGAAACCCTGCCCTTACCACCAAGGCCTGGTAAAGCACGCCCTCGAGGATTTCTCCATGCTGTGGCGTTACTATGCTAGGCTCGGGCTCCCCGACGACGACGCCAAGCAGAAGGGCGCCGGTGACCGGGATGATGACAAGGACGATGGGTTCCCCGAGGTACACAACGCCTTCATGATCTTCGGCGGACCCTCGGCGTGCCTTACGGCACGACAGCGAAAGAGGGAATGCCGAGAGGTCTTCTCGGTCAAGGTGACCACTCCTCGGTACCTCAACTGGTCTTGGGAGGCGATCACCTTTGATCGAGATGACCACCCCGACCATGTTCTAAATCCTGGGCAGTACCCACTTGTTGTCGACCCGATCATCGGCAACACCCGACTCACCAAGGTGTTGATGGACGGAGGCAGCGGCCTCAATATCCTCTACGCCAACACCCTGGAGCTCTTGGAGATCGATCGGTCGAGGCTCCAAGGCGATGCCGCACCTTTCCACGGCATCGTGCCAAGGAAACACACATGACCCCTCGGGCGCATTGACCTTCCCGTCTGCTTCGGCACCCCCTCCAACTACCGCAAGGAGGTCCTTACCTTCGAGGTGGTCGGGTTCAGGGGAACCTACCACACCATCCTAGGGCGGCCGTGCTACGCCAAGTTCATGGTAGTCCCCAACTATACCTACCTCAAGCTCAAGATGTCAGGCCCCAGCGGTATCATCACGATTGAGTCCACGTACGAACATGCATACAACTGCGACATCAAGTGCATCGAGTACGCCGAGGCTCTTGCGGAGGCCAAGACCCTCATCGTCAATCTCGACCAACTCAGCGGCGAGGCGCCTGACTCCAAGCGTCGTGCAGGGGCGTTCGAGCCCGCGGAGGCCATCCAGCTCGTCCCAGTCAACCCCGCCTGCCCCGACGACCGGGCGCTGAGGATCAGCGCCACCCTTGACATCAAATAGGAGGCCGTGCTCGTCGACTCCCTCCGTGCGAATGCCGACATGTTCGCATGGAGTCCCTCGGACATGCCGGGCATACCGAGGGAGGTCGTCGAGCATGCCTTGGACATTCGGGCCGGCTCTAGACCGGTGAAGCAATGCCTGCGCCGATTCGACAAGGAAAAGCATAGGGCCATCGGCGATGAGGTGCAGAAACTCTTGGCGGCCGGGTTCGTCAAGGAAGTGTCCCACCCAGAGTGGTTGGCTAAACCCCGTGTTAGTTAGGAAGAAAAATGGGAAATGGAGGATGTGTGTGGACTACACCGGTTTGAATAAAGTCTGTCCAAAAGTTCCCTTCCCATTACCCTGAATCGATCAGATCGTTGACTCCACTGCGGGGTGCGAGACCCTATCCTTCCTTGATGCGTATTCCGGTTACCATCAAATCAAGATGAAAGAGTCCGACCAGCTTGTGACTTCCTTCATCACCCCATTCGGCATGTACTGCTATGTGACTATGCCTTTTGGCCTCAGAAACGTGGGGGCCACGTACCAGTGGTGCATGACCTAGGTCTTTGGCAACCACATTGGGCGAACCGTCGAGGCCTATGTGGACGACATCGTGGTCAAGTCTAGAAAGGCCGAAGATCTCATCAACGACTTGAAGATAGCCTTCAAATGCCTTAGAGAGAAGGGCATCAAGCTCAATCCCGAGAAGTGTGTGTTCGGGGTCCCCTGAGGCATGCTCTTGGGATTCATAGTCTCGGAGCGCAGCATCGAAGCCAACCCAGAGAAGGTCTCAGCCATAACCAGCATGGGACCAATCAGAGACCTCAAGGGAGTACAGAGGGTCATGGGATGCCTTGTGGCCCTAAGCCGCTTCATCTCGCGCCTCGGCGAAAAAGGCTTGCCTCTGTATCGCCTCCTGAGAAAATCCGAGCGCTTTTTCTGGACCCCTGAGGCCAAAGAAGCCCTCGCCAAGCTTAAAGCATAGCTCAATAATTCTCCCGTCCTGGTACCCCCAGCCAGGGATGAGGCCCTCTTACTCTACGTCGCTGCAACAACCCAAGTGGTCAGCGCTGCCATAGTAGTCAAAAGGCAGGAAGAGGGGCATGCTCTACCCACCCAACGACTTGTTTACTTCATCAGCAAAGTGCTCTCTGAGACCAAAATACGCTACCCCCACATCCAGAAGCTGGTCTACGCCGTAGTCCTAGCCCGGCGCAAGCTGCATCACTACTTCGAGTCCCACCCAGTGACTGTGGTATCGTCTTTCCCCTTGGGAGAGATAGTCCATAACCAGGAAGCCTCAGGCAGGATAGCCAAGTGGGCCGTCGAGCTTATGGGGGAAGCCTTGACTTTTGTGGCTGATTTTGTCTCAGGTCTTGGCTGATTTTGTGGCTGAGTGGACCGACACCCAATTACCACCTGCTCAAGTCTAGACAGAATGCTGGACCATGTACTTCGATGGGTCTTTGATGAAGACCGGGGCAGGCGTGGGTCTCCTCTTCATCTCGCCCCTCGGAGTACACATGCGCTACATGGTGAGGCTCCACTTCGCCGCCTCCAACAACGTGGCCAAGTACGAGGCCCTCGTCAACGGCTTGCAGGTCGCCATCGAGGTTGGGGTACGACGTCTCGACGTCTGTGGCGACTCGCAGCTCGTCGTCGATAAGTCATGAAGGAGTCAAACTGCCTCGACCCCAAAATGGAGGCTTACTGCAAGTTGGTACGTCGCCTAGAAGACAAGTTCAATGGTCTCGAACTAAACCACATTGCACGGAAGTACAACAAGGCCGCCGATGAACTGGCAAAGATGGCCTCGGCACGGGCTCCGGTCCCCCCAAACGTCTTTGCCAGGGACCTCTACAAACCTTCCATTTACTACATCTTGGTAGTAGAGGAGGGCCCACCTGTTGAACCCACGACGGGGCTCGATGCCCCCTCTACCGCTGAGACTCTCTCGACCAAGCCCGAAGTCATGGAAGTCAGCACCGAGCCTCCCCAGACCGACCAAGACGTGGATTGGCGAATCCCGTTCCTTGATTGGCTTGATCGGGGGGAGCTTCCTATTGATAGGACCGAAGCCCGACGGCTTGCGCGCTGAGCCAAGACTTATGTCCTCTACAATGACGAATTGTATAGGTGAAGCCCCTCCGGTGTCCTCCAACGATGCATCACCGCTGAGGTAGGCCGAGCCCTGCTTTGGGACTTGCACGTAGGGGCCTGCGGGCACCATGCAGCACCTTGGACGCTCGTGGGAAACGCTTTCCATCAAGGGTTCTATTGGCCGACGGCGGTCGCCGACGCCACCAAGCTAGTACGCTCCTGCGAAGGATGCCAGTACTATGCTCGGCAGACACATCTCCCGGCCCTGGCCCTTCAAACCATCCCCATCACGTGGCTGTTCGCCGTGTGGGGGCTCGACATGGTCGGGCCCCTGCAAAAGGCCCCCGGGGGCTACACCCATCTACTAGTATCAATCGATAAGTTCTCCAAATGGCTCGAGGCTCGTCCAATCAATCGAATCAAATCCGAGCAGGCAGTGCTGTTCTTCACTGACATTATCCACAGGTTCGGGGTCCCTAACACCATCATCACCGACAACGGGACACAGTTCACCGGCAAAAAATTCTTGACGTTTTGCGATGACCACCACATCCGTGTGGCCTGGTCGGCCGTAGGACACCCAAGGACCAACAGCCAAGTAGAACGTGCCAACGGCATGATCCTACAAGGCCTCAAGCCAAGAATTTACAACCGGTTGAAGAAGTTTGGCAAGAAATGGCTCGCCGAACTCCCATCGATCATCTGGAGCCTAAGGAACACCCCAAGCCGAGCCATGGGGTTCACACCTTTCTTCCTGGTCTATGGGGCCGAGGCCATCCTCCCCACTGACTTGGAATACGGTTCCCTAAGGCTACAGGCCTATAACGAACGAAGCGACCGCACCACCCAAGAGGACGCCCTCGACCAACTGGAGGAAGCCCGAGATGTCGCGCTCCTGCACTCGGCTAAATACCAGCAGACCCTACGGCGCTATCAGGCCCAGCGCGTCCGAGGCCGAGACTTGAAGGTAGGCGACCTGGTGTTGAGGTTAGCACAGAGCAACAAGGGCCGCCACAAGCTGACCCCGCCATGGGAAGGACCGTACATCATCGCCCAAGTGCTGAAGCCCGGGACCTACAAGCTAGCCAACGAAACGAGCGAAATCTTCACCAACGCTTGGAACATAGAACAACTACGTCTCTTTTATCCTTAAGATTACAAGCATTATATATATTGTTTCTCGGAATACAATTGAAACCCGTTTTTTAGTTGTTCTAATTTCTCGAGAAGTTCCCCGAGCTTATCGTTGGTCTCGGCAATACGATGACACTGTAAGGGAGACTCGGCTCTGCCTCCGCAGAACCAAATCTCCCTCAGGGGCTAGAGGGGGGATTCCCCCTAAAGTCCCACACGCCATTTTTTAGTCGTTTCTCAAAAAAATTCCTACGCCAAACCCTCTAGCACGCTCTGACAAATCGGTTGCGGAAAACCCAAGGACCAAAAGCCCGACTCAGGGCCAGAAGGCCGGTTGAGTCGTGAGACAGCCTAAGCCTCCGGGCCATGGTGTTCCCTCACCACCTTTCACCCAGGGGACGGCTTAGGCTCCAAAGAGGTTTTTTGCAAAGAAATCAGATCGGAGACAACAAGAGGGCAGAGGCTTAGAAATACAAGACAAATGATTAAAGAAACACGAGTACTTTAAAAAGAAAGGCCTCAACGGCCACAAGCATTACGATACAAATCTAATTCCTACTCTACACCAATCTCGGTCTCAAGCACCGTCTGCACCACGCTGGAAGCCTCGGCTGCCCGGGTAACCTCCGCCTCCGACTCTGCACCACAAAAAATAGAACGGGGTTGAGCGAGGAAAAAAACAACCTAAATTAGGGGCGGAAGCCTACGGAACTCACCCTTGGCCTTCTACTCCCAGCGTCGGGTCTCAACCTGACAGGCCTCAGCTTTCTCCTTCTAGCACAGGGCCTCGGCCCAGGAAGCCTCGGCTTTCTCCTTCAGGCGCTGGGCCTCGACCCGAGAAGCCTCGGCCGCCCTGGAAGCTTCACTCCCTAGCTCTGCGTCACACGAGGAAGTTAGGGAACGAACGTAAGAAAAAGCGAATAAAACGAAGGGAATAGGACTCACCCTCGGCCTTTCCCCTCCAAACCATAGCCTCGGTTCGCGAGGCCTCAGCCGCTGCAAGGGCCTCATCCAAAGCGCCCTTCGTCAGCTGGTGCGCATTATGTTCCGCCCCTAGCTGCCCTGTAAGAGCCGTGGCTGAGGCCGTAGCTTCAACGGCTCGAGCCCTGAAGGCATCCCGATCACTGGCCGCGCGGGTGAGCTCCTCCTCCAACTCCTTGACCTGCGCCGCTAGAGGGGCGAGCTGCTCCTGGGCCATGGCCACCTCGACCTTCGCGTCGGCACAACGAAGGCGGAGGTCCTCCACCTCTGCGCTCTGCGCCGACAGGAGCTCATTGGCACCGGCAAGAAGGCCCTTCTGCCGCTGAAGTTGGTCCCAGACATCCCTCTCCTGGTGGAGGAAGACTGACTTCCCAAGAGATCGGGTCTCGAGCTCCTAGGGGGAAACAGAACAGGGGTCAATCCCCACAAAGAAAAGTCAGAAAAAGACCACCGCATGGGAAAAGAAAGCACGAACCTGGGCAACTCCGGGCACATCGTTGGCCACCACGGACAGCACCGTCCGTAGAGACCGCTTGACCAAGGACACCACGGTACTACTCGAACGTGTCCCAGCGACTACCCTCGGCCGCGTCCTCGAGAGCAAATAGAGGCTCTGCCTCAGGATCATCCCGGCTTTGCCACAGGACACGCGGGTGGTTCCACCTGCGGGGCTCAGGTCCACGACACCGGCCACCTCGGCGCCGGCCATCTCCTACGCCCGGGAAGTATCGTCGGAGGAGATCGGAAGAACTTCCACCTCCCGGGCGCTCTCCCGCAACGGCGGCGGGCCTTCAACCAAGGGTGCCGCCAAGGCCTCCGCCGCCTTCATCTCCACTTCCTGGGCTGGCAGCCCCGCCACGATCACGTCAGCGTCGGTGGTCCCGTGGGCTCCGGCCTCTGCCATCGTGGCCTCAGTGGACCTAGGGGCTCCGGCCTCCGCCATCATGGCCTCAGTGGTCTGGGGGGCTCCAGCCTCCGCCATCGTGGCCTCGATGGTCACAAGGGCTCCGGTGCCCGTCGTAGCGGCCTCGATGGTCCTAGGCGCCGCAGCCTCGGTTGCCCCGGCCTGTGAAACCCCGGGGACCTCGGTCCCGGTGGTCTCGACGGCCAAGGGAACCTCGGCCGCATCTGACCCACGGGCCTCGCCATCACGGGGCGGAGGCGCTGCCTCCCCTTCCTATGTTAGGGCCGCCTCGGCAGCCCCTCCTTGAGTGGCTGGCTCCTTTGGGTCGGCCCTCGCCGATGCCACGCTACGATGCAGGGCGGCTTGCGCCTCTGCCACCCAGTGGGCGATGGAGCCGGGGTTAACCTTGAGCGCTTTAAGGGGTGCCAAGGTAGGCACCTCCGTAGGCCGCTTCCAGCTAAGGACAAGATGATCACGGGGTCAGTACAAGACAAAAGAACAAACGAAAGGCACTGTGACCCCACCAAAAATACACCTACCTCGAGCGGGGCGGTAACCGCTTCGCCACGGCGACCCTCGTCCGCAAAGGCAGTGGCGGCGGCAGAGGCATCGCCTCCGTGTCCATCGGCGCCGGTTGGTCCTCAACGGACCCCGGTGCCCCCTCGGTCCTCTGCGGGGGCAGTTGCATCGCCTCCGCCACCACTTGTTCCACCGCCGCCGCCGAGCCCACCGGGCTGATGGCGTGTTTGCCCAACGCTCGTGCCTCGGGCGTGTCGGCCTCGGCCCCAGAGCGAGCAATTGCCGACCCCGAGACCGCTCCTCCTCCTCCTCCCAGGAGTGCCGGGCTGCTTGCTAACGCCCCGGGCACCACCTCCACTACGTCAGGGAGATGGTCCAGGGGACCTCGCCCTCGTCATCCCTGTCCGAGGCCTCCGTCGACAGCGACGGCGACGGGGATTCCTCCAACGGGAGACCATCCTTCCTTTGTTGACGGCGACGCTTGTCCAGCTCCTCGTGCGCGAGGATCTTCTTCGTGCGCTTCGCCGCCTTGGCGTCTTTCCGTTTTTTCTGCGCATCGGCGTGCACCCGGTTGATCACCCACCGCCTCACGTCCTCGGGAATGGGCGGTGGAGAGGAGCGCACGTCCCTCATCCCCTGCAGGAACGGCGAACGCGCATAAGGGAACAAGAGATAAGGAGAAACGGAGGAGGCTCGGGGGCTACAGCGGCGCACGACTTACCAGCAAGAGGAACCCCCACGACGGTCGCATCGCGATGGGGGTCAAGTTGCCGCCCCTCAGCTTCGCCTCTACCGTCTCCCCCACCCGACGAAGAATTTCCTTGTCGGAAAGGGCGGAGGAGGACATCCGGATGCCCTCATTGGGCTCACCCGGCCTCATCTCGAACAGACGCCGCCACCGAGCCATCAGCGGTAGCACCCTCCGGCGGTGGAAGGCAGCCACGACCACAGTCGCGGTAAGGCCATGGCCCCGTAGCCTCTCCAGCCCCTCTAGAAGCGGCTGCAGCTTGGGCTAATCCTCCCTCGGGACGCCGTACTTCCAGCTCTCTAGGTAGCTCCCCACAATCCGCCCAGTGTAGGGAGGAAGTCCTCCGTCGTTGTTGCGAAGGTAGAACCAGCTCGTGTACCATCAGCGATTGGATGACGCGAGCTGGGCCAGGATGTAGAGGTGTTGGCAGTCCTGGTGCACTTGGAGAGTGCAGCCGCCGACCCTCGTCGCTTTCCTCATGCCCGACATGCCCGTCGGCTTAGTGGTGTGCCCCGCCCAGAAGAGATGGAGCCACAACTCCCAATGGGGAGCAATCCCCAAGTACCCCTCGTAGACGGCAACGAAGATGGCCGCCTGTGCGATGGAGTTGGGGTTGAAGTTGTGGAGCTCCACGCCATAGTAGTGCGGGAGCGCCCGCATGAACCGATCTGCCGGGACACCGAGGCCACACTCGTGAAAAGAGACGAAGCTCACGACATAACCATCGTGAGGCCTCAGCTCCGGCTGCCCGACGGAGCAATCCACTCCAGCCTATTGGGGTCCATCACCAGACGAAGGGTCCGCCGTCGATGAGTGACTGAAGCATCTCCTCGGTGACGTCCGATGGATCCCAGGGGTCCGCCTCGATGACAACGATGTCGCCGGCCATGGATGCGGTGGAGGGATCGAATGCAGCGGTGAGTTTCTCTCTCTCTCTCTCTCTCTCTCTCTCTCTCTCTCGCTCTTTCTCGCTTTCTCCCTGGCTCGCTCTTCTCCCTTCTTCTTCCCGGCACCCACTGCTCTAGCGACGGCTCGATGGAGGCAGAGCTAACGCAGGCAAGGTAAGGTGGGGAGGGGCGAGACTCTTTGAGTATTTATGCAGGGTGAGGGCGAAACGAACGGGCGATGAAATCGGGGAAGTTTCCCCTCGATCCGGCGCGGTTAACCACGATCCGATTTTACTGCCCACGCGCCCACTTCTTTCTCATTAATTGCGGGAACAGTTACGTCCCATCCACCACGTCGTGCTCGGCCACTGCGGCAGCAGGCATCGTTTCGCCTCCCCCAGGGAACCGCCTCAAAAGGCGCACCACCCGTTGTCGAGCCGATGGGGAAGATATTCCCTCCGCCCTATTTCTTTCAGATGAAGGAACCGGGCTCTGAGCCTATTACGGTCCAGGGGTTCGAAGGCTGGGCCCCTAGGGGTTTCGACAGCCGCCCTAGGACAACAGAGTTAGGGACGACCGCGTGCGAGCCTATACGGGGCTAAGGCCCAAGCAAGCGAAACGCTTGGGACGCCCTAAGTCGTGTCCGAGACCGGCGGGGAGGTCTCCGAATGGGATCCCACCGTAGGGAGGCACCGAGCCACTGAGGCCCAGCGAACGGCCTCGGCACCCACTAGAGAAACCCTCTGGTACTTTTGGAGTGCGTCTCTAGACCGCTAGCCGTCCCCTAGCGAATGGGGCACGGGCCTCCACTCGGACTTACCCGATAACAGCTCATCGGAAGTGTCAACGCTCGTGCCCACCGAGGGTAGCCTGGCACAGTCCACCCCTCCTTCCGAGCAAAAAGGAAGCGTGAGGGTCATGCAAAAAAGGCAGGGGAACCCCCGATAGACCTCTTGCCCCATGCAGAGGCTAGGGGGCTCTTCCTGCAACCTTGCCGAGACCTAGCGACCCCGGTTCGCACTCGAGGGGGCTCGGCAAAACAACCCCTCCTTCCAAGCGAAAAGGAAGCATGAGGGTCATACAAAAAGCCAGGGGAGCTCCTGACGGCCCTCTCGCTCCATGCAGAGGCTAGGGAGCCCTTCCTGCAACCTCACCGTGACCCCGCGACCAAGGCTCGCGCCCAAAGGGGCCTCGGCAAACAAACCCTCACGCGCGAGGGGTGTATAAAAAGCCAGGGGAGCTCCCGACGGCCCTCTCGCTCTGTGCAGAGGCTAGGGGGCTCTTCCTGCAACCTTGCCGAGACCCAGCGGCTCCGGCTCGCACCCAAATGGGCTCGGCAAACAAACCCTCCGTCCGAACGAAAAAGATATGTGAGGGTCGAACAAAAAAGCCAGGGGACCCCTGACCACCCTCTTGCTCCAGGCGGAGGCTCGAGGGCTCCTCCTGCACCCAAGACAAAGACAAACGACCTAAACCTGTGCTAGAAGTTTCGTTACAAATACGATAAAGGGCACCGAGCCCGTTACGGTCCAGGGGTTCGAAGGCTGGGCCCCCTGAGGTTTCGACAGCCACCCTAGGGAAATAGGGTCAGGGACGACTAGGGGCGAGCCCATGAATGGCTGAGGCCCGAGCAAACGACCACTCGGGGCGTCCTAAGTCGTGTCCGAGACCGGCAGAGAGGTCTCCGAATGGGATCCTACCGTAGGGAGGCACCGAGCCACCGAGGCCCAGCGAATGGCCTCGGCACCCACTAGAGAAACCCTCTGGTACTCTTGGAGTGCGTCTCTGGACTGCTAGCCGTCCCCTAGCGAACGGGGCATGGGCCTCCACTCGGACTTACCCGATAACAGTTCACCGGAAGTGCCAACGCTCGTACCCACCGAGGGTAGCCTAGCACATTCCACCCCTCCTTCCGAGCGAAAAGGAAGCGTGAGGGTCATGCAAAAAGCCAGGGGAACCCCTGACGAACCTCTTGCTCCATGCAGAGGCTAGGGGGCTCTTCCTGCAACCTTGCCGAGACCCCGCGACCCAAACTCGCACTTGTGGGCTCGGCAAATACGATAAAAACTCCTCACTCAAAAAACAAAAAAAGCCCCTGGAGGAGTGATTCCACTCCTCTAGGGCCTCGGGGGCTACACCCGGCGGGTGCGCTCGCGCGCACCCACCGAAACCTCAAGAAGCAAAACACAATCCCTACGGGAGCGGCTACAAGCCAAGTCTCGACAAACCCTTAGGGAGAGTGCACCCACTCCCCCTAAGGCTCGGGGGCTACTCTCGGGTACCATAAAACGGGGTACCCCGAGCGTACACCAAAAGGGTCACTTAAATCCCATCAACAACAAAGCTAGAGGGTAAGCCATGGGCTCATCACCAGCCACGTCCGAGCCCACCAGGCTCTCCACCTCGCCTCGGGCCTCGCACGGGAGGTCTCGGCGCCCTGAAGCAATCTCCGCCTTGCGCGAGGCCTCTTGCGAGGGGTCTCGGCAAGGAGCCCAATCTCCGTCTCGCCCGAGGCCTCGTGCGAACAGTCTCGAATAAGACATCTATTCTCCGTATCACTCGAGGTCGGCTTATCAACAACCCGTCGCTCTCGCCTCGACCAGTCTTCCCGACAGCATGTCGCGTCCTATTAATGCATCAACCACTCCCGCAATCTCAGCTGGACGATGGCCCAACACTATGGAGTGGCTAACGGGACAAGAAGTCGCATCAGCGCCATACCGGCTGAGACGGGGCACGATGGGGATTACCGGCCACTGTATCCTGGCGCTGTGCCCACGATCAGCGCTCGCACCGCACTGTGCCCCGCAATTCCCGCCCCGAAGACAACGCGGCATGGGAAGTCTGGCTCGGGTCATCATCGCCTTCGAATTAGTGTACCAGATCGACCGCTCCCTCCAGGCCTCAGCACTCTACGCCAGGGTCTCGGCTATCTCGGGATTCGCGTCCGCCGAGACCCCCCACCGCGGTTTAGCCTCGGCGCCAACCGAGCCTCGGCCTCGCACACAGTCGATCCACAGCGACCCACACACTGACCACCGCACCCGTTCCGAGGCAGTCCAGGAGCTCCCATGATGCGCAGGATCTGATGTGACCAACGTGTCGCCCCAGCGCTCCAAGGACAGACCGCTCCGACGACCACACCGCCACAGGAACAGGCTACAGGGCTTGGACACGCCGCCTCTGTTTGCACGACACCATATAGTTAGCACATGTACTATCCTTGTCCTCCCTTCAACTATAAAAAGGAAAGGACTTGGGCCATCTTGGAGGGAGACAGGTTCTCACGAAGAACAACACCCTGTAACACGCACACTTCCCTGCCGCTTGAGAGCAACGTCTCAAGCGGCCCACATCACTCCCCGCCGAGACCTGGGACTAGCTCCCTCTCTCACCTAGCTTGTAACCCCCTACTACAAGCACTTCGGTGCAAGGAATACAAGATCAATCTCCTAGACTAGACGTAGGGCTCGAATTGCTCGAACCAGTATAAACCTTGTGTCTCTTTGTATCACTATCCGGAATCGGGAACACGTAGAACAAATTCACTAGTTGGTTAAGGACTCCCCTGGTCCAAAACACCGACACAATTGCTACGAAGATGTACTCGAAACCGCCTTTTGCTTTCTTGAGAGGTCCTACTTGATCCAGCCCCCAGCAGGAGAATGGCCAAGCAGGTGGTATGCAAATGAGGTTGTGGGCTGGCACATGAGCCTGTCTTGCGAACTTTTGACAACTTTTGCATCTTCTGACGAGTTCTTCTGCGTCTTTCAAAGCGGTTGGCCAGTAGAAACCAGTATAAAATGCTTTGCCGACTAGTGTTCTTGAGGCGGCGTGATTTCCCCAGCAATCTGAGTGTATTTCGTCTAGGATTTGTTTGCCTTCTTCAAATGAGACGTATTTTAGGAGTAGTCCTGATGATGCGGCTCTTTTGTATAGCTTGTCTCCTACCAGAACGTAATTCTTGCTTCTGCTAACGACTCGAGTGGCTTCCTGTTTTTCCGCTGGCAACTTATTCTCTTTGATGTAATCAATAAAAACCTGGGTCCATGAAGTGGTGATTACCAAGATCTGGATACCTTTTGCTGAGATTTGAGGGGTTATTTCTCCGGGTTGTTTGATAGAGGGGGCTGATAACTCCTCTATGAAAACACCGGGTGCGCGCCAGCTGTCGATGTTTGACCACCGATAGCCTACCACGGGGGTACCTGAGACAGTATGTTCGGGCTTCAGCGTATGCAGAACTCGACGGCTAACGCAAGAGACAGTCAATTTATCCTGGTTCAGGCCCTCGATCGTGGATCGAGTAACAGCCCTACGTCCAGTCGATGTTAGCCTTCGCGTTGGATTGATCGTAAAATGTTGTACAATTGTTGTCTTGAACTCCCGATCTAAGGAGCCCTGCCCACCTTTATATAGTCAGGAGACCAGAGTCCTAGTCGGTTTACAATGAGAGTTCTTAGTAGGATTACAGAGTAATACTACTACTAAGATTATAGGAGAAGAATCATAATTAGACTATGTCTTCTCTCTTCCTTATGGGGTATCCCGTGGGTCCCGCACCGACACTAGCTCTCTTAACTTACCCGTGAGGGATCCAACATTCCAGCTACCTAAACGGATCTTGGTTGATTCGACTAGCTTCCTTACCCTTCTGCCTTTTCTATCTATTTTTTCTGTCTGCCTTCTTTTTTTTCGCCGGTATTAAATTACAGAGTTCGTTTTTTTGTGAACAAAAATTACAGAGTTCGTTTAGAGCCTGTAAAGGACTGTTTCTGGATTCTATTCGTATTCTTTTACCAGGCCCAGGCGGCATGCTAGAGCGAGCAGCCCACATGGCACAAGCACGGCCCATCCGCTGGAGCCAGCGGCCCAAAGCTGAAGCGAAGAGCTGAGATGGGATTCCGACTCTGACTGTCCGACAGCGGCATCTATGTGGCGTATGTTTTTTTCCTTCCCTTTCTTATACACTATATTTCTTTCTCTTCTATACTATGGAGTACGGCACCTACTTATCAAATTAGATAGGACTTAAACAAATATAGGAAATTTCTATATATGCTTAGAAAATATTATCAATATTCATATATTCATCTATATCTACAGCTATCTATACCTAATAATAAAGAAGTAAAATTTTTAATAATAAAAGGTAAAATTTCTACCACCGTTTTGTTTCCGCCGTTTTTCTTTATTGTGCCTTTTTTATGTTTGCGTACCGTCACGGTCTCCGGCTCCGTCTTGGATATGTGCAAAAGGATATTAGAGTGAGAAAGAAAATAGAAATGAATACAGAGTTCAGGTGTAAGATACAAGAGAGAAGAAAAAGGAGGAAGGGCCTTAATAGTTTTTAAATAGATTAGGGTTCTCGATGCAAAATGTTAAAGATCTTGCAAAATTCACCAAAAATCATAGAGAAATCAGAAAAATACCAAATCAGTTTGGTTAGTTTTATAAAAATGTGATCTATCCATATGTGTTATGAATCTTGTTAAGTTATGCTTTGTCTATAGGCATGTTAAATCATCTTGCATATGTTGTATGCATATAGGTTCGATGATAAACGAACATGCTAGAGGCGGACCCGGAATACGCAAAGGATATCCTTGTTGTCATTGTCCCCCAAGCCTTCACTAACTTTCTGCTGTCTGGTTCCTCTCAAGCAAGCTTGGTGTATAACCTCTATTTTTTAACACTTATTATGTTTGTTTCTGAGGGTGTGTTTGGTTGGGCTTTTGGCTTTGGCTTTTGGCCGCAAAAGCCAAAAGTCTAACCAAAGGGGCTGCTTTTGGATGCTGCTTTTTCAGAAGCAGCTGCTTTTCCGTAGTTCATTTTTGAAAGCTGGTTTGACCCTGCTTTTGGCTTTTGGCTTTCTGCTTTTCAAAATTGATGGAATAAAAAGCTCTTTCATAGTTGTTTCAAGAGAGATAAAGATAGAAGGTATATTTTATACTTGTTTAACCAAACAGCTTTCAGCTTTTCTACAGCTCACAACCCACAGCAGCTTTCTCATAGCTCACAGCCCACAGCAGCTTTTTCCCACCGCCACAGCTCAACCAAACACACCCTGAATTAAGTTTTGATAAGAAAGATTTACACCATGTGTAGTTTTGAATAAAAAACAAAACTTATTTATATTAAAATATGGATTAGTCAATGGTACAACTAATTATGTCTGAGCTGGAATGTTGGGCAGTATATAATTCTGACAAGGGCTGCTATATGAAAAAAAATAAAGAGAGATCTCCCGTCATAATCATCAGAGGACAGAACAGTCCTAATGCATTGATAACAAAAAGTTACCAAAGTTGATATGATGCATCAAAAAAGTGTACAGATTAAATATGCGCTTTGTAGCTGAAGGATACCAAGATGTTTTTTTAATTCAATACGTGTTTAATAGGACATTATTATTTATTATGAGTATTAACTTATATTATAGATGTGATGATCATCAAAAAATAAATTATAAAAATATAGGATAAAAGTAGATATGTATCATTCACGTTATCATTTTGCATGAATGTTAGTAGTTTTTTTCTCCCGATGCAACGCACAGGCATATTTGCTAGTAGATATAGATTTACAATATGATTTTAAGCGTATCAATGAAACCAGGGCCTTGTTTAGTTGCCCGATTTTGGACAACCAAAATCACTGTGCCAGCATTGTAGCACATTGTAGCGTTTCGTTTGTATTTGTGAATTATTGTCCAAACATTGACTAATTAGGCTCAAAAGATTCGTCTCACAAAGTACAATCAAACTGTGCAATTAGTTTTTAATTTCGTCTACATTTGATACTCCATGTATGTATCGTAAATTTGATGTGACGAAGAATCTTCTTTTCG